>NW_025422019.1:27215000-27522500 GCF_011764305.1 Mustela putorius furo
ACCTACAGAGGTAGATGAGCCACATCCCCCAACTAAAATTGGTTTGGATATGGACACTGATGGTATGATTTATTAATTACATAACTGAGGTCTCTAAGGGGGTCAGCATAGGTATTTCAAACAAATCCAAAATGTCTTGAAAGACCAACAAAAGGAGAGTGGCTTGAATTTTTAATGTGGTTGGGACCTGAACCCAAGGTGAGAGTTCCCACAGGTGAGCAGCAGCTCCTTTGATTTGAATCTCTGGCTGGTTGAAAGGAGGAAATATCCAAGCTTTCTTATCAGCTTGCCCAAAATGTGGGGCACAAGGGGAAAAGGAAGGAGGGAGGTTTAAAAGCTATCAGCAAACACAAAAATGATGTCACAGTCTTCATCATTAGATACTAGCTTTTTGGCTGTATCTCTTTACAGTGTATATGTATGAATGCTTGTGCATATGTGTATATGTGTGTGTGAGAGAGAGAGACAGAGACAGAGACAGAGAGATTGCTTCAAATATTAAAATATGAATGCATAGTACCTTTCATTTTCTTGTAAAGTCAATATTATTAAAACTCACATAAATTGTAGAAACCCTGAAATCTGGGAACCTCTACCTCCCTTCCCTTTGACCTTTATCTATTGTTGTCAAATATGCCACATTTACACAAACTGAAAATCTCACTAGGAAATGTTATCATTTTTGCTTTAGATAGTCATACATATTTTTAAAGAACTTAGGAGGTTAAAAGTTAGTATTTCATATTAACCCAACCTCTTCATCATTTCTGTTGTTTCTCTTGATTCCTGAGATTCAAGTTTTCCTCAGTATCACATCCCTTCAATTGAAAGACATCATTTAGCAATTCTTACTGAACAGGTCTAATGGTCACCTGTTTTTAATTTTCTATTATCTCAAAATGTTTTCATTTTGCTTTCATTCCTGGAGTATTCTTAGTGGGAACAAATTATGGATTTACAGCACTTGTAGTTCCAATTTTAACATTTTTTTCTACTGTCATCTTACATCCATGTTTTTGGACGGCAAATCCAAGATCACTGGAATCATTGTTCCTCTGTATGTAATATGCCATTTTTTTCTAACTGTTTTTAACATTTTTCCATTGTTTATGATTTTCAGTAGCTTGATTGCATGCATTTATTCACATTTTTTCTTTGAGTTTATCATGTTGGGAGTTCTTTGAACTTTTTTAATTTGTAAATTTACACCTTTAACTAAATTCAAGACATTTTTATCCACTGTCTCCTCAAATATATTTTCTTCCTCAATCTTTTTCTTCTCAAAGTTCCTTCAGGGACTCCACAAATATATTCCTTAGACATTCTGATATTGCCTCACATGTGTTTGAGCCTAGGTTCAACTTAAAATTTTCTTTCTCTGCTTTTTAGAAAGGACCATTTTTACCAATCTACCTTCATCTTCCTCATTTTCCTGCCATTCTGTATTGAGCACATCCTGTGAGTTTGTTTTTTTTTTATATTATATTTTTCAGTTCCAAATTTTCCATTTGACTTATTTTTATAGTTTTTATTTTTGTGCTAAATATGCCTATTTTTTCACTTACTTTAAGGGTGTTTTTCTTTTACCTCTTGAAGTATGCTTATGTTAGCTGCTATAAAAATCCAATCTTATAATTCTAGCTTTTGAGTCATCTTTCATTTTTTTTTCCTTTAGGATTTGGAGATTTGGACACATTTTTTTTTTCTTATTCTTTGCCTGCCAGGTAGTATTGGAATGCATTCTGGACATTGCAAATGTTACGTTTTGCAGATTCTTGAGTCCTGTTATAATCCTCTAGAGATTGTGGATATTTTTATTTTAGCCACTAATCAATCTATGTTCAGACAGTAATTTCTGCCCCTTCTCCTTTAAACTGTATCAATTCAAATTTCATTCACTATGCCAATTTCAACCTATCCATGACTCCTAGTTCAGGGTCATTCTGAATCTTTAGATCTCAATTCATTTCTCAAACTTTTATGACAGGCTTAGGACTGCCCCACACATTCATAGTTCACAGGTTAAGTTGTGTGCTTATTCCAGAATTAACATAACTTCTTCCCTGGATCTGAGACCTCAGGATTGATTCTTCTCTATCTTCTGGTTCCCATGATTTGAGTCCCCTTTCCTTCCCCTTTTGTCCAAAAATACATGATTTATTTGGAGTTTCAGTCATGGGTAAAAGGAAAAATAGAGGGAAACTCAACCTCACGTTGATTGCTTCTCCAAATTTTGTCTTCTATCCAAAAGCCTCATATTTTTGTTTAATTATTGGCCTCCTCAGGTACTTGTTTGTTTTTTAAACAGTTTGTCTAAAGATTTCTGTTGGTATTGATGGGAAAATTTGTGTGGACTTACCCCATCAAACCCAAAATGGGTCTTTCCGGTGTTACTTTTGTTATAAATAATTAGTACATATAACATTTGCCTCTGATTGTACATGCTATTTTGTGATTTTGAATTTTGTATCTCTGTAAATATTAGAGAATAAAAGATTTATATGCATCACTTCATTTAGCTAAACATACCAGTATCTTCAAATCATCTATCCTATCCAAATTTTTCTTCCAGATGTTTATCTTGTTTCATTTTAATTTTCTCTTTTAATTACATAGAGGACATTCTAGGCAAAAGGAAGTGATGAGGGCCACAAAGTGTCTAGCTTTCACTGTAAGTTAGTAAGAGTGAGTTTATTGCATATTCTTGAGAAAGTCTTACCAATTTAAATGTGACCTTCTTTCTTACTTTAACTTAACAATAGGTTCTCCCTAGATATACCAAATGACAATCCACTCTTAAATATCCAGGTTTATGGAGACATTCAACTGAAACACAGCAAAACAGAAAGCATGCATGAGAAGAATGGACATTCTGAGACACCGATAGAGTCCTGATCCTGACTAAGCTTAAATAGATACCAAATTTCTTTCATTTAAAAAAAAGAGTGTTTATTTTACATTTTACATACATGCACATAACTATCTGTGATGCTTGAGGCCATCAGAAGCTCAGCTTCTTGTTTGAAGGTTAATTTTAATAAGGCCCTGTGGGTACCTGGCCCCCTGTCAATTTGCATGGCTGACTAAATCTTCCTATACACATCTCTTGATAAACAATTTCAAGGTTTCTCAGCCTGTATAGCCACAATAATTAACCTAAATTTTTTGTTGTCATATAACTCCATATTAGCTAAAGGGACAGGGAAACATCTGGACCCCATCATCTATAAAATAACTCTTCATATGATGAAATTTCTATTGTTTTCCTCAAACGATTTCTTCTCCAGATTAAGAAATGTCAGTTTCTTTCTTCATGCTCCCAGTTTTTTTCAATACTTTTCTCATGTTCATTTTTTCCACCCCTGGATCCCCATTATTGGTTGTTGAAGCGCCATATTGTTTTGGATCTGTGTAATTCTGACACAATTTTAATCTTCTAAATTGGCCCCAGCTAATGTTTCACATATTCAGAAATTTGTGTATCTCTAGTTTTTGTAGGTTATGCTCCTGTTTATGTATCTACTAAAATGTTCCCTCCCCTCTTCTTTTTCTCAACAGAACTACATTGCTGTTTAAAATATTATTATAGTATCCAAATCATCTTGTGACTACTCAAAAGAAAGAAGGAAAGGAGTAGTCATGATAGAAAATAATGATCTCACTAGTTTGATTAAATACATGCCAAGCTGACTGAAATGTATGACATAGAATCTATGCTTTGAATTTCCTTTTCTCTCTGTTAAGGAAACTTTTGAATTTAGCAGGAGTTCCTCATAAAGAGATCTACTACTGTAAGGAGGGAATTGAGCTGTTTATAAATAGTTACTGAATAGGTGCGGCTTCAAAACAGCTAGTCACAGTAAATTAAAAAAAAAAAATCTGAATGGTTACACATTCTAGCTCATGGCAGTGCTGAAACATAAGCAACGGTTAGGCGGAATCGAGTCTGTTAACTCCACAATGCAGGCCAAAAGAATACTTTTTTGCTGGAGACATATACATAATTGTGGCAAATGGTTTTATACAAATAGCTGGCATAGAATCCTCTTCCACTTTAATTTGAGGGCATAGCCTGAAATGAAATTCGGTGTCAACAAGGTTATTACATCCATGAAAGTCCAATATTAATATTTGAATCATTACAGCCTCCAGGATGCCATAACCAGGGAAATATAAATGCTTCAACAAGCTGAGATTCTTTAAACCTACAAAAACCTGAGTTGATACTGCCATTTTTTTTAAGATTTTTTTTTTTTAATTTATTTGACAGAGATCACAAGTAGGCAGAGAGAGAGGGGGAAGCAGGCTCCCTGCAGAGCAGAGAACCCGATGTGGGGCTCAATCCCAGGACCCTTGATCATCACCTGAGCTAAAGGCAGAGGCTTTAACCCACTGAGCCACCCAGGTGCCCCTGATATTGCCATCTTATTGACCTCCTCCAAGAACTGAGGGAGAGAGAAAACAGCTTAAGTCCAGTCAGAATGTCAACCCAGACTTAGTTTTAACTATAAGTTGCTAACTTTAATTATACAAAGACAATCTCATTACTTCATCTTGTCCATGTTATTTTCCCTCACAATTATATTTTGTACCTTCATTGAACACATCAATGCAATGTGATTCACTATGAAAAAAAAATCTCTCTTCCAAATGATAGTAACTTGAGAATAGCCCTACAATTGGCAAAGTTTTGTGTTTCTGCCTTTCAGAAGTAGAAACTGCTAGAGATAACTGTATACGTTTTTAATTTATTAATTTTTCACAACAATGACTTTAGGCTATTAATTATTCGACTATAAGATAATTTTATATTATTTAGATTCAACATTTGAAATAAAGATACATAAAAAATAACGAAGTCTTTACTGATCAGAACCAGTCAGTGAGATCTTTGAGGGCAAGGGCTATGTATTTTTGATTTCTGCATTTCCAGTATTCACTGTGTGCCTGGGGCAATGTAGAAGATGCCACCTAAGTGACTAGTAAGTGACTGTGTAAGCATGATATTTTCTTCTGTAAAAAATAATGATACTTTGAATTTAGTTAGATCTAAAAGAGTAATTAGGCATAGAAAATAAACTGTTTATATATTCAAGGCCCCTTGCAAAATAATTCCTTTTCTTCCTATAGTGTAATGCCTAGTTTTTTTTTTCTACAGTGCAATTTGAACTCAGCCCAATGACTTGTAGCTCTTACTGTTTTAACCCATTGTAATTAATTTCTTCTTAAAGATTTTATTGTTTTATTTATTTGACAGAGAGAAAGAGAGAAATCTCAAGTAGGCAGAGAAGCAGGCAGAGAGAGAGGGGGAAGCAGGCTCCCCGCTGAGCCAAGAGCCCAATGCGGGGCTCTATCCCAGGACCCTGAGATCATGACCTGAGCTGAAGGCAGAGTCTCAACCCACTGAGGCACCCAGGCACCCTCTACCCATTGTAATTAATTTCTAATGTAGCCTAAATTTGACATAAATGTAATGAGGATAAATGACAAGGACCCAAAGAATCCAACTGAATGGAGAAGTTATTCCCATGAGAGTCATTTTCTTTCAGTTCCTCTTCATTTCCTTCCTCACTCTTGCCTCTCTACTTCCTTAGATACTACCTTTCATGTATTTGACAAACTCAAACTGTTCAGCCAAAAAATCATTTACTCTAACTATGTTGCCTTCTCAAAAAGCACCATAAAAGAGTCCTCTAGAAAAAGATGCCTGCAACAGTCTTGTACTTGGCAATGGACAGAGGGAGGGAAATCTTAGGTAGTAAGGAGTTATGAAGTTGAAAGCTAAACCATTCCTCTTTCTTTAGAAGAATTCAACCCTATGATTCAAACACAAAAATCAGTCTTCATTGGATATCTTGCCTTATGGAGAGGACTAACAATTTCTTAATACTTCTAAGATGCAGATACCACTGTGACTGGTGGAGTGCTAGAGACAGATGATTATATAGGAATTGTTATTGAATAAAGAGACACAGATTTAGCTTTAGGGAAGCTTCTGGAGAGAAAGAGAAGCAAGATTTTTTGTGATCCTAGTACTCCTTAGAGACATGAAAGAAAAGAAAATGTGTCAACTAAGAGCAATCTGTCTAACACAAGTCTCTTTCATAGCTCTCCCTCTGCTATCTCAAGATTTTTGCTTCAGTAACCTCTTTAGAACCATGTCAATTATTGGAAGGTTTATGTGAAGATATTCATGTTAGGGAAGAGATATGATAAAGGTTCCTAGGAGCCTCTCTTCCATGTCACTTATTTGGAAAGTCTCCTCACTGCTGAGTTAGTCAATATTGCTTTTTCTCCTAAGCTATTACTGTAGCTGTGATGAAGTGTTCTTGAATTATGCCATACAGAGTAGAATATTGATACCATAATTGGCAACACTTTAATCTATTATCATCCCAAATATCATTTTTGGAGATTTAGCCGTGTCTTTAGCTAGTGCCTTCTTCCAAACAGAGAATCATATGAAACTCCAAAGCATGACATGTCTACATCTGAGCTTTGCTGTAGATTTCTAATCTCCTCCAAGAACATGAATAAATGATGATTGCATGAGACAATCTGATTCAGACTCTCTAGCCAGGGATCAGGATTTTAGGAAGGCATGACTGCTTACCCTATAACTTCTCTCTCTGTCCAGAAAGTCTTGGAAGCCAGAAGTCTGAAAGCAATATTCTAAAACTGTAAGTAGACATTATGGAATATTTACTGTATACCAGGCTCTTTGTAAAAAAAAATATATGAATGTTCTCATTTAATCATAGGAAAAACTTACTGTAGCCTAACAAAGTATACATTAGCATTGTCCCCATTTTACTCATGAAGACACTGAGGCTGAGAGAAGGTAAATGATACTGTTTGTGATCACAGGGCTGGTATCTACTAGAGCCAGTTTCAGACACAGGCCTGTGTGATCTCAGAGCATAAATTGCTAAATACTGCGCCTACAGGCTTTCCCTTCTCCCTCCACCTCACAACTTCATTCAAACTTCTGAACTTCGTTTTTTTCTTAATTATTGCAATAGTCTCTCAAGCTTGTTCCTCTTTTCTCACTGTCTCCTCCTTTATAAAGCCAAGTCATCCTCTCAATTGCATGATCTTCCTAAAACACAGTCAATTCATTCTCCTTCTTAAAATACCTTTATGAATCCTTATCACCCACAGAGTAAGTGTCAAGCCTTTAGCATCTAATTCATTCAATGATTTTCTGAATCCGTCAATGAATGGTTAGCATTTCTGAGAAGCCTTGTTGCTGGTGATCCTTGAACCAAAGCCTCTCACAACTGTGCTTTGGTTGTGGGATAAACACAATTATCTACTGACAGGCCTATGACCTGAGCAGCTGATGGCCTGAGACATCTGCTCAATAGGAGCACTTGAGGTTGCAAACCAAGTCCGAATCAATCCCAGTACATTCTCTCTCCTGGTAAGCTTTAACATGGGAGGTGCAGAGAGACATGCCAACAAGTGAATGGCACTAAAACTCAAAGACCTATAAAGAAGGCATTTAGAAGAATCCAAGATATACAGTAGTATATCACAAATAAAGGGAAGCTATGAGCAGGAAGGAGAATACAGTCAAAAGTTGCTTGCTCTGGGTGCCTGGTGGCTCAGTGGGTTAAAGCCTCTGCCTTCTGCTCAGGTCATGATCTTAGGGTCCTGGGATCGAGCCCCACATCAGGCTCTCTGCTCAGCAGGGAGCCTGCTTCCCACTCTCTCTCTGCCTGTCTCTCTGCCTACTTGTTATCTTTGTCTGCCAAATAAATAAATAAAATCTTAAAAAAAAAAAAAGAAAGTTGCTTGTTCTGAGAAGGTGAAATTTAAGAAAGCAGTGGACTATAAAATCAGCCATGTCTTGAATGTTGCTCAACTTCTAGTGAGTCCTGATGTGCATCTGGTGGAGATGGTTTCCCATACTCTCTGACTTCCCTTTGTACTCGTTTTTATTCTTTACTATATACTTAACCTCAATTGTCTAATACTTTCATTTTAATATTCTCATTTATTCTTATTAATTGAACCTATGCCTACCCATCCAGATATAACCACTGCTCATCTTAGTCACCAATGCTCCACTCATACCTTGAGAATTCTCCTGAACACAGTGTACTCTCTTGTGATATTCATTTGTTGGGCTGCCCATTCTATCGTCTTTATTCATTTTTGAAATATTTTTCAAAGATGTCCTTTTCCTCTTGTCATCTCTTGATACTCTCAGGTGTTCTTGCTGTCATACTCTAGAGATACTCTTGACATTACCTTTAGATTGTGAACACTTTGAAGACCCAAAACATGTATTCTTCATATGTATATTTTTTAAAAAATCAACACAATCCTTATACAATGGGTGCTTAATTAATATTGAAAGAAAGAAAGAAAGAAGGAAGGTGAGAAGGAATGTAGGAAGGAAGGATGGAGGGAGGAAAGAAATGATACAAGTTACTTATTCAAAATTTTTGAAACATAAAAATGCCTTAATCTGGGTTTTCCTCTCCCTTTTTTATAGAGCTGAAGTGGATGAAGTAGAACCTTGAGTATGTTCAACTGTATGAAAATAAATGGAGTGTGTCATGAAAGTCAGGTAAACTTCTCAAAGAAAAAAAAAACTCATAGAATTAGAAGTCAGGTGCATGGCATTACATGATCTGAGTCCACTGATTCCAGTGATTTAAGTTTAATCTCTGGGTTGCTAAACAAAAATTTCAGTTAAGTATCCTCTTGTATTTTTCTTAGGTCAGAGGTTATAGACTTGCAGTAAAGATGCTTTCTCACTTAAAAAGACATATCTTACTAGACCATGCTCACATCAGCAAATTTAGTAGCATTTTTAAGCATGGCTAAAAAAGTCACCTTGCTGATTTTAACTTTTTGCCCACTGGACTGATACTAGCTTCCAAGGTTATCTAGCCCTGTCTCTTTCCTGGAATCCTAGAAAGATATATGATGTCCACTTTATAATATGTACAAAGAAGTCATAGCTATTGCTCTGAAATGACAGGGCATAAACTGGTCCCACCCTTTTTGATTTTTCAGGTCACAAGGCAAATCATAGACTCCTCCTTGGCACTGAGAATATAGAAATAGACATTTTCTCATGTGCAGACAATATGGTCATACTGTGATCTTCCAACAAACTGAAAGTGTTCTGGTCAAATTAGAACATTGATTGCAATTTGTCTTCAAACACAAGAGCTACAATTGACTTGACTTGTTTCTAAAATTAAAAGTATATTTTTGAAAATGGCCAGCGATGAGCAGGATTTTGGCCCAGTGATCATCGCCCCCTGGTGTTTCACCTGTGGATATGTTATATCATATGGCAAAATAGCCTATGCACACGGAATTAAATTTATAGAAATTAGGGTAAGGAGATTTTCCTGTATTAGCTGGATGGGAATCCCATAGACGTTTAAAAGCAGAGAGCAGTATATTCCACAAACTTCTATCTCCTTAAAAAATAAGATAAAAATAAAAGCAGAGAATGTCTTCCCATTGAGGTAAAAAGAGGCAGAAAGATACTGTTCAAGACAGGATAGGAGAGATTTGAAGCACATAAGAGATTCAAGTGATCACTGCTGACTTTAAAGTTATTGAGGGCAAGGAATGTAGATAGACTCTAGAAGTTGGGAAGAAATACTGAATTTACAGCAAGGAAATAGAGACTTACCTCAAACATATAACAGCTTACAACTGAATTCTGCGGATAAACTAAAAAAGCCCTGAGAACCTCCAGAAAGGAATGTAATACTGCTGACACTTTGATTTTGGATTTGTGATACTAGAAGCAGAGTCTAGTAAAGTTCAATGAACTTCCAACAATAAACAGGTTCTGTTTAAGCTGTTAAGTTTGTAGTAATTTAAAATGCATGCATGATCATATGTATTTTTGTCAGTTATAGTCAATGATCCTTTACCACAAGTGAACTATCAAATGCCTTGGTGCATCTTTTCCAATCATTTTAACTTGGAGGTTAAATGGTTTATGTGCACTTACAGAAGCTTGTTTTTAAAATTTTGTTATTGTTGTGTGTTATTGTTAAATGTCTAAGGCAGGCATTTGGTTATGCGTGTTTTAAAATTCTCCAAGTTAAATGCTCATCCTCTGTGACTTGAAATTTAGGGATACAACAGTTTATTCTGCTCTTTTTTTTTCTTTGAAAGAGGATCTTATCTCTGTGCCCCAAACTTCCTTGGCACATCTCCAAGTGGAGGTCACTGGGTCTTCCATTAAGGCATATGTCATCATTAGGCTCCTTACATTCCCGTACTGATGCCACATCAACTTCTAGTATGGATTGTTGATGAAGCAGATGGATCTGTCCTTGATATGTAGCTTAATGTACAAGCTACACTACAAGTAACTCTTCAGGGATTTTGACCTTAAACTCCCTGCTGATCCATACTCATTAAAAAAATACAGTGAGAGAAACACTATTTGTCAAAAACTAATCAAAGGATAGGCAAATTACCCATTCTGCTAGATAATCCAAAACTCTATTTCTTGATTTATTCATTAATTAATTGAAGTTTATTTTTTATTGAAAATATACAATGAGGCAATTGAGGTTTTTAGGCATTGAGGCCTGTCACTGAATAAAACACACAAATTCCCTGCCTTCATAGAGCATACAACCTAGAACATTTAAAAAAAAATGCTAAAAAGCCATATTAGTTAATGCTAAGTCTTCTGATAAAGAATAAAAAAGGGTAAGAGAAGAGAGTGTGGTGGCACAGGAACTGAGTACTTAAGCAAGGCCTATCTGAAAATGTGGTTTTTGATCAGAGACCTGAATGTAGGCCATATAGTTTACTAGGTAAAGAACAAAGAACATATCCAGTAGAGCAGTAAGTGCAATGGCCCTAAGGTGGGACAATGCTTGGCAAGTTCAAGAAACATAAACATGGTCAGCAGAGCTGTGGTAAAGTGAGCTTAGGGACAAGGTTAAGGAGAATACCGAAAGCTCTGTCATGTAGGACTATGTAATCCCGGGGAAGAAACTTGAGTTCTATTTAAAATTTGAAGGAAACCAGGGCACCTAGGTGGCTCAGTTAGTTGAACATCCAGCACTGCATTTCAACTTAGGTCGTGATCACAGGGTGGTGAGACTGAGTCCTGTGTAGGGCCCCATGCTCAACAGGTAGTTTGCTTGGGATTCTCTCTCTCCCTCTCCATCTGCCCCTCCCCTCACTCACATATACCCTCTTTCTCTTTCTCTCTCTCTCATAAATAAATAAAATTTAAAAATACATATATATATGAAAAAAACTTGATGGAAGCCATTGGAAAATTTTAAGCAAAGTAGTGACATGATCTGAGTTACGTCAGATCAAAGTGATTCGACTACTAAATAGAGAATAAATATAATTAGATGCAAAGTGAAAGTGTTCTTAAAAAGAGGTAATGGTTGTTTAGTCCATGGCTGTGGCAGTAAAGATAATGAGAAGTGGTTCAATTCAAGACATCTCCTAGGAAGGTATAATAAAAATCTTTATTCTTCTCCTACCCACTTAAGCCCCCATGTTGCATCACCACTTCCTCATATCAGGGAGATCATATGATAGTTGTCTTTCTCTGCTTGACTTATTTCGCTAAGCATGATACGCTCTAGTTCCATCCATGTTGTGGCAAATGGCAAGATTTCATTTCTTTTGATGGCTGCATAGTATTCCATTGTGTATATATACCACAACTTCTTGATCCATTCATCTGTTGATGGACATCTAGGTTCTTTCCATAGTTTGGCTATTGTGCTGTGAAGTGTGGAAACGTGGTGATTCACAGACCTGTACCCCTGGGGATAAAAATATCTGTTTATAAAAAATAAAAAATTATATATAAAAAAAAATCTTTAGTGTGTAATATGAATGGAAGAGAGAAATAAGGATAACTCTGAGATTATTGACCTTAACAACTGAAATAATGAAATTCATTTTTCCAGAGTAGGTGACCTTAGGGAAAAAGCAGATATTGGGGGTAAAACCATTTTTTTTTTTTTGGCATGTTAAATTTGAGATGTTTGGGCGCCTGGGTGGCTCAGTGGGTTAAGCCGCTGCCTTCGGCTCAGGTCATGATCTCAGGGTCCTGGGATCGAGTCCCTCATCTGGCTCTCTGCTCAGCAGGGAGCCTGTTTCCACCTCTCTCTCTCTCTGCCTGCCTCTCTGCCTACTTGTGATCTCTCTCTGTCAAATAAATAAATAAAATCTTTAAAAAAAAATTTGAGATGTTTATATTGAGCATGAGATGTTGAATCAGGAGCTCAAGAGAGAAGCATGTGTTAGGTATATATTTAAGGTAGTCCTTAAAAAGATGATATTTAAAATCATCAGGTTGGATGAGATCACCAAAGGAGTGGCAATTGACAGAGAAAAAGAGAATTTCAATGGTCAAGTCCTTTAAGGAAGGACCAGCAGAACAGTCAGACGAAGAGTGGCTACATCTGTAGCATGTTATTACATGGACACATTCTCTGTGAACTGAGCTTTAGTATTATGTTATTAGTGTCCATTGGTTGAATTTCCTGTGCTCTTTATAAGACCCCATTGAAGTTCTTTCTGGTCCTACAATCATGTATCATTGTGTTTCTCCTAAGAAACCCTCTTCTCATATTATAGAAACCAAGTGACAAAATAGTTTGAAACTCTCCCTTGACATTTGGTTCCCAAAACAGTCTCATGTAGTACACAGCACTAGAAAATGTTAAATACCTTAAAGAACACATTTTGAGTACCAATCTCACTTCTGCCTCCACCTCATCTTTCTTTCTGTTATTTTACCTTTGTTCTATTTCCTAAACCCTATAATCTTTAATTTTACCTTATTACACTGCAATTTGAGACATTTATATAAATTACATTACTTCCTTTCTGGAATGAATTGAGACAATGATAGATTTATAGATAGTACGGGCTTTATAGATAGATAGTCATAGATGAGCAGATAGATTTAAACACATGAAGAGCCATGTGTTTCAGGGACATTTTGCAGCACCTGTGCTGTTAGGCACAGCCTTGCAACAGAATGCCAACAGACCTAGATCCCTGACTGATGAAGAAAGTCACCTCAGGCCCGAAGGAGTATTCTCAGCATCACAGCAAGACGAATGCAAGTAAGAGGCCCTCTTTCTTATACAATTATCCACTTGCTTCTATTTACTCTATACATACTGAAGTATGGAAACGAGGCTGAAATAAACATCAGGGAAGTTTCTATAGTGAGTTTAGCTTCCCCTGAGCCATGTGCAAATGAGCTTATTTTACACACATATATTTATATAAAATCTGCTGTCATAATAGACAAAATGGTCAAAATGCTTTTGTCTGTTTCAAAACAAAAGTCGTATGTGCACTCTACCAAAAAGTTCTAACAGCTATTTTTCACTGTATGTTCAAACAAACAAAAGAGACAAAAAAAGAAACTAAAGATTATTTTTAACGATAACAGGCCAAAACCTCACCTCAGAAATATGCACGCACACTGGATTGTGTACATGTCAGAGGGAAGCTCTTTGCCACTTGAAGTCAAATTACTTTTCAAACTAATGCCATCGAGACTTAAGTCAGGACAGTCCTCCATCTGGCCTCTTCTATATTATGGTGAAGTAGGGCTGGAGAGTTAGGATTTTTACAAACATCTTTGATTTCCACTAAGTTTCTGGCATCATTCACTTCAATAAGGCCTTAGTCACTCATCCCTTAAACCCTCCCAATTATAAGGTACACATTTCTCGCAATGGGCAAGAGGGGAGAAGAGGGGTAAGGATCATATCTGACTCCTCACTGTAGGCAAACTCCTAAATGCCACTTAACCCATAGAGGAATATCCAAAGGTACTGACTGATCACAAATCATGTATCCAACACACGGGGAAGAATTCAGAATGTCATAAACTTGGAGTAACCTTTTTAGAACAATTTGAGGATGAACATTTGTATTTCTTGACCAGGTGGTTCAGGTCATCATCATGTTAGGATGATTTAAGCCATGTCTGTCTTCGGAAGCAGAAGTAGTTTCTCCTTGAAAGCATCTGCCACACTGCACGAATCCTTGCTATACACAAGTGGCTTGGGGGAAGTATTTCCTGAGGTCTGACATGGATTAGGCACCCTTTTGACGATACATTTTTAGACAGAGAGAACCAGCCTCAACAAACCACCCTGGCCAGGAGGACTGAGTACACACCTACCACCTCAAGCCTTATTTCCACGCCCAGCGATGATGATAATTTTAAGAACTGGGAATTATAAAGCTTGCTTGGCAGCCTTCTCGTATTGTGAGTGATAAATCAAACTTGGGGAGCTTGCCAGCAAAAAGTCCTTTCTTATCTTAGTAAATATACGAGGGTGGATATGACACAGGCAAAGTGATTTGGTTCGAATATCATGATGGGTGCAATGGGCGGGCTTTTGTATTGCTTTATTGCCTTCCTCATTTTGGGATTTTGGCTCTGGGTCTTCTGTTCACAGTGTTGGTTGGCTTTTTCCTATTGTAGCAGGTTCTCTTACTTTTCTTTTCTTCTCTTATGCTAACCCATGACCAGTAAAACTGAGAGAAGCATTTTCTAAGCATATCTCCAATCAGCCATTCCTCTGGATACTGTAGAAGATCAGACACATGAAGCAATGTTTTTCGACCCTGATTTCACAAGTGTCAAAATCCCCACATCTCTTCCCCTTTACTTGAGCTCCCATTTGGGTGCCGATAGTTTGCATTCTTAAATGCCACCTGTTGAAAATAAAAGTCTCATGACTTCTGCAAATTTTGGTTCACCCTGGTTTAGCCTTACACAGCAGTCTAATTTCACGGTGCTTAGCAATTACTTTTATTACTTACTCCACCCAGCAGCCCTGAGATGTGAGGAACTTCAGCTCTCTTCCTCTGTCTCGATCTGTCCCTCTCATTCTCTTTTTTTTTCTCTCGCTCTCTGGTTTTAACCCACACCAACACACGTGCACCCACTCATTACCACATGGATTAATGCAGCGAGTCTCTACGTGTGTCCCAAAATATTCCATATAACTCGAAATAGCAAGTATGTGAAAAGATAGTTATTCTCTGTGCCAATGGGAGCAGCTGAGGCACAGAGAAAGAAACCCATTTCCCCAATTAGAGATTTGTTGTTTAAGCAAACAAATTCCATCGGAAGTCAGGATGCTTCCAGTCCTTGCTGTGGGGCTGTGAGCAACTCGTGGTTTCTCTGCCAGCCTCAGTTTGCTCTTGGTTAAAATGAGGCAAGTGGATGAGTTCCACGGGGTTTCCCACGCATATGGTTGTATAGTTATGTTTTTCTAGAGGCGCATGTGAAGTAAGTGAGGGATTTGTTTGGAGACTCAATTTGCCAGCCAGACTCAGCGTTAGTCCTATAAATCACATGCTCTTGGATAATGAAGAGGAAGAGGGGAAGAGGGACAAGTTTGGATGTTTCCCCCAAACCTGCTTTGTATACTTTAAGACACATACTTTACTGAAAAGCTAACTCGGTTGAAAACATTTCTTTTAAGTTCTTTAAGATTGATTTCTTCCTGTTATTGTTGAAGATCTGTTTTCTGCGGTCATTTGGTAAATAAATAGCTTTCAGAGGGAAACAAACAGCAGCGTTCTGTTTTTCGGCTGCAGAGTTTAGATGTTCAATTTCAGCCACACCATGTACTAACCGCTCAGTGCTTCAGATGGGGATGGGGAACCCAGAATTCTTGAAAGGGGCAGGGCAGGATGTCTTTTTCTATCGCTCACTGAGTCACAGAAGACAAATGCCTTTTCAGGAGTTTAGTAGTTGTGATTTTAGTCAAGTTCCCGCGGCTCTCCACCACTTCTGCAAATCCAAATGAAGAAGCAGCTACAGGGGCTGTGAGGGTTCTGATAAAATTACATCCCAGTTAAATGCTGAAAGTGGCCTTCCCAGTGAATGCAAAAATTTTACCGTGTCACTGAAACTTACTGTCTACCAGGAGCAGCACATCCTAAGAGACGGGCCGGAACCCCCAAACACACATCCTCTCTCCCTGCCCAGCTAGCTGTGCAGTATACTTGAATTTAATTACAGTCTTTTTCTTTTAGCATCTCTGCCCCCCGGGGCAGCAACCCCTGTGTCTCTGGAAAGGCAGGCCTTACAGGGAGCATGCTCCTTAGGCAAGCCCTGTGACAAGATTTTGTTTCGGTTCCAAAGGGTTAATCCCAAAGTGAATTCTTCGCATGTGTAATTTAATACTTCATAACTGCTGAAAATTGGAGTCCACATAATTTATTTTCTTTGGTCGGGCACATTTGCCTCATGCTTGGCTGGGGCTGACTTCAGAGAGACACACCTAAAGCTCTCAAGTGTCCCAAGTGGCCCATGTCAGTTGTACAGAAGGATTGTGGTACTTGGCCAGAGCCCAAGGATTAGGTGTTCCTGAGAAGGTTTTTTTGGCTCTACAAAGCCCTCGGATGTCATGGGAATAGGCTGCACTCCCTTTTCCCCCTTGAAGGCCACATATCAACAGGGTATCTAACCACTCAGAGACAGGCTTTACACAAAGGTATACATTAAAATAAATAGAACATGCAACCAGAAAGAAACGAAAGAGAGGGAGGAATTGCTAAGTGGGGACAGGAAACAATTGCTTCATTGTTGAGTCCGGGATCTTAGAACTGCAGAGTGCGGCGCCACCTACAGGACTCTGCGGAAAGCTGGCGCTCCGGCTTGAAGGCCAGAGAGGCAGAACCTCACATGCCTTTTTATCCGGCTCGCTTTGCACGGGCTTCACCTAACTCACAAAAATCCTACTTTTTATTGAAAAATAATTGTCCCTCTTTGATGAGAGGGATTGAGAGAGCGACACAGGGATAATAAGTAAGAGGGGAAAGCTGTTCAAGGGTGCTTTCATTTAGCTCCTTTCTCTTACTTTGGCAGTAAATATTCTTCTCATCCTTGCAATACTCATTTAATCTCTTTCTTTCCTTTTCAACAACTTCCTCTCATTTGGTTTCCTCTCATTATTCCTCAGTTTGGGAGGGGGCATGTGTATTTTCCCCATTCAGACAAAATAGAAGGCTGTGTTTGTTTGAACACCCTTCTTGTACTTCCTGGCAAGCTTTTCACTTTAAAGAAGGTTCAGGTTTTTAGGCTTAAAAGAGCTGAATAACTTTAAAGTAATAATTAAAGCCAACTCGGTATGTGCACATTTTCCTCTTTTTGTGCCCCCTTTATTTCAAAACCTCGCCTGCCAGCGCAGTGGCTGCTGTCTAATGCTATTTCAACAGGAGACCTGGGTTTCAGGACAAGATCCAGGCCATAGGGGAGACTTGATGGCTCGGGGAATTAGTAATGGGATTTGGAGCCCTTCATTTCTAGGTCACTGGTTTGAATAGAGCCCAGGTCAGTAATGACTGAAAGTTGTTACCACCCGATGCCTGCTCTTCCCGCACTGATCCGAGGTTGCCCGCCGCTCCGTCCCTGAGTGCCTGTGGCACATCTGCGCTAATGGCATTCATTGACAAGTTGGCTGTTAGAACTTAGGCCTAAATGTGAGGCAGACCACCTCTGCCGTGTGCAGAAACAGTGTCCACGCTCTGTCTGGGCTGCCGCTTCAGGGGATAATGCAAAGAGGGAGAGAGAGAGAGAGAGTTAGAAAGCTGTCTTGTTTTTCTCTGATTCTGGAGCCTGGGAGCCTCTCCCCCCACCTCCCAGAACCCTAAATCTCCTAGGCATTGTATCCTCAACCACTCAAAGGTCAAGTCCACAGAGAAGGACTAACAGGCCACAGAGGACCAAGTTGTTAAATGCTCCAAATGTGTGTGTTCTGAGGAGACTGATTTAAAAGATCTGAACTGGGAGTTGCTTTTTTTCTCCTTCTTTCTTCAATTTCTAGTGCCCCATAATCACTGCCCTTTTAAAATAACGCTTCCTGGATCCCAAATCTGTGCTTACTAAAGTCTAGGGGGAAGGGGAGTATTTTCTGAGCTTATATTTGTAGAGGGTGTGAAAAAGTAATTACAGCTTTATTTCTTTTCTGTTTTACAAGAGGAGAAGTGCTTGTTGCAGGAGAATCAAGAGAGGAGTGGAGACTAGAAATGCAAGGACAATACGCTGGTGCACAGTCAGGTCTGGTTCAGCACAGCCCCTCTCCTCATCCAGAGTGCCTTGCTGGTGCAGCTCACTGTATAAAGAGAGGGGAGGAGCTGGCCTCCCTGTGGGGGGAGGTTGCTGCTCAGAGAACTGCCTCTCCCAGCCTGTGCCTACACAGACCAGGGCCCAACACACAGGGACCTGGCTCTCCCTCCCTCTAGGGCTCCGGCTTCCCTGCCCTAGGTGGAGGGGATGCTCATCCCTGGGAACGAATCACATACTTGTGACTGATGACGAAATTCCCATCGTAATGACCCATTTATATAAGGCTTATGTTTAGGTTTCCTTTTTAGACAAGTGGGTTTTAATAGCATTGATTCTTAGTGATAAACCAATTACAGGTGCTTACCACATTGCAAAGATACCGGATAAGAAGTTCTAACTCAAGAATTCAGAAACACAGCATGTTGTTCGCATTTGTTTCTGATTTACTACTGCCCTCTGTACTTTCATTCCTCCTGGATAGCATCGTTTTTGGTTTGCTTGTTTTTCATTTTTATGTTTGTTTGGTTTTCATTTTGCTTCCAAGACTTTTTGCCCGCTTTTATTATTTCATTTTTGTTTTCTTCAGGAAACACTGTCTTCTACATTTTTGCTAGGAAGACCGAAGAGCACGGTGGCCGATGTAAAGCCTTTTATTTTATTTGCGTATTTCTCTACTGTGAGCCTTCAGGACACCAAGCTCCACTCCCGACTTTGGGGGCAGTCTGACCGTAACAGTGATTTCGCAGAGAGTCCCGATCCTTGTGTGGTCCCCACCGCTCACACCACCTGCAGGACGTGTCAGTGGTTCGTTGTGTGCCCTCGGCTTTGTGCCCCTTCTTTGAGGAATCCAAATGGTAACTAACTCTGCTATCTGAGAATCATAGCATCATAGAGTTGGAGGAAGTATGAAGCTCAGTTTCTACATCGACTTCTCTCAAGATGGAGGCCTGAGTCTGCTTGAATACCCCTGAAGTGGAGCTCCTTCTTTTTCAGGCAGCCTCTTCCTGATTTATTGAAGATCAGATGCAAGTCAGGAAATGGGGTGACAGCAGTGAAAAAGATTGCCTTTATGACGTTTGGAATCAAGTGAAGGGTGGCAGAGTATGCAATCCCAAGTCTGGTACAATGATGATTTTGAACTACAGGCACGTGAAAAGCAAATCCAGGGAGAGGCTGTCTCTGAACTTGCCCAGCTGCTAAAGACAACTCTTCCAGAAAGAACTCAGTTGCCCTAAGTTCCTCCCCAGGACTTTCCTCCACCAGGAAAGACTGACATTTGTCACAGGAGAGGAGACAAGAAGTCAACACTTCACTCTGATGAGCTTTGTCACAAACTATTGTATCTCTCACCTGTTCTTCTTGGGTGCATTCATTTTTCCTAAAAATCATTTGTTCTCCCCTAAGAGTCCTATATGCCCCCTTCTTTTTCCTTATTAAGATGGGATGTAAGCCTGAGTTTTAAACTACTCTAACCTTCTGTCTCCCACGTATACGTGAGGTATACATGTTAATAAACCTGCATGTTTTTCTCTTGTTGATCTCTCTTACTAAAGGGGTCTGAGCCAAGAACTGAGAAGGGTAGAGGGAAACTTATCTTTCTTCCCACACAATGATAGAAAAAGAATCAATGAATAATTGCAAAGGTACCAGATGTTGATCAGCTTTGACTGTTACCATTTTTCCTAGATTGAACCAAAATCTGCATGCTGTTAACACCTATTCATGTCCTCATCTGACTGCTTAAATTTCATCTACTCTACTTTGTTTACATGATGACTCTTGGAGACAACAAGTAATTTACTGCACACTGCGGGGATTCTATTTCTTTGACCTTTACAGTCCCAAGACCTTGACAGGAGTTGGCTGCTCCACAAATGCATGGATCCATCAGGAGCACCAGTTTTATTCATGGTGGCAGAACTTTAGACCTAGAGGGAAACATCATACACCTGAAGCTGCAGTGAGTATTGGCATCCAAACTATCACTCCTATACACTGAAGAGTAATGAGTTCAACTTTGCAAGATTTCAAGAAAAAAACCAAAACAAAATGGTATGGGATACCTGCAGCTATGGCTCAGATTTCCTCCACCCATGTTTTTTTTTTTTTTTTTTTTTTTTCTCTATATGTTTAAAGTGGTGTGAAATCCCTGATTTTGCAGTATTTCCTTATGGAAAAATTTGGTAAGGAACTTGGAAATTTAAAAGTTGTAATGGCTCTGGTGGAATAGTTTTACATAATAATTTTAGTAATGCTGGAAAGGTACAATAACCTCATAAAAGTGATTAAGTGATGATCTATAGGGGATAAAGGGATCATGGGTGGAAAAAAGAAATACTCAGTGTGTACATTTTATACTCATTTGATCTGAACCATTGAATGTGCTAACTATTCAGAAATGACATAACCATTAAAAATGATTTTAAGACATTACCACTATTTAAATAATGATAACAACTTAAAAAAATAACAAGGTAAAAATATTTTTTCTCCCTCATCCTTGAATTTCAAAAGGGTATAACAATATCCTCTGAAGAGTTTAGCTGAATTGTAAACCTTGCTTACTGTATTCAACACAAACTGCTTCTCTGGCAAATAAATTTAATTATATAATTTATTATACTGTTTTAAGTCAAAACCATGAAGAAAAGAAAGAATAATGAACAAACAAAAAATCAGCTTCTGATCTGCAAGGTGGGATTCCAAGCTCCTGCATACTCAGACTGACTTTCTTGGACTTAGGAGGTAGTCCTGAAGGAAGAACACGTTCAAGGAGTAAAAGGTCCTCATAACAATCTTCCCACTCATTTTCCCTCTTGACTTGCCATGGATTGAAGATATAGAATTACGATTTTGCAGGCCTTTCATGAGATGTTTGTATCATATTGTCAAATGTTCAGGGCTCGGAGTGTAAGAAATGAAATTTTCCACGTATATTGTAGTGGCTAATAACATGACACTGGTGTCACACTGTCCTGGGTTCTACTCCTACTTTGTCACTTACAAAGCAAGTTGCTTAAATTCATTAAGCCTTACTTCCTTCATTTATTAAATGAAGTTGATGATAGTATCCATACATCAGGGTTGTTAAGTAAATGAAATGATATATTCTAAGCTCTTGACAAAATGGTTGCCACATTCTAATTGCTCAATAAATGGTAGCTATTAGTTTTATGTTACTGCTCAGAATTATAATAATTATTATAATTATTATCATATGATCATATATTATTATAATAGTTTTTACCATGTCAAGTTATAATTCTCCTCTGAAGCCTTATAGAGTCAGGCTGTGTTCTATTGCCTGCCCACATCCATCCTCTGGCTTTAAATAGTAGCATAACCACTCATCATTCTCCATCTATATGTTTCTGTGGTGCTGACCCCAACACTCAACTCCAGGTGTGCACTCAGAATCAGCACTGGCTACTCTGCATGATCCAACCTTTTGGCAAAAATTATTGAATCAATTATGAGCATGAGACCCAAGTCTCTCCAGTAGGATTTAATTCTGGGGTATTTTAAAAACTTTTGCTTGTTTTCATTATCGTTTCCTTGGACTTTATATTAAGTAGTTGTAAGTCTGAGGATGGTTGCAGCCACTAGGTCTTATTTGTAAATGTGGGTAACTGGAGCTTTCATGAAGAGGCTGCTCTTGCTTCCTACTGTGCCCTTCCTGGTAAAGCCAAGGAGGTGTACCTCTGGAAGACCCCATCTTGCCTTCTATACAATGCTTTTGGTACCAAAACCCTGGAATGTTCTGCCAAGTAGCATTCTGTCAACTTCCAGGGCCTATAACAAGGTTCCATCTTTGGGGAAAGGGAAAAGGGCTTCAGTCTAGAGGCTCCCATTTTACATGAGCTGGCAGAGTATATGCAGGCCCTGAACGTGGTTGGAACATGCTTAGGGACACTACTTGATGAACAACTTCTTGGCAGTGAAACCAACAAAGAAAAACAGAGTCAAAGAATAAGGAGTTCTGATGAGCTCCTTTGGGTCCTAGATCCAGTTGTATGTGAAACAGGACTGACCCTTGGACTTTTTATGTTTCAATCAATAAGTGAGTTTGGCTGTATTTTCTGTAACTTAGAAGTTCTATCCTGAGCCATTTTTCCTTGCTACTCCATCCTGCAATTATGTATCACTATGAGAGTCAGAAATTTATTATATTCCCTATTATTGAATGTAAGAGAGTTTGTCTTCCCTAGCTAAATTTCTAAGGATATTTGTAAGCTATGAAAAAAGATGGACTTCAGATTCACTTTGATGTAAACGACTGTGTGACCATGGGTAAGGCAGTTAACCTCTCTGATTTGTTTCCCAATCTGGAAAATAGAAATATGGCTATTTAAAGTGTTAGGGTTGCTAAAGAGATTACATGAGATAATGAATATAAACAGTCTAGTGCACACTACTCAATCAATAAACTCCTTTCATTTGTTTGAGGGAGGTGGATGTTGGAGTTAAAACCTAACTAGTGCTCCAAAATAACAGAAACCCAACTTAATTAACTTATAAACAGTACAGTTTCTTTACAGTTTTAGTAGCATTAGAGTCTCTCTTGGAGAAAGATATAGGTAGGCCTGGATAAGGTGGTTGTGGGGACTCCCAAACCACCCCTCAGGCCACTCTTTCTTCTTGCTGCAGTCTTTCTTTCTTTCTTTCTTTCTTTCTTTCTTTCTTTTCTTTTTTTTTTAAAGTTTGTTTGCTTTAGTAATTGCTATATCCAACATGGAGTGCAAACTCACCACACCAAGACGGAGAGTTGCATGCTGTTCTGACTGAGCCAGCCGGAAGGCTTTTTCTCCTTTTCCCTTCCTCAAGTCTCCATGAGGTACAGAGCCATCAACAGGCCCAATGTTTGCTTCTCCTCTGTTCAAGAGAGCATCCCAAACTGAGCTGGGATTTCTTATTCATAACACAAATTCCTAGGAAAGATTCTGATTTCCTTAAATTGGACCAATAAAATGTGGCTAGGCAAAAGGTAAACAATATATATATATGAACCCGGTACCTTGCACAGTAACATAAGGTTGAAATGAGGGGAAGGAGAACTCTCAAAAGATAAGGGGACAGGATTCTATTGAAGAAGAGATAGCAAAGAAATGACATTAGGCTGCAGGGATAGTTATTGCTGTTGTTGTTGTTTTTAAGATTTATTTATTTATTTATTTATTTGAGAGATAGAGAGAGAGAGAGAGAGAGCATGAGCAGGAGGGGTAGGGGGGAGAGGGAGAAAGAATCTCAAACTTACTCTCTGCTGAGCATGGAGCCCAACATGGGGCTGCATCTAAAGACCCCAAGATATTGACCCAGGCAAAATCCAAGAGTCAGATGCTTAACTGACTACACCACCCAGGCACCCTGCTACAGAGGTAGTTTTTAAAAAGTTATTCTGAATTATCTTCTTTTGAACAAAATATCGAATTCATGTTAGTATACCTACCATAAATGTCTGACAAATTATTTCCTCTGCTGACCTTTAGAGTGGAACTACAAATAGAGGAGTTGAGTGGTTTTCTATTACTACACAGCAGAGGAAAAAAATCAACAATAAGGCTTGAGCCCTTAGTTCCTCGACATGATCCCAAGGATCTTTAACTCAAATATTTATCAAGTCTCCTTCTTTAAAAAGTGACCATGTCAATCTTTAGTGTATGGCTGTTATAATGTTGATATGGACACATTATGTATGAAAAATGGTTAGCTCAACATTTGCTGCCTCTGATTTTCACGCATTAATAATCTTACCATTTAATTAAAATATAATGCCAGAGGGTCCCAATCCGCAACGCCGAATGACCTCGAGAATGTCCTGTCATTGAGAGGTGGGGAGGGAATAAGGAAGAAATAGCTCAGGGACAGGCTGGTTACTTTTATATCTCTGGGTGCCTTAATATAACCAAAACCAAAGTGTATCTAAACCCAGGGCTCCCACCTGGAAGGATTTTCCAGCTTTGCATATGGTGTTTATTTTTTATGTGCTCCTTTGAATTCCATAGGCTGCGAGTATGCTGCAGTGGGATGGAAATGTGCAAACTTCAGGTGGAAGTAATTGGCACTTCTTCACCCCCTGAAAACACACCAGCATCTTAATGCCCTGGACAGACCCACACTCTGAAGGGTGATTTCTAGGCCAGTGAAACCCAGAGATTCTACTTCACAAGAGGGACATGCTCACTCAGAAACTTAAAACGAAAAGTTTTCATGTTCAGCTCCCTTCTTACTTGACAAAGACCTTTATCAAAAAAAGCATTCTCAATTGGAATTAGGGAGAGATTCAGGTCTCTCAAGTCCAGGGACTGGAAGAGAAGATTTCCTAATTACACTAACAGGGGCTTGGTTTCTATTCTTAGTGCAGCTGGCTAATGTGGTTATGTTTGAGATGGGTCCTGTTTCTGCATCAGCAGGGCCAGGCTTCAGTTTACTGTGGGATAGAGGGGGAAGTAAAGGGTCTCTCAAATTTGGTCTTCCCAAATTAGTTAATGCAACATTTCCATAAACAACGTACTTAGGTAAGTCTTAATTGTGCTAGGCTGTAAGCCAATCAGATTGAAGTATATTTAAAATATGCACTTATTAAAGGAAAGGATAACTTGATGGGAATTCAAAATTCTCTTTATTTCCTACTCATTAACTCTTACTACACATCCCTCATTGAAACTAATTCAGGTTGGAGCTTTCAGACTACACTGGGGAAGAAGCAAGAGTCACTTGTCAGAACATCTACACTCCAGAGAAGTTTTCTGGCAGAAGTCCATCTTTGAAAATGGGAAATCTCAACATGAGCGCCAACTATGTGATTATTTTTCAGAGAGGAAGGGCTAAATGGCAAAAGGCAGTTTCCACCAATCTCTGTTTCTCTGCCTAAAAGTTATTTGTTCTGAACTACTGTGAATTCTTATATGAGCCCATGCCCTTGTGATATTGTTTGATTTATACCTTTTGGCTACCTCTAGTGTTCTAAAAAGTACAACAAAACATGGTTTAGTGAGAAAATACAGATTTCCTTTTGATAGAAATAGTTGGTGATTTAAAAAAAAAAAAAAAGTGCTTTAACTTAACCTACAATGAGGTGAAAAGAAACAACTCAGCATCATAAAGTTCATGAAGAGTATTCAAAAAATTGTTTTCGGGGCACCTGGGTGTCTCAGTGGGGTAAGCCTCTGCCTTCAGCTCAGGTCATGATCCCAGGGTCCTGGGATCCAGTCCCACATCAGGCTCTCTGCTCAGCAGGGAGCCTGCTTCCCCTCTCTCTCTGCCTGCCTCTATGCCTACTTGTGATCTCTCTCTCTGTCAAATAAATAAATAAAAATCTTTAAATTAAAAAAAATTGTTTTCAATCCCAAGCCATTTATTTCCAATCATTAAAATATCTAACTTCATGGGGCAATATTCTTCTGTTAAAAAAAAAAAAATTGGGGGGATGGAATTTAGATTCTTACCCATATTCTGATCATCATAGAAGAGGAAGCCATAAATCCTTATAACACAGAAAACAAAACAAAACAAAACAAAATCTTGTCTTTTTGGTCATCCTGATGAATTTTGTCAAAGTGAGATTAAGGCAAGAAGGTTGTTTCTTGGCAAGAGAATTCTGGAAGGAAAAAGAGGCTGAAACTTTGCATCGTTGCATTCATATCTGGTCAAGCTGCCTTATCACAATTCAAACTTTCATGCTGGGAAACTGCTCTTTCTTTGGTACCTTTTCTGCCAGAATTCAACTCTAACAACAAAAGTTTATAAACAATGAAAATTCCAGCTGGTTGACATCAGCGTCCCAGAGCTTTCTCTTCACACTGATACAAATATTTACCCTGAGCTCTGGCAAAGCTTTCCTTGCCCATGTCACCCTTAATCATACATTTTTCCTTGATTGAGTTATGCTTTCCAGTACGTGATTTGCTCTGGTTTACTTTTTAACACATCCCAGAGGCTTCATCAAAATCAACTCTGGGCAGGCCATGTCATTTGGTAGCTGCCAAACATGTTATTGAGAAGGAACTTGGCAAATATCAAAACAGTCTTTTCTAACTGCTCTAATAAATGTGTTTGTTCTTTTTGACCACCATTTACTTTTTAGGCCCCTCATACCCATAAAGAGATGAGCCAAAAAAGTAAGCAGAGATGTACTTCATTCCCTTTATTCCAGTCCCTGGAGATAACATACTGATGGCTCTTCCAGGCACCGTTTTGCAAAGAAGTTGAAGACTTAAAAGGTTTCATCAATGACTCTTTATTTCCTTCAAGAAGACACAGGGTTATTTTCCAAAGGTTAAAACAACAGATTGATGTACTCTGTAACTGTAGTAAAGTCTGCTTGAACAAATATTTGCCACACCAAAGTGACTTGCGGAGGGATTAGCACAAAATATTGCAAATATTTCTATAAACCTTCCCTTGCCAAAATAAAATGTTTGGGTTCTCTGCACTGAATGCTTGCAAAATCCTTGTAAAGTGCATTAACGGGGCAGAATTCAAGGGAGTCTTTTCTCAAAACAGGTGATGCTCTTACATGAAAGAAACATAAATAATTATTTTGATTGCATCAGTTTAAACCTACATTGCGTATAAGTATCAGAAAAAAACAGGTCATTATACAAAAGCTTTATATGTACCATGTGTCACCACACTATCTCCTTTGGAAATAACACGAAGTAAGCTGTGCAAGCTAAGCACTCCTTTCTTTTGCCTGGACCACTTTATTAAAAAAAAAAAAATAAGAAAGAAAGAAAGAAATCTCAAAAATGAGATGGAATTCTCACCTCTGGAGCATTTAGTCATTATTTCTATTACTGTTGCTTTTCCTGTACACCTCAGGGGATATGCATGCATGCACATAGGCACATATACACACATCCACTTACACACACACTAATCTATACCTAGAGCTTTACCCTTGCCCTTTGCCAGCCTTCAGACTCACCTGATGAGCTGAAAGTGTGTATTTGCTTGAATATATTGAAAATGCAGTGATTTGTAACAAAATTGACCTACTGTGATCATTAGTACATAAATATAGTTCAAGACCACAGTAAATAATTATTATACACTAAGGTACGACCAACGTACTTGAAAACTTGGGATTTAAATATTCTCCTCAGTTCTGTGGTAAAAGTAGTAAAAATTTCTTGCTTGTGGAAGCTCATTATTAATTCTTTCATACCACAAGGAATCCATTCTGCAAAAAGAAATGAAAAGAATAAGCTCCATATAAGCCTGAAGGAGTTAGAGCAATTTCCCAAATTCCTAACCTGACCTGTTCACAAAAATGTAGGAAAAGGAGCAGCATGTGTTAGTCTCATTGTTAAAGACTAATCTCTATCAGAATGAGAGGCAGAAATTATCCCTACTTCATAGGCAAAGGTCAGAAGATGAAGAAGTTCTACTAACTCGCTCAAGGCAATTTAGCAAATGGAGATTAGAGATTCAGAACTAGTTGGGTTCAACAAAGAGGACTTACTGTTCATTTACCTCAGTTTGTGGGCCTCACCTCAGAGCTTGCAGAGTCAGCCACCTGTGCACAGCTCTGTAACTGGTCTAAGCCATGAGGGAGATTTAACTTAGATAACCAGTTATGGACAAACTTCACATATCTACTGGAATCCATTATGATGTTCAGTTTGTGGGGATTCCCTTGGAACTAAATTTTTAAATGGGGTACGTTTTTCTTTCCAACTGTGTTCTGTGGAATGTCACATTTCTGAGCAGGCTGTTAGCAGCTTTAAGTGTAGATAATGTGATGGACGAGGAGATGACTGTGGACACTTACATCTGCCCTTCCCTAAACCCTTCTAAATTTTTTTGTATATTGTATATAAGGTTGATTTTACCAAAAAAATAACATTTTAAATCTGAAAATTCTTATGAATCAGATCTTTATACATGTGATTCTTTTTGATCTAGACTAGGACTTTCAGGAAGTTGTAATTTCTGAATGTCATCTAGAGGCTCATAGAGTCTAGTTAGTGGTAACACTAGGACTTCATATAAACCTAGTTTATGTTCAACTTTCCAAAGAGTAAGTATAAATTACTAATTATACACACACATACACATATATCCTGCAAATAATGTGCATAAATTTGCTTTCCTATATGCCAGTGAGATTACCTGTTTAAGGGGCTGTATTGGTAATTTGAAGGAAAGTTTTCTATACATTCGGATTTTCTCCAGATTATATGCAAATATGGTCAGCAAGACAGTAGTTTTTCCTTTAATTGTAACCTAACAAAGTCTATTGTGAAGAGGGAAATACTCTTTTCCTTTTCAAAATTGTTCAGAGCAATGTTTACATCAAGAGGATGTATCTGGTTAGACCTATTGAACCAGAACTTCCAGGAGCGGGGAGCAGACATCTATACTGTAAAATCATGCCCAGGAGGTCTTGAGTAATCAATCAGATCTGGAATCACTGATTTGGCCTATTACATTTTCAGATGTGAAAAGCTGGCCCACTCCCAAGGAGTCTATTTCATCTTTGCATAATGCTTTCTAATTCTTTTAGGCACACCTTAACGCCAACCCGTGTCAAAAGCTTTTTTTGCAGGCACAACAAGAGCTAGCCTGGGGAAAGGAGATCAGTATGGTTATACCATTGCCCTTTCTGTAACTGTCTAAATGAGTGTCTCGTAAGGCCTAGAGTCTTCCCTTATTCATCTCTGCATGAAGATGTGTCACTTACCTTCACATCCCCAGCCCTCCACCTGGCACATCTTAGGTGCTCAGCATTTATGTTGTTTTCCAAAAATAATAGGGACATGATCCAAGTTCAATGGTACGAAACTCTGATAAGCCATCTACTTTTTGTCTTTTTATTTAACCCAGTTGCTTCTCGATTTTTAGACTTTGATTTATCTCATTTTCCTTTAGGTTCCTTGGTAGCATTTTGCTTCCTTCTCCTAACTCCACTTTCGATATCTCTCCATAGTCCCTATTTGTTACTGATTCCCTTCTTGATCTTCTCTCACAGGCATAGCCAACCAATCGTTCATCCTCTCCTCAACTTCCCAGAAGGCTATAACTCCTTAGAGTATAGAAGCTCTCCTGATGCTGCTCCCAGACCGTGACCCATGCTGGCAAAGCTTCTGCTCCCATGTGGCTGCATGTTTCATGAGGAGAGCTACTAAAATGCAGGCAAGCACAAAGTCTTAATTGCTTGCTAGTGGGCACTCAGCCAACATGCTGTTAGCAGAATGAAACCCAATCTTAAAGAAAAAGTGCTGAACCCCTGCTCTGGATCACCCAGCCCCATATGGAATGCACGTGTTTTTTGAGGAGATTTAGGCATGAAGATCTTTTTTTTTTACCCTTTTGCACGGGGATGTCAATCTATGGGTTGCTAAAACATTTTATTCTTAATGTAATAATCCTGTCTGCAGACAACTTTAAGAGACAACTGTGTACTTCCTCTTCCTACTCATGACAGGGACAATTAATATAGTCTTAATTTTTTGTTCCACTCTCAGAACATTACTATCAATTGTTCTTTGCAACAAAGTTGCTCTTTTTAAGAATTTCTACATCAACATTTTAAGATTGTGACTACCTGGTTCTGATAAGTTGCTAAGTATTTAGTCTTTGCTAATTGATCTCCCTAAACCTCAGTTTACTTATCTTTTTAATGGGAAAAATAATAATACCTTCCTGACATGGTGGCTGGAAGGGTTCCATGAGATTAAAACTTGTCAGTGCTCGACACAAAGAAAATGTCTGGTAAATATTGACTTTTAATATTGTTGGTGAAAATAATAGTCTAATAGCTTTCTCGTTGTAAAAGCATCTCAATACATAGCATAAAATATTAACACATGCATTTTGATGTTTGGGGGGTTTTAGCATTTGTTTGTTTTTTTTTAATCTCTCATGTCCAGGATTATATTTTCATATATTTCTACTGCAGCCTTTTTTCTAAAGAGATTAAAAACCTTTCTTCACATTACAAGTTACAAAAAACAGACAAGCAAGATAAAGAGAAATAATGATCCCTGGACTTCTCCTTTAAATTTTAATATCACAGTGCTATTGTCCAAAACTGCAGCTCTGTATTCTCTGTATTCTCTGAAAGCTAGAATACTGCAAACTTCCCATCACTGTTAAATGATTAAGATGAGTTGAGTATGAACCTTATTAGTCCTGTAGTGCTTCAGAGAATGAGTTAGTTGCTAAAATTTAGAATTGTAAAGTTAAGTTTGCATTTCACTTTGAATAACATCCCCTCCTCAAAGCTTGTAATAATCCTTTGTCACACATGGGGTTGGAACGGATTGTTTCCAATGACCTAGAGCTGTAATACCTGCATCAAAGTGACCATTTGCATCTCTCTTAGGAGTTTTAGAATGCCTTAATGCAAATAGGATACCTGGTGGCCCACCTTTATATCCCAGACTTCTCCCAGTAGCATTAAGATCATACTCTTCCTATGATATGTTTTCCATTTGCTACAATAATAAAGAAAAACTCCAGAGAAGCAATGTCAGTAATTTCTGTTGTCAGTTTCTATAATATGAATCTATTTGTTGATGTATCAATTTTAGCACAGAAGGACCTCATCCCAGAACTCTCATTAATATCAGCAATTTATACGTATAAGTACTACATCCAACATTAAAAATTACCTTTGTCATTTTCGTGGTAAACATTACGAGCCAGCATTTATGAGAAAGACATCATCCATATGGTAATTTGATATCTTCAAAAATCAGGGTAGGCCATTTAAATTGCTAAGTTCAATAAAATGCCATTAAAGATATCTTATTCCTTTTCTCCCCAACCAATTCTGAACCCAGAAAAGGGTTACCAAGAAAGCTTGAATAGTGTCTTGTTTAACTTTGAATCAGATATGGCTCCATTTATTTCTTCAAAAAATGGTAAGAATTAATTAATATTAATCTATAATCACATTGATGGGAAAAATTAATGGAAATTTTAATAAAAATATAACCTTAACGGGATTTGAAGTTGTCCTTTAGAATATAAAGCCAACACTTTATCCACTAAGCAACTGGCCCTCTGCTACCAGCTGATGAAATTGTAAAAATTAACTACAGAATATTTCTTCTTTTGTTCCATGTGCATAAGAGAAATGCTTTTGAGAACTACAAAAAAAAAAAAAAAAGACATTAAAAATTAAAGTAAATATAGAAATTGACCAAGGCTGTTTGATATGGAATGTATATTTATTTAAGGAATTAAGGTGTTTTTTCATCCACACAGATCCTATTCTCTCTCCTAACCTTCAAGACTTTCGACTATATTTTTTACACTACAGTTTCTGAGAAGACTTGATAATCCTAAATAAATAGGTCATATTATTTTGGATTACTGAGGTCTGGAGAAATATAAAATGACAAATCAGCATTTGTCATATTAAATAATTTTATTTAAGGAAAAAATGCATATATTCTGAAAATCAGTGCAATATTAAAAATATACTGTTAAACACGTATTTTCTGAAATATAACCACATTAATTTTCTCTATTATGTGCTATATAGTATTGAGCAAACTAACCCATAATAGTGGTCACTTATTAGGAACTTATGATTATGAGAGAAACTTTTGTCTTTTTCATTCTTCATTGAATATTTCTAACATTAGATACTGTGCATTAAAAATAATGCAATGTATGTATAATATAGACTATTATTTTTGCCATTGCATTTATTGAGTGCTTGCCAATATTTTAGTGCCAATACTGAATGTTAAAAGTTATTTTTTCTGGCATTATATCATCCAGAGGTCTCTATCGGAAGGCACTTCTTCATAGCTACAGAATAATAACTTAGCATTATAGTGATAACCCTAAAGCAAACAAAATATCCTGAAAGCCTTTTTAAATTATCAAAGAAAGAACTAATATGAGAAAAATGTAGTAATAAGTACACTTTTATTATCTGCTAGTAATTTGAAAATTGAGAATTCATGTATATATGGTTACTCTCTGCAAAGCACAATTTTTGATTAACTAAAACAATGAATCCCTGACTATACCCAATGACAGAATTGACAGCTCTAGCATGATAATTAGACCCAGTAGTGGACATTCAAAATGAAGCAGAAGCAAAGATCCTGACTTCTTTTCTGTTTATTTTCACAATTCAAGTCATGTTTATAATCAGTGATGTGGTAAATAATCTTGTCTCATTCTTCCTTCCAACTACCTGATTTCTTGGAAGCAGTGCCTTTATTCCAAAAGCATAAGAAGATGAGAACTGTAAATAAAAATTTCACTGATTTTAGGAGGGAGCAGCTTTTGTCATGAAATATTCCACAGTTTAAATATTTTCCTTAACACTGGACAAGAATTAGCCTAGAGGTGCAGGCCTCCAGGAGCCTGGAACCCAGTGGGGACTTGTAGGAGCCAATTCCCCTCCTCAATAAACACTGAGGCTTTTCTCTTAAATATGTCCCTTTGTATATAAGACTCGATAGTTCCCATTTTATTTTCTTGCTATCAATAAAAAATGTGTGAAATAATATTGCAGATGCAAAATGCTTACATACTCTAGTCATGACTGAAGGTAAAACAAACAAATGATAAACATAAGTAAAGTATACTTTGAGAAAGAATGTACATCTGGAGACTGATAAAACTCTGATATTGACAAAGCCAAGCCATATAATTTAATCTGTTCAGAGAGTATGTGCATGTTCATGAGTTCATTCCTTATGAAGAGACATTGTTGGTTGTCACAACTCTCTGGGCACTGGCTTCTAGTCAATAGAGGTCAACGATACTATTAAACATCCTATAATGCACAGGACAGTCCCCACACAAAGAATGACCCAACACAAAAAGATCAATACTCCTGAGGTTGGAAACTTGCCTTATACCCAGTGAAATTTGGTTAAATCCCACTTAATGTAAGTCATCTTCAATTTTCCGTGTCATTTCTTTCTCCACTAGATTCAAATGAAGCAAAGAATATGTGATACAACATATTTCTTTAAAATGGAAGAATTGATGCACTGCTTATTTTAAATGTAAAATCGCTGTGCCTAAGAGTACACAAAAATACCAGAAAGAGTTGTTCAGTGTTCGCCACTGTCAGCACTCCACCACAGATACCCCATCTGGTGGAGTCTGATATGGATAATAATGGTGGAGTGTTCTTGCTGTCTTGACTGTAGTCATTACTGTGATGTTATTTTAGGACTAAGTAGTGTTTGCCCATTGGACCATAAAAGTGTGTCATGTAAATACAGGTTTTAGAACACACAATAGTCTGTCCATGTGTAGAAATATGCAGGGAAAGAACCTCATAAAATGCTTTTTAATAGTATTTGTTGGGCATGTGAAGTAATTCCTTTTCAAAGTTAAATCACTTGGAAAAAAGGGGGCTTCTCTTTTCAAAGACCCCGTAAGTAATTATGCTGCATTATACATCATTCATATGTCAATGCAAATTTTGTTTTTAAATGGAAGGAGTTTTGAATGACACGGTACCAAGCAAATGTCCAACATTAACCAAACCTTTTATTTATTTATTTACTCTCACCTGAATTGCTCCTTGAAATTGAATTGGGGGTAGGGGGTTAGTATTTATGTAGCCAGCAACCTCATATTTGACACTTCACCCTAGAATTAAATTCTGAACACTGAAATATTTCATAGAAAAGAAATTACAAATGACAATACCTTCAAAAACATCCTTAACAAAAGTTGAGACCCTTTGCTTAGTAGATATTAAATTTATATTGGCAGCAAGAAATAAAATGGGAAATATAAAAGGCCAAAATAGTATTTAGAAACTCTATACTTTGAATCATACATAGAGCTGTATACTTAGAAGTATGTGATTATATTGTTGGAAGATTGAAATATATGCTGTGTTGAGCTTTTTTCCCCCATCCCGTAACAATGATGAACATTTTCTTATTGAGATCAATTTATAATAATGACAGTTAGAGAGTAAAATTTATAGTTATGTAAAATGAAACTGTCCAGATTGGACGCAGTGACTTGATGATACACAGAACAATCAGAGTTATTAAAATGGTGGGTGGCCTTATAGACCCTCAGATGCTTCTCAAAACAAATCATCTTGACAGGAAGAAAATCTTACAAAATGAAGTTTATATGCTTTCTGCTCTTTACAGACATTTTAAACTTGAGAAACAACTCTAGGGAATTATTGGAATTTTATTCTTCAAAAATAAAGTGGCCAGGGGCACCTGGGTGGCTCAGTGGGTTAAGCCGCTGCCTTCGGCTCAGGTCATGATCTCAGGGTCCTGGGATCGAGTCCCGCATCGGGCTCTCTGCTCAGCGGGGACCCTGCTTCCTCCTCTCTCTCTGCCTGCCTCTCCATCTACTTGTGATCTCTCTCTGTCAAATAAATAAATAAACTCTTAAAATAAATAAATAAATAAATAAAAATAAAATGGCCAAATACCTGCAAATAGTCATTATACTCAGACTTTATTTTAATATTTTAAGAAATGTATGTGGAAAAAATATAGATGATGGAAAGATAGATAGATGATAGGTAGATAGATGGACATTTTCCTTTGTTAAATTTCCCATTATTTAGTAGATATTTAAACACTCTAGTAAGAATCAGTTTTATTTTTGATTTCGTTAACATATGTTTAGATCAAACCAGCAACTCCTTCAAATTCATTCCTTAGTTCTATAGGTGTTTAAATTGAAAAGAAAAAGTGATTAAAATATCACTTAACCTGTGCAGTGACATATTCCTAGTTATAAGAACTACTGACCAATTTTATCCATTTTAACACATGCATAAGGTTTCAACTCTTTGACATTGCCACTCAAGAAAATATCACTGATAAGAATTTGGCCCAAGACCTACTCAGTAATGTAATGGTTTACTTTCCCTGAATGGATCTTCTTCCATTAAAGAAAGATACTAACTGATGAGAGTTGAGATGGAGTATTATAAAACAAGACTGCTATGCTCACTTTGGCAATGCATATACTAAAATTGAAATGACACAGAGAAGATTAGCATGGCACCTACACAAGGATGATATACCAAAGCAAGACCATCATGTTGAATTTCCAGACTACAGTATACTGCCCAGACATCCTTAGACAGGTTTGTAACTTCCTGTGGTGGAGTTGCCTCATGCCTAAATGCTGATGGTAAGAGTCCCTGCCTCATAGGATTTTTACAGTCAGTAAATGATTTAATACATATGGAGATTTTAAAACAGTGCCTAACATATAGTGGCACTGTATAAGAATTATCTCTTCTTGAAGAATTTTTAATATTTTTTCTTCATTTGAAGAATAAATGTATCATCCTTGAATAGAGCTATAATTTGTTCATTGTGTGTTTATTATGGATACCACAATAAGTAACCACAGGCAACCTCAGGTTCAGATATGAACGTCTTCCACTAAACTAGTAAAATCACTAGCTCTTGCAAAAAGACTAGGACAACTAAGTCCTAGTGAAAATGTCCAGTATAAACTATAAGTAATACTTATGGTTTTATTTCCCAATATTTCTATATGATAGGTTTGTTTTTCATATGTAATAAGTCATAAAGGGTAAGGGTACCTGAAGGGAAAACAAAAATAATTTCCAATTTATAAAGTTCAATTTAAGGTATAAAGACATGCCATGTGAATTATCAGATATCCTCTCTCTTCTCCATCAATGCCCTTAACAAGTAGTGCTTTACTACAAAGTAGATGAGTCAATTGGCCCAATTGTAAAAAAAAAAGAAAAAAAAAAAAAAGAACAATATTGAGCATCCCAATTGTATCTGATATGCATAGTATAAGATCTAATAATGAAGTTTATATGACAGTTGTGGTCATCTTAAGATTTGTATTAAAGTTAAGTTGCTTTATGACTAGGTATCAAATAGCATCCTAACAGTCATGACCTAATAATCTGGTCTTCTGTCAACCTCAGCAACCTGATCTCATGCTACTTCTTCCTTTGCTCACTAATCTTCAGCCACACTAGTCAATTTTCAGTTTTTCAAGTGAACTATAGTCCTTTCTTCCACAGAAATTTAAGATGAATATTGTTTCTCTGCCTAGAATAGCCTTCCTCCATCTTTTCACCTATTCAGCATGTCTCTATTAGGAATAATATTAGCTATCACTTCTTTCAACCTCCAAAATGCATTGTCTTCTCATTATATTATATAGTTTTAAAGATTTTATTTATTTATTTATTTATTTATTTGAGAAAGAGAGAGAGAGAGAGCCCAAGCAGGGAGAGGGGCATAGGGAGAGAGAGAAGCAGGCTTCCCACTGATCAGGGAGCCCAATATGGGGCTCGATCCTGAGACCTTGGGATCATGACCTGAATCGAAGGGAGATGCTTAACCAACTGAGTCACCCATGCACCTCTCATTATGTTATCTTATACCTGCTTGAACTTTTGTTATGTAGAATTAATTTAACATTGTACTTTATTTTTTTCATGACTTCTTCCGCAAGTAGACCATAGACTTCATAATGATTTGGACTTTGTTGTATGCTCACTTCGGTTCTCTCTTGAAATAACATAGATGCCCTCACATCAACAAAATGTGTACTGATACTCTATGGTTCTCTTCTGACTTTTGACTAATTTGTCAGCTTGACATTTCCACTCAATATGGTCCAGACAGAAGTCCTGACCTGCTCCCATACCACCTGAATTCTCTCTAAGAGATGAGAATCTTCATCTCTTACAAACAATACTCCCATTCACCTACTGATCAAGCCAGAAATCTGGAAGTCATCCTTGATACCTCCATTTTCACACCCTCCATTTCTAAATCATCATTAAATCCTATCCTCTGTATGCATCAAGTGTATGTATGTAAATAAGTCTATATATCTTTCCACAATTGCTACCTGTATCATTCAGGGTCCTGCCATAAAAGGGTGAACCACTTAGAGTGGGTAATGTGAAGTATATGTTAAATGAAAACATATTTAAAAGATAGGGTAAGTAGGGTTTGTGGAAACCAACCAGAAATACTTCAAGACCTCACAGCTAGGAGCAAGCAATAAGAAGCTGTTGACAATGTAAGCTGAGAGGACAAAGGGAAGAGTTACTAGAAACTAGAAAGGCTAGCTCCATGGTGAAAGATGTCTAAGATTAACCACGTCCTCTGATAGAAGAGAAGTCAACACACAGAAGGAGCCAGGGAATAAAAACCTAACTTCATTCTGTTGCCGACCTCTAGTCACAGGCTGGTATTTCCTATTAGCTAAACCCAAGTCGAATTTAAAAGACAAAACAAAACCCTTGATGTCATGCAAAATAATTAGTATTTGGGGGAGCCATGAGGCACGGACAGAAGACACTGAAAGTATTTTGTAAACCATCTTTCTCCTAGCCTTTTTTTGTTTCTTACCTGAACTATTGTAATGATCCTCTAACTGGTTTACCTACTTTCTCTGTCACAGACACCTATACTCAATCCATTCTATTACAGCAGTAAAAATTATGTTCCTGGAATGAAACCTATATCAAGTTTTTCTGTCAGTCTCTCAAACTCCTAGTTTTAAAATTGTATACTTTTATTAAAAAAAAAAAAAAGTTTAGGGCACCAGGTGGCTCAGTGGGTTAAGCCGCTGCCTTTGGCTCAGGTCATGATCTCAGGGTCCTGAGATGGAGTCCCGCATCGGGCTCTCTGCTCAGTAGGGAGCCTGCTTCCCTCTCTCCCTCTCTCTCTGCCTACTTGTGATCTTGTGATGGATTAATAAATTTTAGAAAACAGATTTGTATTTTTAAAAGCATCCTATGAGAGGCACCTGGGTGTATCAGTAGGTAAAGTGCCTGTTTTAGGCTCTTGTCATGATCTTCTTGTCCTGGAATACAGCCTCACATCAGGCTCCCTGATCAGCAGGGAGTCTGCTTCTCTCTCCCTCTCCCCAGCCCCTTCCTGTCCCCTCCCTTGCTTGTGCTCCCCCTCCTCATTCTCTCTCTCTCTCTCTCTAAATTAAAAGCTTCCCAGGTGATTCTAGATTAAAAAAAAAATTATTGGGACAACGAATATAAAGCTCTAGATTATAAATAGAATAATTAGTAAAATTAATCTTTATCCATTTGATTCAGTTATTATATGTTAAATAGAAACTCACAATGTGTTCATGAAATGTGTTTCTTTGCTAGGGCTTGGCTAAGTCTACTTTTTTTTTTTTCCCTTGTTCTTTTTTCTCTTTCAGATATCAGGTTTAACCTTCATTACATAAACCAAGTATTTCCCCCTTTTAAAAGCTCATACATGAACAACTTGATGGTGAACCAGTTCACATCTAAGTTTGGGTTTAAGGAGAGGAAATACTTCCCAAGGAAGTGCTTTAATGCCTTCTCATTATCAGATACTATAGAAGAAAAAAATTATTTTTTACAATTTAAAAATGTAACATTTTTGTGTATTTAGGAACTACCATAGGGCTGAGTTTGTTTCATTGAATATTTTAATGTTAAATTGTTTTTTTCTTTTCCTTTGGACCACAGGCCCTGGAGGTTCTATATACCTGGCTCTGAACTTTTTCCATTTCATTTCTGATAATTTTTTAAAAATAAATTGTTTCTATCTCATTTGATATTTAGCCAATATTTTCTTATCTGTGTTCAGATGTTTATATATGTTTGATATACATCTGCCTGTTGTAGTATTGAAGCAATTCCATTTCTGTGACACATTCCCTAACACCACCTTTGCCAAGAAATGTTCACATTTCAAAATCTATTATTTTGATAGATAAATAATAATAAATTAGTTAGCCATTACAGGATTTTGGGACATGAATACGTTTTGTGATCTCTATTTTAATAAAGTTATTTCAATAAACTTATGTGATAAATAAGGAAAATATATCTATATATGCCTGCATATATAAGTAAAAATACTTCTGTTTCAGCATAGAGATGAATAATGGCTATATATTTTATCTCATTCCTCCACTTAAAAATAAAATGTAAGTAGAATCCCTAATTTATTGAAAATAATTGTGTAAACAGCAATTTATTAGAGAAACTTTCTTATCTTCTGCATTTAATTTTGAAAAGGGCACTAGCTATAACACCTAATCTCTAGCATTTCCATTAGCAAACTGCCCTCCCCTGTGTCTGTTGTATTAACATCCATCTAGGTTGTAATCAAATATTTGTGTAATTATTCTTGGCAAACTTAGAGGTTGCATAGCACAAGATATATATAAAACTGTAATGGCATGTTTTTATTAGTAAATTTATAAAACCTGGGGTATTTCTTTATTAGAGACCCCAATAGGTGAGTTCTATACTTAAGATAATACTACTCAGATTTGCAGAAAATCTGCAAATTTTGATTCCAAATCATTCAGTTTCTACCTCCTACTACATGCAGTTATTACTGATATTTCTGTTTCTGTCATTGTTTATTCTACTGTTAATTTAAGAGATAGATAATTTGGTTTACTCCACAGTTTACTAATTAAAATGAAGCATATCCATCCAATCTTCCCAATATGATTATATTTTCTGCAAAGACAAGGAATGTCTTTATGTCCTTCGTATCTCTCATGGTTTCTAGCACAGTTCTAGATATGAATAAATATTCAATAACTATATATTATTTCTCTATATATTTATGCAGTCCTGACTGATTGTTATGATATATTATATAGTTTATTGACCAGTGCTGGAGGTGACAAACTAAAATCAAACCTCTCACAGTTACTTAAGGAAAATCTTAAGAATCATTTACTTAGGGAATCTATTTTGCCAAGTCTTTCCTTGGTGTTAAATGTGATCAATATATCCTGACTGCTAATGGCAGTAATAAGATTACTATCATTATCAACCTCAAGTCTTCAAAATGAAAGGAAGTAGAATCTTGATGCCAGGTGCTATGGGTCACAGGGGTAGGAGGATTGGAAGATAGTCATTTCATCTTACCTTACACACCTGTGTGGCACAGGTAATAATGTTAGAGAAGGTAGCAGCCTCCAGACAAAACATTGCAACTTCAAAATGTGAGGGGTCTTTTATTTTTATTTGCGTCATCATAGACTCAATTACAATTTTAAATTAGTAAATAAATATTTATTGAGTATTGCTAAATTAATATACTATGTTACAATTTTATGGTATATTATATTATTTTTCTCTATTTTAGAGTCTTTTGATCCTCCAAAAATTTGATGAAGCAAATGCTTTAATCCTTAACCTGATCTTAATAATGAGTAGTATAAATTGATGTTCTAAATTGACATATCTATCTATATTACCTTTTAGTAGTAAAATCTACATTCCAATCTTTGGTAATACGCCCTTTTTTAAAATGAGTCTAAATATTAGGTCATGGGAAGAACAACATTTAGGGAAAAACGCTAAAATATAGCAGCTAATGTTAATACTTACTAATACTTGCTTATCTACAAGTGTTTAAAGGGAAAGGTTTTCCAGCCATTATAAGATGTTACAGTGTTAATCTACATTTCAATAAGATATTTAAAGGCAATTCTAGAACTGTCAAGGACCTGCTCTTAAGCTTGAGAGAAACCTACAAAGGAATGCTGACAGTTTCATTTTATGTGACATGAAAGCATTATTCTATCAAGAAAATGTTATTAGTTCCTCAGACATTTGAACACTTTATACTGCAGATTCTCAGAAAGTTCCACAGATACTTTCTAGTATGTGGTGTTAAAATATTACCTATGTAAAATATCTTGAAGTATAAAATTAAAGGAGTGGTCTGAATAAGCAAGGGTTCCTCTACTTCACTTGGTTCTACTAAAAATTATAGCAAAGTCAAAAGCTTTGAATAAAGCGCTCATGTCTGAAAATCCCAAACTTTGATGGAGGGATTTAAAAGTATATGTTAAAGTATGTTTAAATGTTTGTTAAAAACTTACAAACTAGGAGAGTAACATTGTAAGCAGCTTTTGGATTTTATAGTACATACTTGATAAAAGTACTACATTCCTGGTTCTGATTCACTCCTAAAAATAAGAAAAGCTTTGTGGGTTGTTTTATTTTGTTTTCCTCCGAGGCTGCAAAGAATTTTTGACCCAGATAACCCAGAGTTCTACAGAGCTGGGAGCAAATGATGAACTGTAACTTCTAATCATTTTGCATTCTTTCTCTTTTCCTATTATATCTCTTATTACACGGTTTCCCAAAGTATAGCGAGCTTATCACTGAAAGTTGAGTTGAGACAATGCATGAACAGATTTTATTATTTAAAAATTGATATAGTTGCCTATTTATTTCAACATACATTATATAAAAGATGATCAACACATTAAAAATACCTTAGATATTGCTTAGGAATATAGGCAATATTTAGGTAATATAAATATTCAAGATTTTGAAAAGGAGTTTATTTAAAGAAAGATACTAAATAACTACTAGTGTGGGTGGCACATAGCTATGTCAAAAGGCAAAGGTGGGACAGAAATGTCTAAACTAGAAGAGATACTGTCCATGGTACTCACTGTTCTCATTCTTCTCAAAGACATGTTATCTCATTCTGAATCCAAGTAAACCTTTCATCCTTTGAAAGGTTCTGATACTGTCATAAAAATATCTTCGGTCATTTCCAATGACACTGTATTCCAAAGCAAGCCTTTTAACTAAATCATTAAGTCTGATGTCAACAGCTGTGTGATAGTAGGAAATAACACCAGTAAAATATTGTGCCTTTCATCTACTTCATCAATGAAAACTATTATTTTCCTCTCTAAAACAACTCTTCCTGTCCACTTTTCCACCTTGGTTTTGCAATTTTATATTTAGCCATTAATTAATCAAAAGTACAAGGAAGAAGGATTTTATTTACTCATTAAGGGAACTTGCATCCCTAATTCTTTTACATATTCTTCCATAAGTTTCTATGATGCATTCTAACTCCCGTCAATGACTTCCATATAGATTAATCTTTTAAAAATACTCTTTTACTGAAGCTCATTAAATATTTTAACAGATTTTGATAAAGTTTTATTTTTTAAGATTTTATTTATTTATTTGACAGAGAGAGATCACAAGTAGGCAGAGGCAGGCAGGGGTGGGGGGGAGCAGGCTCCCTGCTGAGCAGAGAGGCTGATGTGAGGCTGGATCCCAGGACCCTGAGATCATGACCTGAGCTAAAGGCAGAGGCTTAATCCACTGAGACACCCAGGTGCCCTTGATGAATTTTAGAACATAGGTGAGGTTCAGAGGAGTCTGAGCAGAGCTGATGACCCAGAAAGAATTCTTGAAACATCTTTGGTGCAAAGTGGTGGTTTATTAAAGCACAAGGATAGGACCCATTGGCAGAAAGAGCTGCTGCCATAAGGTTGTGAGGTGTGGCAGGTTATTTACTTTGGGATTGGGAGAGATAAGAAAAAAGGGAGGTTTCAAAAGAACTTTCATATGCTAAAGAGGACCTACAAGATACCAGAGATCTTGAGACCTTGTCATTGTCAAGGTTTTTCCCTCTAGCTAGGTATTAACATTAAGATAGTAGGGGAAGTTATGTGTTGTGGAGAGTGCTGTGAGGTGTAAATCTGGCGACTCACAGACATGTACCCCTGGGGTTAATAACACATTATGAGTTAATAAAAAAAATTTAAATTAAAAAAAAAAAAGATTGTCACATATGTCCCACCCAGGAGTGAGGGTGGGAGTGGGGGAACATTGCAGGGTGTCATCTTCTGCCTTGTCCTCAGCCAACCTTCTGTTCCCTCATCATTTTGTGGACAGCAGTTGCTATATCTGAGGCTCAGTGTATACACACAGATAGTTATATCATCTCCTTATACCAAATCTACCAAATACAGATGAGAACAAATGAGACAATAAAACATCAAAGGTCTTGGGGGTCACTCTGGGAATCACACTGGTTTCAGTACCCTTAACTTTTGCCCTATGTTATATTATTTTGATATACAAATATGATATCAAGACTTAGAGTGAATCTTTTTTCATATTTATCTTCAGCTTGTGATATCAATCACTCTCTCAATTTTGAATGCTTGTTTTGCTTGATCTTGTGATGCTCCCCTGTATTGATTTCCTTTTCACTTTTCTCAAAAATTACATTCTTCTTTGTTGATTCATCTGCCTCTTACTGCTTTTATGAATAAGCCTTGCACAAGCTAGCATATGCTCACCTTGTGTATTTATTGAGCATGCCTTTAATATCAACTCAACATTAGAGACAACAGAATGAAAATATTATTAAAATATGGCTGTTACTTTTTGCAGAGTCACTGGTGTGATTTTTCTCCACTTGTTTGGGATACTAAGTCATTATCCTATTTTGTTTTTTAATTAATTGCTTAGGTTTATATATTCAGTAGAAACTAAGCTACTGCTTATCTTATTTAACTATACTTCCAAATACTCAAAAGGAGAGAAGAGAGTAGATCATTCTCAAAGAGAGAACTAAGATCATTCTTTCAATGGCAGTGGTGTTATTAGTAGCTCAAATGCCTTCTCAGGTCAAATGGCATTTCCATATGGGCTACTTAAGTTAAATTTTAACTTAATATTAATATCAGTTTATGCTCAAAAGTTTAGTCATTCTTACATAAACATAAACACTAAGCAAAGGTCTCGGGGCCTTCTGCCTCACCCAATATGAACAGCCATACTCTACCTTTGAGCTCAGGGAACCCGTCTGGGTATTAACTTCTCATGTGATTATTTCTTCTCTGAGGATTTCATATGCTTTCCAGGGCAGCAAAATTTAAGTAGGAATGTTATAATCAATGAATAGAGGAGCTTAATGAACATTGGTTCTCAGAAAGGAGTGACTTAGGGTCTTCGTCACTGCCTTTCAAGAGACTCAGGGACCACTATATAAATATAACAAATTTACTTCCAAATAGCATAGAGGATTGGGGGAGGCAAGCCATACTCCTCTGAGTCAATGGGGTCCATGAAAATGTTGAGGAAAGAATCAAAGAATATTTATTTCACTATGCCAGAATGTATTTGCTTAGTATCTCTTGACATTCTCCTTTAAAAGTAAAAATTAGTGGGGCACCTGGGTGGCTCAGTGGGTTAAGGCCTCTGCCTTCGGCTCGGGTCATGATCCCAGGGTCCTGGGATCGAGCCCCGTGTCCGGCTCTCTGCTCAGTGGGGAGCCTGCTTCCTCCTCTCTCCCTCTGCCTCTCTGCCTACTTGTGATCTCTGTCTGTCAAGAAAATAAAGAAAATCTTAAAAATAAATAAATAAATAAATAAAGATTAGTCTCTTTTCATTAGGTATCCTATGAGAGTTTGTACAATAAATGAGGAATGCTTGTATAAATAGAGGAAAACATTGCTATTTCAACTTCTTGTTCCAGAGATTTTTCTCTAGTGAGATAACAAATTTTGATTAGGTAACACTTCATTTAGAAAAAAAAAAAAAAAAGGAAACACTTCATAAATGATCACTATTATGAACCAGGTAAAGAATAGATAAAATGGGGGGCACCTGAATGGCTCAGTCATTAGGCCTCTGCCTTCTGCTCAGGTCATGATCCCAGGGTTCTGGGCCCCACATGGAGCTCCCAGCTCAGCAGGGAGTCTGCTTCTCCCTCTCCCACTGTCCCTGCTTGTGTCCCTCTCTCACTGTGTCTCTCTGTCAACTAAATAAATAAAATCTTAAAAAAAAAAGACAGATAATAGATGAAATGCTCAGCTCGTGCAGTTAGGGTGAGTTAGAGGATGAAGGAGGAGAGTAAAGAAGAAAATTTTTGAAAGAAGACGACAAGTGATGAAACTCGCTGGCAGACTAGAGCCTGTGCAGAAATATTGCCTGTGGAAAGTTTCTAGTCCTAGAAGGATCTGAGTACTTTCAAGAATGGGAATGTCTGGGGGAGCCTGGGTGGCTCAGTCAGTTAAGTATACAATTCTCAGTTTTGTTTCAGGTCATGAATCCCAAGCGCAGTGTCAGGCTTTAGTGGGGAGTTTGCTTGAGATTCTCTCCTTCTCCCTATGCTCCTCCCATCCTCCCCAATAAATAGATAAATAAATATTAAAAAATAAAAGCCTCTTTCTTCCTCTCCTTCTGCCACATGTTCTCTCTCTCTCTCTCTCCCCCCCTCTTTCTCCCTCTTAAATATGTAAGTCTTTAAAAAACAAAAACAGGAAAAAAGAAAAAAAAAGTCTTCTAATTCAGCAACTTATGCCAGGGAAAATTTGGGAAAATGACTCAGTTTGGCTTTCCCCCAAAAACAAATCCTACATGGACAAATACTTGTATCCAAGTAGTTTACTTACTTAATATGTAATACAAAGGAGAAGTGAATAGGGAAAATTAGAAAAGGAAGGAGGAAAACACAAAGTAATGGCACATCATCAAGATCCTTGGGGCACCTTGGTGGCTCAGTGGTTTGAGCCTCTGCCTTCGGCTCAGGTCATGATCTCAGGGTCCTGGGATCGAACCCCACATTGGGCTCTCTGCTCAGCGGGGAGCCTGCTTCCCTCTCTCTCTTTCTGCCTGCCTCTCTGTCTACTTGTGATCTCTGTCTGTCAAATAAATAAAACCTAAAAAAAAAAAAAAAAAAGATCTTTATTATAGGCCTTTATACTTCATGGTCTGGGAGAGCTGTGCAGGTTATCTCTGAAACACAGGAGTCTGGGATTCTGGAATCCTCTGATCACTGCTTCCTGTTTCCCATTGATTAAGGGTCATCCCCAGCTATTCCATTCGTGGACTACACTTGTGTCTGGGTTAGTGATTCCCCAAATCATTGAAGACAATTTTGCCGCAAAAAGCAGAAAATCACCCACAGAAAAGTGGGTGCATGGGGCGAAACAATGGCAGCTTCTTTGGAGGTAGTATAGTCCACCTTTCAGTGGTTGAAATCTGACATGGGCTACAGAGATAGGCTAGAATGTGTAAAGTTATTGTGTGACACAATATGGAATAAAGACTAAACATCAGGACATGAAATGAATTAGTTCAGCAAAAGCAAAAATTCAGAACTTGTATCTAGAGGAAATGTCAAGATCTCCATTATCTCTGAAGATCTATGGAGAATTTATTAAAAATCTGGATCTTCTCACCTTACCCAGCATGGTGGGCCATCATGACCATCTCCCTTGGATGACATTCAAGTTCCCATGTTGCGTTCAGAGGTAGTCTCTTTCTCCAGACAAATCTCGAGAACAGCACTCACTATGTAAAATAGATGAAGGACTGATTTGGGGCAATACTGTTTCTAAATTTGTTAAATATTTAAAGTATTATAGTGTGAATATAATTATTGTAATTATTATAAATTGCTATTTAATCTGAGTTCCAAGAACTTTTTTGGTCTCCTTATAGAATTACCTCTTTAGCTATCACTGTGGCAGAGTATAAGCAGCTTATAACTAAGTTACGGGTTTTCTGAAATAATAGTAGTAATTACTGAGCACTTCTCAAGTGTTGCCAACCTTCCAAGTGATTTACGTGTGTTAACAAATTTAATTCTCACAACAAGCCTCTGAGGTAGGTGCTATTATTATCCCCATGCTTCAGATATGAAAATTAAGGCACAATGAGGTTAACTAATTTATATAAATTCATCAGCTAGTACGTGACAGAGCTGGAATTTAGGCCTGAGAGTCAGAGTGCAATCCAAACTTTAAAGCACTGAATATTATGCCTTTTGAGATGAAGCACAAAGTTCTTAGAAACCAAGATCCAAAATCGTGTCTATATTATAGGTTGATTACATTGCAACCATTTTTTTTTAAAGAGGCACCTAAATAATTTTTCATTCCATAATCATAGTTTTAACTTTTAAAATGATCTAACAGGTCTTACCAGATATACAGGCAAAACACTTTACTTTAGATTTTATTTTTTGAAAACTTAACAATATAAAATAGGTCAAGCACCTTTGCTAATTAACTCTATTTCATTAAAATTATGACCTCTGGTTTAAAATGCCTTCACTCTTGTGTGTTAAATTTATGTGGATGATCCATAAACAGTCCCTAATTAGTCACATGTGGATTCAGATGTGGGCTTGTGTGTTATAAACTAACACTGAAGTGTATAAGGAACTGTCAGTCAGATCAAAAGTCAACTGAAAATCATCCCGTTTGCAAAGCTGAGAGTCTGTCACAGTTAGTTAGTCATAAATGTTTAAAACAGCAACCAAACTTTTATTCTAATTGAGCATGAGTTGAAAGGCTATCCACTTTGATGTCTTTGCTTTTATCATTTGTATATAGCTAAAAAACTACTATTATTTTTTTTAATCCCCCCTTGGAGTGGTAGACATTACTTAGTTCTGAAAATATACAGGTAGATCAATCTATAATTGCAAGGCCTTTGTACAGTTTCCAATTATGCCTATAATCTTCCACGTGCAAAAGTTCAAAAGTAAAATTCTTCCCTCTTTTTTCTCTATTTGATCTCTTTCTCCACGTATTTGTGATTCAAGACATAAGGAATACATCTTTGCAATTGTATTTAGAGAGCGATCATTTAAAGTATAATAGTCCTCTTATCCCATTTTATCAGGCTGGAGTAGACACAAATCATATAATAGATTTTTTCATTAATATTGCACATTTTATCAGTAAAATTTAGTGGCATTAATGGCCCCATTCTAGAGATTTACATACTGAGACTCAGAAGTGAAATGACTATCAAGGTCCTAGAGCAATCCATGTAGCAATATGGATAAGATTTCAAAGTGCCAGACCTGCACCCATTTCCATTCTTTGATTTTAGAACTTGAACACAAGTCCTGCATTCAGGGTCATTATCTTGTAATCTTATGACCAACAATATTATTGGTTAAATAGTCAATGCTGGAAACATTCTTTAGACTACCCAGAGGACATGTGTTTCACTTTTTATGCTATCCTTTCCTCAATGAATTATTATTTTTGTTCAAATAGTCAAATATCCTTTAAAGATATTTCAACAATAAGAAAAAATATGTATATTTTCACATGTAAATGCCATTTTCTATTCTCTTTATTCTTTTGTGTAAATCTTGATTTTCATCCACTATTATTTTCCTCTGTCTAAAAGACTTACTATAACATGTCTTGTAGGGCAGGTCTGGTGGTGATGAATTTCCTTAGGTTTTATATGTCTGAAAATGTCTTTATTTTGCCTTCAATTTTGGAAAATATATATATGCCAACTATGAAATTCTAAACTGGCAGTCTTTGGTTTTCAGTACTGTAAAGATGTGGTTCCGTGATCTCACTTACTTTACTCACACAAAAAATCCAACACCATTTTTATCTTTGCTCCTCTGTATATAACAAGTCTTTTTTTCTTAATAATTTTAAGAGTTTCTCTTCATACAGATTTTGAAGAGTTGTATTATGATATGCCTCAATATAGTAGTGTGTTTTTTTGTTTGTTTGTTTGTTTTTCTCCCATGTTTCTTGTGTTTGGAGTTCTTTGAGCTTCTTGGATTTGTGAATTTATAGTTTTCATTGAGTTTGGAAAATTTGGGGCCATTATCTCTTTAAATATATTTTCTTTCTCTTCTCTCTTCCTCTTCCTTCTGGGACAACAATTACCTCTATAATCCAGTGTTCACTAATTACCAGTGTTGCTAATTACCTCTCCATTCATTTAAGTCCTTTTCTTTCCTTTTGTTTTACTGTGGATAGTTTTTATTGCTAGATCTTCAAATTCACTATTATTTTTTTCAGCAATATCTAATCTATAGTTAATCCCACCCAGTGTATTTTTTATCCCAGACATCATAGCTTTTACTCCTGAGATTTCATTCTGACCTTTTTTTCATATTTTCTATATCTCAACATAACTTTTTTTTTTAAGATTTTTTTAAATTTATTTGACAGACAGATCACAAGTAGGCAGAGAGGAAGGCAGAGAGAGAGAAAGAGAGAGGAGGAGGCAGGCTCCCCGCTGAGAGCCCAATGTGGGGGCTCAATCACAGGACTCTGGGATCATGGCCTGAGCCAAAGGCAGAGGCTTTAACCACTGAGCCACCCAGGTGCCCTGACTCTTTAAGCATATGAAAGAATCATAATAATTTCTTGTTCTATAATATTGTTTTATTAATGATTTGCTATCTATGTTCATTATTGTCTGTTTCAATTGACTAATTATTTTCCTTATTATGGGTCATATTTTCTTGCCTCTTTACTGACTGTTGGTCTTTGAGTGAATGCCAAAACTATGAATTTTACCTTGTTGAATGTTGGATATTTTTCTTTCTTATGAATTTTGTACTTTGTTCTGGAATGCAATTGAGCTACTTGGAAAAAAAATCTAATTCGTTCAATTATTACTTTTGCGATTTGTTATTCAGATCCAGAGGAGTGTTCAGATGGTGGTAATTATTCCACAATACTGAGGCAAGACCTTTTTGAGTATTCTATCTAATGCTCTGTGAAGTAAGACTTTTTTCAGCTCATGTTGTGGAAACAAGCACTGTTCCTGGCTCTGTGTGCATGCAAAGCACTGTTCCCTCCAATCCTTTTAGATTCTTCAGCATTGGGTGGTTTTCTCACATGCATGTAGTGCTCAATACTCTGCCCATCCTGAGGGAGAACCCTTTGCCAATGCCCAGGAATCTCCTTTTATTCCACTTTATTTTTCAGGTACTTTGTCCTATGAACTCTAGTTGCCTTGGTTTCCCTGAATTCTCACAGCTGACCAGTTCCTCTGGGCCCTTCCTCAGTTTCTCCTCCCTCTGCTGTGGCCAGGAAATTATGAAGGCAGTAAACTGGACAAACTTAGGGCTCCTTGTGTGGTTTCCATCTCTCAGGGATCCCTGTTCTTCATCATCTGATAGTCAGAATCTTGAAAATATTGTTAAATTTATTTTGTTTATTTTGTTTAATTTTGTTGTATGTTTCTGATAGAAGGGTGATTCCAGTCCCTGGGTACTCCAGCTTAGTCAGAATAATTACTGTTTGAGGATGAGAAATATAAGAACTTAATAAGTCCTAGACATGAATTTAAATGTTTTATATATACTAACTCATTGAAATCATACAGTAAGTCATGAGGTAAGCATTATTATTATCTCCCAGTGATGGACATTATTGGTTGCCTGCACAATATTTTTATTATCTTCCTTTATACTGATAACAAAAGTTCAGATTATTTCCCAGGATATCATTCTGTCTCTGATGTATAAATCTACCAGAAATTACATCTACTTTTGATATAATTCCACAACTCCTAAATTCATTTAATAGTATCTATTTTAGAATCTTGGCAAAGAGAACAGGATTCTTTTTAGGACTATTTTTTTTAAAGAAAGAATACATTTCTCAAGAGGTAAAGTTCAGAAAACAGAATGATTGTTAGAGTATAGTCCTCAAAACCCATTTTAATTGTATTTCCTAATTGTGTGTGGATAATACATGCAAATTCCTTTCCTATTCCCCGATGTACATTTTCAGCTGTTGCCTTGTTCTCTTTTTTGTAATTTAAGAAAATTTTAGGGGTACCTGGGTGGCTCAGTGGGTTAATCCTCTGCCTTCAGCTCAGGATCATGATCTTGGGGTCCTGGGATCGAGCCCTACATTGGGCTCTCTGCTCAGCAGGGAGTCTGCTTCCCCTCCTTCTCTGCCTGTCTCTCTGCCTATTTGTGATCTCTCTCTCTGTCAAATAAATAAATAAATAAAAATATTTTTTTAAAAAAAGAAAATTTTAAGAAAATAACACTTTTTATTGAAAGATGATACCAAGGAATCACAAAATATTCAAAGTGATAAGTCAGTTCCAAAGATGTACTACTTTAATACTATAAAATGCATTCTCAGCTAATCCCACACTCAGTTAATATATAGCATATAACCATATGCACTCTAAAAAATTAGAAAGTTATATATTAAACCTTTCACTATCTTGATACCTATTAAATAATAAAAGAACAGAAAAAAAACATGAAAAAGTACATCTGCTAATGGTTTAAGGTATTTTTCTGACTTTTCCTTCTAGAAAACATCCATGAAGAGGAAATACAGGATAGATGCAGAATTTTTAAGAGGAAAAAAATACTGTGAACTAGTAAAAGAATAATTTGCCATTACAATGAGACATATAGACAAAGATTCAACAGAAAACACAAGATCAAAAATGTTAAATAATAATTTAGAAACAATGCCCACCAAGGTTTTTCCATGATGTAAGTCTCCAGCATGAAAATATTTGTTGAAAGCTTTCATATTAAGACTTTATATGCTGTACTTAAATAAAACACACGGAGAAAATGATATATGATTCCTGGAACAAATTGGTAACTGCAGTTAAAATGGTGCCCCAAAATGTATTTTTAGGAATTAAATGTTAGGCAGATACAACTGTCTTGTTGCATTTGGAATAAAACTGAGAAGAATATAAAACTGTGAAGTAATGTAGAGGAAAAGATAAGAAAAACAGAATAAAGTTACTTTTAAATTCTTTATTATAAGGAATGATATTTATAAATGTCAAATTCGTACTTTACTCCTGGAAATGATACACCATGACCTCAGGTTGAGTGGACGTGATCATATTACCCCACTTTCTTGCAACTGTTAAAGGCAGTTGCACTACTCAAGTCAGATATGTCAATTCCCTTTTTAGAATGCTTAGTATTAATGAAATTGATGGGAAAAATAGCTCTTCCATCTTTTATCACCAAAGTATAAGGATATACGAAGAAATGTGAGTACACTTTTCTCTCCTTTTTTTTTTTTTTTAAATAAGATTCTATTTATTTATTTGACAGAGAGAGACACAAGGAGAGAGGGGACACAGCAGAGAGAGTGGGAGAGGGAGAAGCAGGCTCCCCAGCAGAGCAGGGAGCCCGACGTGGTGCTGGATCCCAGCACCTGGGATCATGACCTGAGCCAAAGGCAGACGCTTAATGACTGTGCCACTCAGGCGCCCCATGAGTACATTTTTCTACATGAGTGGTAAAAATGGATGAAGAAATAAAGTAACAAAAATGAAGAAAGAGGAAACATAGATTAAGAAAGAGAAAAATGTTGGGGCAACTGGATGTTTCAATCAGCTCAGGTCTTAATCTCAGGGTTGTGAGTTCAAGTCCCATTCACACTGGGCATGTAGCCTACTTTAAAAAAAAGAGAGAGAAAGAAAAGCATTGAGAGAAAAAGTAGTTTTAGAGATGCCTAGGAGGATAAGCCGATTAAGTCTCTAACTCTTGGTTTCAGTTTAGGTCATGATCTCAAGGTCCTGGGATCAAGCCCCACATCAGGCTCCAAGCTCAGCATGGAATCTGGTTGAGGATACTCTCTCTATCTCCCTTTGCTTGCTCTCTAAATAAATAAATATATATTTTTTATTAGTTTTAGCAGTAATGAGTCTTTGGTCCTTGTTTCTGAGGTTCTTGGCACATCCTCTGGTTCTCCCAGCATTTCCTTTGATTTAGTGAGCTGCCCCAATATTACTACAATAAACCTTTATTTGCCTGAAGCTGCTCTGGTAAGAGTTGGACTTCTGTTACTTAAACTGAAAGAATTTGAGACCAGGAGAAAATATGAGCTGAGTTGATCATTTTGTGACTAAACAGCATGAAACTTCCTAGTATTTTACATAAACTCTCCTGGAATTCACCTATGGACCAATTCCAAGTGCCTAAATTCTAGTATTTTAGTTCACATTTTTAGTTCACATGTTGCACTAAAATCTATATATTTAGTGAAATATAAAAAACTTAAGAAATCGGAGACTAGAAATGTGAAATAAAAACACTATTTTGATGTGCCCTTATATTCCTAGCTCTATTAAAGATGAAATGTTTACTTGTATACAGTATAAATAGAAGTATAACCTTTAAAGTGAAGTGAGTTTTATACTAAATAATTATTTACTAAATAATTATTGAAAAGTGTTATGTTCTATAAGTAGTTAAATCTGAAGATTGAAAATAATGGTTAAAATAAGACCAAGGTCATGTTTTCAGTTTCCTTTTTGTTCTCTATGTTTACTTTTCTTATATATAAGGGGGGCTCAATAAAAATTAGATATGGTAATATATGACTCTTGATGCATAATAATATCCCATTGAGAGATTTTTCTAGTTTTTATAATAAAAATTTATATGGGAGTAGTTCCTATTGGAATATGGTAGTTGGTAGTGAGCAAGAAGTTAATGGACTGGAAAAGATATTTGCAAATTCTGATTGTCAAGGTTTTATATACTGATTTTTTAAATCATAATTTGTTAATAGAAAAAGTGTTCCACTACTAAAATTATGTTTGAGAACCCGTGGTTCTAGTCCAACATTGCTTCATCTTTGAGACTCAACTTTCACTTAAACTGTCATGACAGAGAGATTCTCTTAACCTCTCACTCCAACTATTCTTCCCATCAACTTAAGTGCAGTTTAGACCTCAATGCTAAGTGCCCTTCCTTGATGTTTCAACTGCCATATATACTATAAAGGAAAAAATAGCTCTCAAAGGATACCCAAGTGTGTTCAAAAAACAATGGGTCAGTTTAGAGGAGAGGGGAAATTTTGGATCCTGTATGGATTTGGGTATTGGTCACTCAGATTGTCCTCTGGCTCTGTTGGCCTCCTGCCTAGTTCTCAGGGAAAGGGTGGAAGTTTGCAAAGATTGACAAAAAGCTGAAAGAACTCTTTCATTAGAATCTTTGAAAGATTTTGGAAGCCCAAGGCAATAATAGTTTGTAACCTCTGTCCTAGTGGGATCAAAGGGGGTGGGGATGAGTAGAAGAGTGTGGGGTGCTTTTCCATATTCAAGGTTTCTATTGAGCATGAAAATGTCATAGCTTCTGAGCAGTGGATCAGCTGAAAATTGGAATGCAGCAGAAATGGAAATGGTATTTCACTGTGATGAGTCTGGGAGTTTTTGTTGCAGCATTGATAGTTTGGGATAAAATCGAGAACATAGTAGGCAGCTAGAGGTAGGGAAGGTGTTTACAGTGGTTTTGATATCACTGAAAGACCTACGGCAGGAGAAGAAATGAACAGTAGATGCATGCAGTAACTATGAAGAATGCTTCTCTAGTAAGATAAGAAAATTTGGGACCTATTTTGGAAAGGTGATGTAAAGGGTCAGAGATACACTAAAACCCACAAAAAGTTGAATTATGTGTTGTGAGAAAAAGAATGAGGTATCATGAATACTCAAAATCAAAAGAATTGGTAGGAATTTGAAGAAAGATCTGAGTTGGAGGAATTCTGTATCCTTGGAAACTGGAAAGACCTCACTTCAAGTCTCTTTACTGAAAAACCTCCCAATATGAATAATTGCCTACATTCTGAAGACATTGTTATTTCTAACCTGCCACCAAATAGTCCTCTGATATAGAATGTTAGAGTTGGTCAAGAGCTCAGTCTTCTTGTCAAACATATTAGGGTTTGAATCCTAGTTCTCTCCATGCTTTTGACCTTGGGCTAATCACTTCTTCTCTGTGAACTTTTACTTCTTTGTCTCTATAGATGGAATAATAATTTTGCCTACTTCATAAGATTTTGTGAGGATCCAAAAAGACAGAGTATTTAATAAGTGCTCAATAAATATCAACAAAGAGTAACTTTTTATCATATTTATAACTGAAACCATGGTTATCAAATGTTTTACTGGATTCTTTCTTACCCTCTCTATATCATGATACTTTAGTATCTTTTTTGCTAATGAATGTCATAATTATTCTGTCATATTTTATAGCCTTAAGAGACATTATAATTGGCCTGAGTCATCTTTTCAAGATTTATAAGTAAATTGTTTCTGAACCAATTGGGGCAATTACTTAAATTCATGTAATTATATACATTGACAAAAACATGCCCTACCTTAATGGTCAGGAAGCCAGCCAGATAACATGTATTTATTAAGTAATTACTTTCTATTAAGCAAAATATCAAGTTTGAGGGTTATAGATTTGAGCATAAAAAATATAGCATTTCATCCTCCTGGACCCCCCAGAACTTTTTGGAAGAAATTTTACATAGACTAAAGCTCCCATAGGTCAGGTGAGGATATGTATTGGAAGCATATTTAACTGTTGTTATTTTTATCTTATAACCCTCTAGGCACTCTTGGTCTGGGAAAACCTGGATTTCACTTTTCAGGCTGAGAGAATAGAAAATTCTGAAGAAAGAAAGCCTTGTTTGGAAGATCAAAGTGGGCACACAGAAGAACCTGGTTTTACCTTTTGCACTGAATGGAAGCATGGGCCAAATGAGGCACATGAGTTATGACTCTAGAGAACAAGTGATGAACTTGAGAACTGTGGTGGGTAACTACAAAATATTATTAATACTTAAGTGTGTGTAAGTCTCTCAAAGAGTGTTAGTGTCTAAGGACAAGGAAAAAGCACGTGTTTTATTATTATTATTTATTATAAAATTATTAAAATAAAACTATATTGCTATAATTATTTTTGAGAATATACTAGAATGAAAAACAGCTTCACCCAGTTGTTTAGATCCATGAATTTTGCACAAAAATACCAAGCTAAGTTCTGATAGGTTTGTAATTTAAAAAAATAAAAAAGATTAAAAAGCATTTCTTAGCAACTTTAATAGTATTATTATATTAAAAGGATGTCTAGAATTTCTTGTGGTGAAGTTAGGGAAAAAATAAATATATCAAGAAGTCAAAGAACTTAAAAAAACTCAAGATATAATATACTTAAATTTAAGGGTCTGGTTTATTTTGTTCTGTGAAATGTATATCTGTCATGCATAAGAAAAGTTAACTTATAAAATGAAAAGTGACTAAAAGCATGAAACCAACAAAATATCAGGCTAACTTAAATGCCAAATATTTGATATTGTCTAGAGCAGTGCTTCTCAAAAATTTATGTATACATCGATTGCCAAAGGATTTTGTAAATATGCAATTTCTGATTCAGTAGATTTGGGATATGGTCTGAGATTCTACATTACAAGTACACTGCCAGGTGATGTTGATATTGCTAGTCCATTGATCATAATTTTGTTTTATTAAAGTTTTAAATCCTAGAGTCACATGCAGTTGTAGAAATAATACAAAAAGACTCCATGTATCTTTAATTCAGTTTGTCTCAATGGTAATAGCTTGCAACTTTGTAAAAAAAAATCAGTTGGGGATATTTATGTGAGTCTATTTCTGGGATCTCTACTGTCTTCCATTAATATGTGCATCTATCCCTTTAACAATACCACACAGTCATGCTTGCTATAACTATGTATTAAATCTTCAAATTGGCCTAACTGATTTCTGCTACTTTTATCTTGTTTTTTCAAAATAATCTTAAGCTATTTTATTTCCTTTCCCTTTCTACATACATTCTTAGTATGTGGCACCAGTCTGTGGAAGGAGGGAGAAGAAGAAGGAGACTTGCTTTTGGAAAGTGTCGGACAGGAAAGGACATGCGTGACTTCTAAACATATTCCTTTGGCTAATACTCAGTTACTTGATCAAATATACCCACAAAGGAGACTAAGAAATACATTTGACTCTGTGTCCAAGGGGAGGGGAGGCAGACAGAGATTTTGATAAGAAGCATTTGGTAAGATGTCTCTGCCATAAAAAAGAAAGTCATACAACTGTCTAGAAAATGTAAATTTATAAAACACTAAAGAGTTAATTGTGTTAGACATATATTAGCTTCCTATCACTGCTGTAACAAATTGCCACAAACTGGTGACTTAGGAAAACACAAATTTATTACCTTACAGTTCTGGAGTTTAAAAGTTAAACTCACTGGGCTCAAATCCGGGAATCAGCAGAGCTTTCTTTCTTTTTTGCTTTTTTTTTTTGGAGGCCCTGGAAAGAATCTGATTCCTTACTTTTCCCCTTGTAGAGGCCACCCACATTCTCTGGCTCATAGACGCTTTCCATCTATAAATCCAGCAATGGCTGGTCAAGTCTTTCTCATGATATTATCTCTCTAGTTCTGACTCTTCTGCCTTCCTCCTACACATTAAAAGGCTTGTGTGATTGCACTGAGCCTATTGGGATAATCCAGAAAAATGTCTTTATTTTAGAGTTAATTGATTAGCAGCGCCAATTCCATCTAAAACTTCAGTCCTCCTTGCCATGTAGCATACAACACAGCCACAGGTTCTGGGGATAAGGACATTGGTGGGGTGGTCCTATTTCTAATTACTACAATAGAAGTATATTTGTAGAAAATTATGAGCGGGTAGTATCATTTTATTACCTTTTCTACTAACGCAGCCTTGTGCAAAAGAGGAGTTAAGTAGCTCTGCATTCAAATTTCAGCACTGTCACTTAGTAACTGTGTGAGCTTATTAGTTAGGCTAGCTACATAACATCTGTATGTCTATTTTCTAAAGTGTAAAAATGGAAATAAGTAATACCTTCACCAAGACCTGTTACTGAGCTTAAAAGAAACACAATGTGTTTAAGATACTCTTTGAAACACTGTTTATTAAAAATTAGCTGGTTAAAAATGTCTCTTCAACAAATGATGTTGGGAAAACTGGACAGCTACATGCAAAAGAATGAAACTGGACCACTTTATTATACCATACACAAAAATAAACTCAAAATGGATTAAACCTAAATATGAGATTTGAAACCATAACACTCCTAAAGGAAAACATAGGCAGAAATCTGTTGGACATCAATCTCAGCAACACATTTATGGCTCCGTCTCCTAAGGCAAGGTTAACAAAAGCAAAAATAAATGATTGAGAATACCCCAAAATAAAAAGCTTTTGTGTAGCAAAGGAAACCACCGAAACAAAAACAAAAAAAAAGGGAACCTACTGAATGGAAGAAGATACTAGCAGATGATATATCTGATAAGGGGTTAATATCCAGAATATGTAAATAATTTTTATAACCCAACAGCAAAAACAAACGAATGAAAACAAAACATAAAAAAAAAAAAAAAAACACTCTGATTAAATGATGGGCTGAGGACCTGAACCAACTTTTTTCCAAAGACATACAGATGGCCAACAGATATATCAAAAGTTGTTCAACAGCACGAATCATCAGAAAATTCCAATCAAAACCATAATGAGATTACCTCATAGCAGTCAGCATAGCTAATATCAAAAAGAAAAGAAATAAAAAGTATTGTGAGGATGTGGAAGAAAAGGAAACCCTAGGGACTACTGGAGGAAATGAAATTGGAGCAGTCACTATCGAAAACAGTATGGAGGTTCCTCAAAAAATTAAAAATAGAGATACTAATACCATATGATCCAATAAGTCCAGACCTGAGAATTTACTTAAAGGAAAAGAAAACACTAATTTGAAAAGATATATGCACACTTACATTTATTGCAATATTATTTACAAAAGTCAAGATACCGGGTGCCTATGTAGTTCAGTTGTTATGCGTCTGTCTTCAGCAGGGGTAATGATCCCAGGGTCCTGCTTCGCTGGGAGCCTGCTTTCCCTCTCCCACTCCCCATGCTTGTGTTCTTGCTCTTGCTATCTTTCTCTCTCCCTCTGTCAAATAAATAAATAAATAAATAAATAAATACTTTAGAAAAAAAGATATGAAAGCAACCCAAGTGTTCCTTGATAGATAAATGCATAAAGAAAAGGGTGTGTGTGTGTGTGTGTGTGAGAGAGAGAGAGAGATAGAATATTACTCAGCCATAAAAAATAATGAGATCTTGTCATTTGCGACAACATGGATGGACCTAGAGTTTATTATGCTCTAATTGAAATAAATGGAGAAAGACAGACACCATATGTTTTCACTCATATGTGGAATCTAACAACAAGCAAAGAAAACACAAATGAATAAACAAACAAACAAACAAAAAAGAATCTTAAATACAGAGAACAAATTGATGGTTGCCAGATGGGAGGTGGGTGGGAGAGATTGGTAAAACAGATAAAGGAGATTAAGAGATACAAACTTCTATAGGAAATATAGTAAATAATGTTGTATTAATGTGTGGTGATAGATGGTGACTACACTTGTCATGATGAATATTAAGTACTGTATAGAATTGCTGAATCACTATGTTGTATACCTAAAACATTATATGTCAGCTATAATTCAATAATAAAAAGAAAAAAATAGCCAGGTTTATTTCACAGAACTTATTTTATCTAGGGTTGGAGAAAATCGGTACAGCCTTGGATTAAAGGCATTGTTTTTCCAACCTTGAGTTTCAAAACTGGCTGCTTTTGAATTTATAGTTAAATGATGATTGTAAAAGCCAGTATTTGTCAGGAGAGGGGAAAGCATCTAAATTCCAAAAATACCTTTTACCTATTAAAAGCATGGGGTCCTAAATGTAGGTATTAAGAAATTCAGAAAGGAATTTGCCTACTGGGAAGGGAGTGATAGCACAGTTAGAGCTCAGTGTAGGGTGGGGGTACTGTGCCCTATGGGAGAAAGGTTTGGAATAGTAAAGAATCAGCTGATGCTCTAGAGTCCTTCAGAAATTGCCCCCCACCTCCGCAAATAAACAAATGGAAAAAGGAAAACAGACAGTTCTAGGAAAAGGTAGAAAGGGTATCCTGTCACTGAATCCACTCAGAACTCTAACATGAGGAGGGCATCCTTACATGTATACAGGTGCAAAGAGGAAGAACGAGAGTAAAATGAGTTATGAGATATTATATCCTGATGCTCCTTTCTTCTTAGATATAGACACTGAGCAATTCTTGGGTACCTCTAATAGGGAAATGGGAGGTAATACTGAGATTCACCAATATTCCATGAGAGCTTCATGGCAAGGGGTAAATTAGCAGGGTAATGCCAGGGATTAGCTGGAAGACTCATTACCAGTGAGAGCGGGGGTGAAAGCAACAATGTGGGATTCCCAGATTTTCAACTATGCTAAGAGAACAGAACTCTAGTTACTGCATCAGTGAATATTTAAACAGTGAAAGCAACAAGAGGCCAGGGAAGAGCAGAACTATCTAAAGCAGAGGTTGGTGGGATCCATGAGAGAATGACTTCTTAGCCTTAAAATCATAGTCTTTATACAAACGTACAATGCACATGTGTCAAATGTTTTCTTTAATTAATGAGGGAATGAGGAACATGTTGCAAAGTTTTAAAAGAGTACACACTTACTGGTGTAATCAGATAGGCTAAAATAAATTTATAATAAATGTTAAACTCTTCCATATCAAGACAATAATCAATTGCCTTCCACCACACCAAATTCATTTACAGGTCTATGGAGAAGAATCATTCACATTGCTTTAACTTTTCTACAACTTTCATAGCTTTCAAACAAAGCAAAAGCAGTGGTTGGGTAGATGGGCAGAGGAGAGTTATAGAATCATGTAACTCAGGGGGCACCTGGGTGGCTTGGTGGGTTAAAGCCTCTGCCTTTGGCTCAGGTCATGATCTCAGGGTTCTGGGGTCCTGGGATCCAGCCCCGCACGGGGCTCTCTGCTCAGCAGGAAGCCGCTTCCTCCTCTCTCTCTCTGTCTGCCTCTTTGCCTACTTGTTATGTCTGTCTGTCAAATAAATAAATAAAATCTTAAAAAAAAAAAGAATCATGTAACTCAGAGAATGTGCTAGATGGGACAGATACTCAATATTTTTGTCCATTTCAAAGTCTACTTTCACAGCCGTGCCTCATCACTCACAAGGAGGCCACTGTCATATTTGGTCAGGTTTTTTCTGGCACCTATGTATGTTCCTCATTTTAAAAATGAGAATGAGAATAAGGAATAGGAGTCTGAACAGACCAAGTTTCCCATGATGGCACTCTTCTAAATTAAAAGAAAATAGCATTCATTGAATGAGTAAATATAAAGTTTTCATTTCCATCACCGATATTGGGGACCTTTAAAAAATTTAGTCTAGTTATAGAGAAATAATGAAATTTATAGATTTCCTGCATTTGGATGGAGACATTTTTAGACCTGATAAATAAAATAAAGTCCTCAATCAAGAGTATCCTATATATACATTCACAAAAGCCTGGTTTTGCTCCTTTGTGGGTAAATATATAGAATGAGTAGCACTATCCTTGAAAAAATAATAAAAACTATTTTTTTTAAATTAGATCTCTTATTACCACCAAGTCAAAGTAATTGTACTATGTATCATAATGCAGCATCATTAAATTTTCTCATCAGGAAGTGGCGTCATGATTCTTTATGATCTAAGAGGAGCCACGATGTGAAATTTTAAAGCACTTGAAGTGTTTTTCTTCTCCTTTCTTGATTTCTTGTTTTCTTATCTGGCTACACCTTTCCTGTCCTTCAGGTATTAAGTGCCTATACAGCTTTCAGTATGCCAGAATTCACCAGTAGGATTAACCAGAATTACCCATCCATGCCTGCCAATTACTCATGCTCTTAATGTCCCCACTTATCCACTTCCCTCTACGGTATGACCCACAGCAGAGAGTGCATTAATTAACTTCCAGTCTGCAAATAATGTATAAAATTAATTCATTAAAAGAATGATGAGTAACTAAATTTAAAAGATTGTTCTAAACTGGTACTAGATTTAGAGAAAGGAAAATAAATTATTCCAAAGAAATGAAATCTTGATTGTATATGTTCTGGAATTCAGAGGTGGGCAGGGTTTGAATGATGTTGGTAGTGTTACACAGACTCTACAGGTAGCACTTGAATCAGGAGTCAGCCATGGTCATTCTCCAGTGTGTGAGAATCATCCTTAATCCATGTATTTATTTAAATATCATACGTTACACAGGAATATCACCCATTCACTGAACCATGCACTGTATGTGGGGAAGCTATAGCTGCACCCCGCTAAAGACCAATATTCAGGAGCAAAGTTTGTACATACTCTAAAAGTATTTGCCAGATAATTAGAAAATGTTCCACTGCTTCAAAGACCTCCCATATAATACACAGTTAAATGATTATTTTGGAGGTCATTTTGGAGTATTATTACCTTTGAGAAAGCATTGTTATTGGGCACTTTTTTCTAGGAGACATTAATGTGTATAATTAAAAACATACAATTCAACCTCACTGCAGGATATCTATGAAACCATTTATGGGTTGTTTTTTCTTGTCCTTCTAGGTGTTGCTGACTGTGGGCTCAAAGTAATGAGAAGAAAGTTATTTTTAGGTTGGCGTAAGTGTTTTGGTTGCTCTAAACTAAAAGGCCTTATTTAGAGTTTGCATACACTACTATGGTACATTGTGTTTTATGCAAAGCTAATTGCTTTCCTTAGTTTTGCCATTATCCATTTCTTTCTTTCTAATAAGCCTCTCCCTACTAAAGAAATGAAAATGGAGTCGATTTGTATTACTGGTTGGGAGAAAAAAAATGAAATGTTCAAAGAAAAACAATATATTAAAAACATTTCCTTGGCATGACTACCTCAGTTTAAAAAGATTTTACTTTTTCATCTATTAAAAAAAAAAATAAGGGAAGATACATGGTTCTATATATGGTCATATGACTAGATGACAAAAAAATTATCTGCTTGCATGTTTGCAAAGATCGTGGATGAGAGAAATTTTTGTGTAACATTCTGCTCAGGTATCCCAGTATTCATAGTAATTATATACTTTTATAAGCATTTACCTTTGCCCTCATCTTTGTTGGTTGCTGAACAAGGCCATGGAACTCCTCATGGACTTTGGACTTAAGAGTTTACTATCTAAAACAGTAAAATGAGAGACCATTGCCTAAGTAGTTGCTTAAAGTATCACCCTTGAGTTTTAAGCCCAATTTATTCTGACAAATGAATACTAAGTTGGATATAAAATCCAAACCACTCTCCCCAGACCATTGAACATTTGATAATATGTGGAGATATGGTTCTAAATAGTTAATTTAGGATGTGATTGTACTAGCCACTCCAATATGAATATGACTGTGATTTATTTGAACATGAAATTTTCCTATGCCTACCCATAGGCAGAAGAGAACTGTGTCAGCTAGAAGGCAGACACATAGATTTTTATCAGACTGAGTTCAAACACTTCTGGATGGGTTGAGGAACCAAGTGCAGACAATCAAGTTTATCCCTGCAGAGTGTATGCATTCGGGGTCAGGGGAGCAAAAACAAAAGGAAGATTAAGAAATGTGTTCCTGCTGCCCATCATCCCTTTATCAATTTTCTGATACTAATTAATTTGAAAAGATCATTTGAAATGTGCTTTTTGGATGTTTTGGATGCTTTTGAAGTTTTCCCCAAGGTTTGTAACCTCAAATGATGAGCTGTGTGTCAGCATAAGTGAGGTTGAACCTAGATAGAACTGGGTAGCCAGAAGAAAACTTTGCAAGCAGCTGCCCTGTCTCACCTCTTCCCCTGGATACCTGTTATAGCACCAAGACCAGGTAACACATTCTTCCATTCTCCCCTCCCCTCACCCCTCCCCAGGCTCTCAGTGGCAATTTGCTACCACCTCTTTCTCAGTCTGAATCTTCTTTAGCCTCATGAGCCCCCAGACCCAATTGCAGGGTCAGATCTGTTCACCATCCAGTCTCTGAGCTCCTCCTTGCATTCCTTCCAGAACACCTTCACTCCTCTAGTGGAAGAAAATAAGATTGTACATCCAGCCACCTCACCCCAGCCCTAACTGAAATGTAGCAAGTCTACTGTATTGAAAGTGTTAACACTTTCTTTCTTTAAAGAAAGGGAAGGGGGAAGGGTTAAAAAAATCCAGGAGAAAAAAAAGTCTTAGGAAAACAGGTCTCTATCTGCTTTACTCTCTTCAAAAATACATTTCAAGACCACAAGAGTATTTCATAAGCAGAGTGATGAGACAACTAGATATGTAAGACCTCTAGTTATTCTTGGATCTACTCTCCCTTCTTAATATATACTATTTGTTCAATTAGGGAAAAAAGTACATTTATTAAAACACCTAATATGAGCCACATACCAGCAAAAAGTCATGTACTTACTCTTTACAAATTTTCAGTACTGATGGGATTTCCTGAAGTTATCAGTGGAAGGGAGTCTTGATATAAAAAGTTTTTATTCTATGTTATTGTATGTAGAAGTTTCACATTTGTGATCTTTCCTCTCTGGATCACAACACTGGTTAACTTATATTATGGGGCAAGAAGAATTTTGCATATGTAAATGAGGTTACCAATCTGTTGACCTTGAGATAGGTTGATTACCCTTTGTGGGCCCAATCTAATCACGTGAAGCCTAAAATACAGAGAAGTTTCTTTAGTTAGAGACAGAAGAGATGCAGCAGACTAGAAAGTCAGAGGTTCAAAACACGAATGTGCCTTGATGGCTTGAAAAGGAGAAGACAACCTGACAAGGAATGGAAGTGGTCTTCGGGAGTGAAAGAAGCTCCTGTCTGACAGCCAGCCAGGAGACAAGGACCCCAGCTTCTACCCATGGCAAACGAAGCTCTGCTAATAAGCACATCTCCATACCACCATCTCAAGGGCCTCCAGGCAAAAGCTCAGGCCAGCTGATGCCTCGCCTTCCACCTTGTGAGATCCAAAGCAGAGGGATCAGTCAAGCCTATCTCGACTTCTAACCTACAGAACTGTGAGAAAATAAATCTGTGTGGTTTTAAGCAACTAAATTTGTATAATTTGTAATGTTATTGATAGGACAAATAATACACATGGAATGAACCATCTTCTCTAGAAAATAACACACATACACACACACACACACACACACACACACACAATGCTGACTGTGGATGCCATGCCAATCTACTATTTAAATTTTACAGCAAAGTAGGCACAACAACATAGATTAGGGGAAAGCCCTTACAAAGTCATCTCACCTCTAATTTAAGTAGAGAAAATGATGGCAGGAAAAAATTTTCATCATTAAAATGGAGTGATAAATCTTCTTTTAAGCATTTTTTGAGAAGTGGTTACAAAAATAAAGCACATAGCACATTCCTTAGCACATTTTTCAGTACTCGATAGACAAAACTCTCCCTTCCTCCTGCTCCTGCTGTCCAAATGAGGCTGTCATTTAGGATTACAGTACCTGTAACCAGAGTTTCACACACTTAAGAAATGCCATCATGTAAACTGGGAATGCCACCCCTGGCAGTGCATCAGTATCATCTGCAAAGCTAGTCAACTGCAGACTCCCACAGCCCACATCAGACTTACTGACTGTGGGTCTCCAGAGTGGGGCTATTGGGTATGTGAATTTCTGACATGTTCCCAAGGTGAGATCCATGCAGTTGCAGGGCACACACCCAAGAACCCTGCAGCTTGAGTATGGTCCGAAATGATTAGAATGGAGTTATGGACAGCTGAGCTGTGGGAAAGTGCCAGATGGGTAATGTGGTCCCACAACATGGCCGAAGGCAGAATCATTGCTTCTTCTGGCAGTGGGGTGATCTGCTCCATCTACTTCTCATGGATTTCACAAATCAGCTAAGGGAAGACAGAGAAGCTATCTTCTTCCTACCTCTTAGTTGAAGAAGGTAAGGTAGAGCACAATGCTATTTAAAAAGAAGAAGAAAAAGAAGAAGAAGAAGAAGAAGAAGAAAGATGACATCATAGTGGGGCTACACATAATCATACTTAAAGCTGACTGAGCTGAAAGCTGCCCTTGTAACTCAGCTATGGTTGAAGTTGGAAAACCTGCCAGGTTTTGTAGGAACTGGCTTCTAGTAGCAACGGGAACGGGAATGTTATTTTTCTCTTTTACCGTGTTTCCTTTCAAACTATGTTTGCAATCTTTGTTGTAGGCATATACCCTGGGGCACCATCCTGGTGTGTGGAGACTTCAATGAGATTCAGCACATAAAAGGCAAGAGTATTTATTAGTGTGACGAATCACAATGACAAGGCTGAGTTGAAGGCAACCTGTGCATGATAAAGTGAATTGAAGACTCCCTTCCTATGACAGTGCAAAAGGGAGATGAGGGGCAACCTGAGGAGATGGACCACAGTCTTCTCCCCAGTACATGTGCCCACACATGCTCCGTACTACTATACCCTGATCAAACGTCCAAGGTCTGCTTTCACCCTGTCCAAAACAAATATCATCTGCCATCAAGTGCACACATTATTAGCAACAAGCTACATGAGTTAATCATTCATGAAGGTGGGGAATTTGGCACTGATCCAAAATTAAGCGATGTGTGAGCAACATGAAAGAGCTTTGCCTAGGTATTCGGAAGAAAGACCAATACAAACATGGCCATGCCATCAACAGAGCAGTGCAGTCATTAAAGCCCTCTCATGGTGAATAAATAAAAACTCACCAATGACAGCTTAAAAAAAAAAAAATTCTCCTGTTGTGACCTCTTTATAGCCCTTCCTCTTTTTGACTTAAGAAGCAAAATTGAACTTTATAAAAATTAAAGGATAAAATCAAATCATATGACAAACATTTAACACATTTAGCAAAACTGATTCACATAACACATTGAGTTTCACTTTTGGCTTATGTTTAAAATTAAGAAATGGTCTTGGCTAGGTTTTTTTGCATCTTCCCAACTGGACTTCCTAATGGGACTGCCAGGATGCTGTTGATTAAGAAATGAGTTACAAAATGAAGGGGATTTGGAGAAAAGAAATTATAACTGAAATGCAGATATATTAAAATTTTCTTTTTTCTTTTCTTTTTTTAGTGCTTATGTATATTTGTAATTTTAATTTTATTTTTTCAGTGTTTCAGGATACATTGTTTTTGTACTACACTCAGTGCTCCATGCAATACATGCTGTCCTTAATGCCCACCACCAGGCTCACCCATCCCCCCACCCACCTCCCTCTCAAACCCTGTTTGTTTCTCAGAGTCCACAGTCTCTCATGGTTCATCTCTCCTTCCCATTTCCCCCAATTCACTTTTCCTTTCCTTTTCCTAATGTCTTCCATCTTATTCCTTATGTTCCACAAGTAAGTAAAATCATATGATACTTGACTTTTTCTGCTTGACTTATTTCACTGAGCATAATCTCCTCCAGTCCCATCCATGTTAATACAAAATTTGGGTAATCATCCTTTCTGAAGGCTGAGTAATCTTCCATTATGTATATGGACCATATCTTTATCCATTTGTCTGTTGAAATGCATCTTGGCTCTTTCCACAGTCTGGTGATTATAGCCATTATTGCTATGAACGTTGGGGTACATATGGTCCTTCTTTTCACTATATCTGTATCTTTGGGGTAAATACCCAGTAGTACAATTTCAGGGTCATAGGGTAGCTCTATTTTTAGTTTTTTGAGGAATCTCCACACTGTTTTCCAAAGTAGCTGCACCAGCTTGCATTCCCACCAACAGTATATGAGGGTTCCCTTTTCTCCACATCCTCTCCAACATTTGTTGTTTCCTGCCTTGTTAATCTTTGCCATTCTAACTGGTGTATGGTGGTATCTTAATGTGGTTTTGATTTGAATTTCCCTGATGGCTAATGATGATGAACATCTTTTCAGGTGTCTGCTAGTCATTTGTATGTCTTCATTGGAGAGATGTCCATGACATTTTCTATGATGTGCTTTGTGGCCACTCACCCGTCTGGAGCATCTTTTATAAGTCAGTTACCAAGAACATTTAGTAACTGTGCATATGATATGGTGAGTTCTTTTGTTTCATAATTGGGAACACACCTTTGTACACTTCTCCTTATATTATGCAAATTTTACTTGATTAGCAACTTTCTGTTGCACAAATAAAAAAGGAAAATGCCCTTCCAAATTTGTCAAACTCTCTGATATATTTTAGAATTATGCAAAAAATGAGATAGTAATATATTAAATTCTATTAGACATATAGTGTTCATTGCACTGAAAGGAGCATTGCAATGTCCCATGATGCTCAAAGAACAATGGTGAGCAAAGTCCTGAATCTTGCATAGCTATGAGAGCCAATGTAGGAATCCTCCAGATGCTTGAAGTCTAAAGCTGTCTTTCACTGTTACCCCTACTACATGGTGCTCTCTAGTTTCCATCTTTTTCTCAACGGGGTCCTTGGATATCTTCTCAATAGCTAGTGGGTTTTTTTTTTTTTGTTTATTTTTAATCAAACAAGGCACTCCAAACTATTTTTGGGTACCTGTTCAGGAGATTCTTCTCAATTCTGCATTAAGCAATTCCCTCTATTATATATATATATATATATATATATATTTTTTTTTTTTTTTTTAAGATCCTAGCACTGCTAGAATTTAGAAAAAAATTTCTCACCAAATATGTTGACCCCTTCTCTTTCTATTTACATTTCTAATGTTAGCCCATATATTAATTATCAGTCAGGATTTTCCAAAGAAACAAGGAGAAGGCTATAATACTATAGCTTAGTGAAACTGACACATAAAATATCACAGTTCCCATCTAAAGAGAAAACAGGTATTCTCCACAGCATTTTGAAGAAATCTGTTTGCATTCTTAAGAAATTCTTCCTTCCTTCCTTCCTTCCTCTTTCTTTCTTTCTTTTAGAAATCTATTTTCTAATCTCTTCCAGAAATATTGATAGAACTTTGAACCAATTCTCTGTTTAGCTCTCTTCTCTAGAGAACATTCTTGATAGAGAGCAGTGAGAGGGAATGAGAAGGAGAAGCAGGCTTCCAGCCGAGCAGGGAGCCTGATGCAGGGCTTGAACCCAGGACCTGAGGATCATGACCTGAGCCCAAGACAGATGCTTAATGACTGAGCCACCCAGCCCTCTGAGAGTGGTGACATTTTAGCTTCATTTTTTTCATGGCTCCCCCTTTGAGAATTGTTGAAAGCTTGAGAACCCATTTTGGAAGAAATGATCTCCACACATACAGTTGTCATATTTCACAAAACCCTCAGGTATTTCCTTTAACGGATCTTATGCTATAGTTTATAAACCTTTGCTAGAGATTAAAAATGAGAAATGGGGAATTCTCCACTTTATTTTAGGAAGCTTTCTGTTTTTACCACGTGAGTTAAATAAGAATTAATTTAAAAATAGAAAAGGTTGGGGGCACCTGGGTGGCTCAGTGGGTTAGGCCTCTGCCTTCTTCCTGGGTCTGGTCTCAGGGTCCTGGGATTGAGACCCACATCGGGCTCTCTGCTCAGCGGGGATTCTGCTTTTCCCTCTCTCTCTGCCTGCGTCTCCGCCTACTTGTGATCTCTGTCTGTCAAATAAATAAATAAAATCTTGAGAAAAAAAAAAGTTGAAACTACCACCTAGCATTTAGGTTATTTTTACACTGTCTGTGCTGTTTCAGCTCAAGTCAAGATCTCAGGGTCATAAGATTGAGCCTTGTGTGGTTTCCCCACTAAGTGGGGAGTCTGCTTCTCCTCCTCCTCTTCCCCTCCCCCCAGCTCATGCTCTTTCTCTCAAATACATAAATCATAAATAAATAAATAAGAGAGCTATAGTAATCTGTATTTTTAAATATAGTGCTCAGTTTGGGGTACCAAGATTAAGAAAGTCACTGACAAAAAGAAAATGCCTAAAGACAGTAATCAAGGCAATGAGAAATATGAATGATGGAGAGATGACAGAGAAGGAAACATAGATATACATGCATACATAGGTAGATGCATGTTAGAGAAACTGAGAGAATTTGTTGCTTCGAAAAGTAAGCAATAATACAAGTATCCTGAAGTATTTAAAGATTTCATGTCAAATTCCAGATGCAGAAGAATATACATAGGATGTTACAACTTGTGTCAAACAAGAATACATGTGTATGAGTACATTTGCATGTACATAGGCTATCTCTAAACTGGTTACACACACAAAAACATGACAATGACGGTTGTTCACAGAAAACTTTATTTTTCACTGAATATGTTTTACAGTATTTGAATTTTTAACCAGTGCATATATTACTTAATCAAAAATACCTAATTAAAATAAAATTGGTATGAGGAATACCAATCGTGGTACTTGTTGTTGTAGGATTTACTCCAATGGGAATAATAAGAAGGAAATAAATATTGATTAATTATGTTCTATATGTCAGAAAATTTAATACATTGTCTCATATGCTCATATAACTTGGGATCTCTATTCTCATTTAAAATAGTTATTTTGAGACCCAGCAAACTTAAGAACCTGTTCAATGTCACTCCCGCAACGTAAAATGGAGGTAGAAATTGATTTCAGGTCTGTTTGACTTGGAGCCTCCTGCTTCAAGCTCCCATCTGGTGGGAAGTTGTAGCAGATGATCCCTGGGGTCTATCCCAGTCCTATTGCACCATGACTTCTGAAAGACAAGCTGAGAAACGAGTGCTTTCCAGTCTTTTTAGTTACTATTATAAAGTCCAACAGACCATCTGGTAAATAAGCTAGTAGTTCCTTGCTTTTGAAATGTGAATGTTAAAAATGTTAAGGTTAATAGGAGGAACTTAGAAAGGGGACTCAGTAAAGAGGTTATAAAGAACAGTACAGGCGTCTGAGGATCTTTTGGCAAATAGCCTATGTTGGCATTTAGAGTAAAGACAAAAGCAGAGAGTTACTTGAAAGACAGCGGGCCAGTGAAGATTCTCAGAGAACAGGATGAAATCATTACAGCTGGGAAATAGAGAGATGAGCTCAGGCTCTTGTTTTGGACATCAGAAACGAAGGGGAGCTGAGAAAAGCAACAAGTTCTGTGGCTCACATGACTGGTCCCCATGCTCTTCCCAAGCCTTTCCCCGTTTCATTCACATTCTCACGATTTCTTCCAACCACTTGGCTGATTCCAGAAGAAATGACACATATTTCATTGAACTCCCAGAACACTCTTATTAAAGATATTCCCTCAACAAGAACTTCTTTAGTTTTTGTTGGAAAAATTACAACTACCCTAGCTAGCCAATTACTATATCTGATAATAGACATGACCGGCCAGTGGGTAACATGCTGAACCTCAATGGAATTAACATTTTGCCTCATGTTTCTTTGTTGCACAAATTATAACACAGTTTGCAAGGCTTTGTTTAGACTAAGAGTCACTAATAAGAGCTGGTGATAGTGGCCTAAAAACATTATAAACTTATCTGAACCTCTGGTTAATGCAATGTTTATTAGGTTTACACAATAAAATTAATTAACTTAGACTATATCAATTTGGAATTTGAGATATATCACTCAGAGTTTGGGCTAAGTGAGCTTCACATGTACTAGAAAGAAGTATGTTTGCTGAGTTAATTAATAAAGTAAACCTAAGTACAGGAGCAGTAAAATATTTAATGTGGAATGAAACCTATTTCCAAACATCTTCTAAACCAATGGTTCTCAATCAGGATGATTTTGTACCCCAGAAAACATCTGGCAATGCTGGAGGCACGTTCGGTTTTTATGGTGAGTCTGGGGGATGCTACTGGTTGGTCTCTAGTAAGCAGAGATTCGGGAGGCTGCTAAACAACCTACAGTGTTATGATGTGCAGAACAGTCTGCCACGAGAAAGAATTATCCAGCCCAAAATGTCCCCAGTGGTGAGGCTCAGAAACCTCTAAAAGCCCCCATTTATCTTATGTCAGTATGCTCACTACAAACTATGCTTATCCAATCATTCAAGAAGGCCCCTTAAAACTTCCACTAGGAAAGTTTTGGTTAGCTCAGGTTAGTTAATGGCATAAAAATCATTTAACGTGTCAGTTACTCTCTTGGTGTATTAGGACTCTAATGGGAGACTCTGGTGTTAGTTTATGGTTGTATATAGTAGCTCTTACTATAAAATCAACTCTAATATGACAGGCAAAGACACTTGAAATGATTGAACTGAACCCCTTTGTAGAAATCTGTATTGTGACACAACTCACAAATGTATACTTGTCTTCCCCCTCTTTAGACTACAGAGAATCTAAGAAAAAATTAAATTCAGCTTTTATATCTTCATGCAAATATTTTGTCTTGAATTTGAAGTAGTGGATTTACCTAAGAAAACAACACTTAATGAAAATGACTATTAGTTGGGTTTAAACTAACTATATATTGTATAATATATACTACTAGAAAAAATATGCCTTAATGATAAAACCACAGCTATTGTGATTATTTTTTACTATTGTTATTTATTATTTAGTAACCTGACTTACATTGTATAACCTAATTGTGCATATTGCCAAAATGTACTTTGCGTTAAGTTACAAAATTAAAATTGAAGAAAGAAATCAACATGTTTAGACAAAGGAGAAAGGAGTCTCTATGTAGTTTTGCTGGGGTCTCCACAAGCTACTAGACCCTGGGGCAGCTTTGTATTAATTAATATAGCTTTGCTTTAATGATATACATTTGTAATTATGCACTCTTAAGTATCTAAAGAACTTAATGTGTTTTAGATGAAAAAATATTCAAACTAACAAAACCCTTTATAAAATGAAATTTAATTCTATTTTTTATAAGGAAATGAGAAAAATAAGCAAAGGTACCAGATAAAGAAAATTTTCCTTTGTTTTCAAAAATTCTTTTGAATGTCTCCTACAAAGAAATAATTATTTGGAACTATTCAGGGAAGTTAAGAAAAAAGAAAAAAAAAATCCCTATAGGTAAACCCAGTGACCAGAGGTTAAACAGAACCACAGCTAGATTATCAAATCAATTCCACCACAAAATCAATGGACATGAGATAGGTGACTCTAAATATCTTCTCCTCCCTCAATCCTGGACTATGCAGAAGGATTTTGTGGGGTTTTTTTTTAACTAAATTTAAATAAAAAGATGGAGATTATGAACCAGTTCTAAAAAGCATAAAAACACCTAGGCATTAATCAACCTATTGGTGACCTACAAAGACCATTGAGAAAGGGTAGAATGACATAAAAGTAAACAAAACAATATAAATGATCAGTTTAAGACCTTGTCCTTAACCCTTCAAACTTCTTCTTCTAGGTTCTCTTGCATCAGAAATAATAATAAACCTGAGACTTTTGACCCAATTCTGCTACTGGCTTTCTGAGTAAACTTAGAAAATCACTTAACTGCTCTTTGCCAATTTCCTGTGCACAGTGATGGCATCTGTACTGTGTGCCTTGTTTCTTCAAAGTGGTACATCATTCATCAGCCAAAAAAAGACTAAGCAAACAGTGCATCCAATGGTTGCCTAACATGGGACACTGCATGTGGTTTTCCTTGAACGCCGGTCTGCATTCCCTGTAGTTCTAATGAGCACAGTCATTGTCTCATGTAGTCAATGCTTATCTGGTCAATGCCAGGAAGGTTTTGCAGTACAAAAAATTTGTTGATGTTTATGAAGCATGGTTTAGGGGTTAATACATGTAAAAAAGATGAATGTCTTACTTGAGATTTTTTCAAATTGTAGTTTTTCAAATAAATTTAATAGCAGAGCTCCTGCAATTCTTTGAACTTTACATCCTCATTTCAAAAAATATTATCTGCAGCTCTCCTAGTCTGTGACTTTTCTACACAGGTACCTAGCTTTTCACAGCACAGAACTTTACTAGCTTGCAATGCATAAGCAATACAAACTTGAGGACTGTAAGTGATCTCTCACTGGAAATCAGAATATGCTCAGGAAGATGACTAGAAGTATAAATAACAATAAAGTCCTCAGATTGCTTACCAGATTTGCAAGACTAACATGCTTGGCTTCATACCTATATTCAGAGACTACGTTTGATTTAAGGAACCTCCTCTTATAATGCCAATGTTCAAACCAAGAAGGAAGTGCCTTGAAAAACAAACAACATCCATTTCCTAAGTATTATCCAGTTTACCTAAGTATCCCTTCAAAGTGATGACCAACATGATCAGGAATCTATCCATATTCCATGGCTTTGACTTCCACTCTCTTTGAATACTGGGAGACAGTCCCATCAATCATCTCTATCCACATCTAAGAAAGGTGTGCTATATAATAAAGGATTTTTTTTTTTTGTTATGATTTCCTGCCATAGAACTTCTAGAACTCTTGAAATTTCATGAGTAATAGAAATGTCTGTGACTCTTGAGCTTTGTTATTCAGGTTCACATCTGAGTTTATGCTAGCAAGAAAGGTTATAGTGGACTCAGAGCTAGCCTTAGATTGGGCTTTGCTCACCAGAAAGACCAATCACTAATGACAGGGTTGGGATTTTGAGCCAGCCTAAACAGAGAAGAGAGGGGCCAGACATTGAATTCAATTATTTGATCACTGATTCGATCACTTACCCTATCACAAACACCACTAAAAATTTTGATGTTGACATTCAGTGGAGTTTCCTGACTGGTGAACACATTGATGTGCCAGGAGGATGGTATGCCTAAATTATCAGGGAGAAAGCATGGAATTTTAAGATCAGGACACTCCCAGATCTCATCCTATGTGTCTCTTCATTTGGCTATTATTGAATTGCATCCTTTATAATAAAAATATTATCATAACTGTATCACCTTTCTGAGTTCCACGAGTTATTCCAGTGAATTATCGAACTTTAGGGTGTCAGGAACCCCTGAACTTACAACCAGTTGATCAGAAGTATGGCTGGCATGGGGACACCCTAAACTTGTGCCAACATTTTCAGTGGGGTAAGTCTCGTGGGGGACTGAGCCCTTAACTGGTGGAGTTGACATTAAATCTAGATAGTTAGTTCCAGACTTGAATTGCAGGATACTGCAACTGGGGTTAAAACAGAATAGGCAATCCTGGGACAGCCAAGTGAACACCAGGAATAAATTAATGATGTGACATATCTCCTGTACTTCTTCACTCTCTCCCTGATGCTTTTGCTAAATCTTCCAGGTATAACTCTCTTGGGAGATGTTGAGTTATGCCCCCTGTCTGGGTTTAAGGGATGACCTCCTTTTCTCCCCTTATTCAGTTCCAAGTCTGGAATTCACTCTCTTTAACAAGGTGGACTTCTTTACATGCCTAATACTAATGGAAGGAAGTACAAACAGGGAACCCTAGTTAAGTAAGTACTATTTTCTAGTCCATCACCTAATTGCAAGGCCAGTGGAAATTGGTTCACTCTTCCATTCATCAAGTCCTAACCCTATGAGGCTCCAGAAAGAAGAAAAATGCATTATAACTCCAGTTTGAGGTCTGTCTCTGAAGTCCTTATTTCCTATCCTGAGGTAGACCTTTTTAAAAATGTTTGGAAGTGCGACAATGCACTTATTTGATGCAGAGTGGTAACGTTACATAGCCAGCCCCAGAAATATTTTTAAACTTAGAATCAATATCTAAGTTCATCAATCTTGAACTCCACATGGAGAGTATCCAGAGCCCAGCCAGTGCCAAGCTGGATGAATCTGATTCCCGATCTTTCTCCCCCCAAACCCTTCTTTCAGTTTCTGGTAAACTTCAAACCCTCACGTTTTGAGCAAGAATGCAACAAAATCAAGAAATACCACACAAGCTTAGGAAAACCTAAATCCATACAGAGCACAGACACATTTTCCTTAAAGTTACAAAGCCTGCAGTAGTCTTTTAAACCTATACCCAATTTTCATTATCACATAGACCAGTTAGCTTCTCCAGTTGAGCAACTGCCTTCAGTTCAGTTTTTCTCAAAAACAATGTGCCCATGCTTTCTTTATAGTTCTGTAACTGAATGACCCACTCATGTGCTTTTCTCGGAACAAAATAATTCTGCCCCCAAACTGAACTAAAAGCTCCACCTTTTAAAAGCTGAAACTGCTTTCAATATTTTTGTTTACTTATTTTTAAAGATTTATTTATCCATTTTAGAGATAGAGTGTGTGTGAGCAGGGACTGGGGCAGAGGGAGGAAAAGAGAGAGAGATAGTCCTGAAAGAGACTCCCTGCTGAGCATGGAGCCAGACACAGAGCTCAATCCCACAGCTCTGAGATCATGACCTGAAAGTGAAACCAAGAGCCGACTGCTTAACTGACTGAGCCACCCAGGCATCCTGGTTTTCAATATTTTAAATGACTTTTTGTCTATCATATATATATATATATATATATATATATATGATAGACAGATACATATAAAATCTAATATACTATAGTCTAAGAAACATAAGGGTCATTGAATATGTCATCAGAAGACATTGTGATCACATTTTATAAATATGATATCTTTTACCCAGTACAGAAGGGTCAGGCCAAATTAAGAACCACTTGTTCCTTAGATATTCTGAATTCTTTGCAGAAAAGCTATTCTCATGCTCTGGGCTGAAAAAGAATACTACCATCTGGATTTAAGGCCACTAGTACAGAAATGAGAGTTTGTTTTAAAATTAATCTTGTTGCACAGTTATGAAGGGAATAAACCTCAAAATATGCTCAATTACTCTTTATTTGTAGGTAATGATGGACAACATATTTACCTTTTCACCTCTCATATATTTTCATTAGTTGTTTACTTAACAAAGTATAGCAGCACTTCAATAACTTGTATCTAAAATGTTACTGTTCATTTGCTTGCAACTGCAGACCCTGAAGCTTCTACATACCTGGCCCTGATCTTTTTCCACTCCATTTCTGATAAATAATTCTTGCCTATCTTTGCCTCCATCTCATTTGAAGCAAGGCCAATATTTTCTTATCTGTTTTCGGATGTTTATGTACATTTGATACGCATCTGCCTGTCCCTAGCATTAAAGCAATCCTATCTCTCCAGCATATCCTTTGCTTGACAATAATCTCATCAAATAACATTAATACACACATTCTGATGTGCAGATACTACTAATAAAAAAATAACTGGATAGTTCCTTAGCTCTTATTTGGTTAAGAACCATGACATTTCCTGCGCTGTAAGCCACATGTACATTTAATGAGTCTAATTTCAAAAAATGGCTTTATTCCTCAATTAAAAAAAAAAAATTAGCAGCAATGCCCTTTCCTATCTGAGAGGGAGCTAGAAACATAGTCTTCAGGATGTGATGGAAGAAATCCCGCTTCCTTCCCACCCACTTCCACGTCCTCTTGTTCTAATGACCACAATGCGAGCCTAGCTCTCAGTCTAAGGGTGGTGACATGGCCGACGGGAAAGGAATATTTTTGTGCTTCAGCAATGGCTTAAACAATCCTGCTTCTGTGGTAGCACTGAGACCTTCGAGGGAATAGAATGACTGCTCAGAGTGGGCCCTAGGCCCCCTTAGCTGCCCCTCCCTACGGGTAAAGTCTCTTTTTGGGTGAGCTTCAGCTGGGCTGCACATGCACAAAGCAGGGGAGAGTTTGTCCCTGCAGCTCTGAGCCAACGAAGGAGGCCAAATATATGATACTGCCACATGGCAAAAACTTGCTGTCCCTTAGGCCACACTGCCTGCTTTTTGTCCCCCAGTACAAGTAACCCACCGACTAACCTTCCAACCCTTACTGAAAATACTGACAGAACCAAATGGAGATGGACCTCTTTAGTTGTTTTGTTTGTATGTTTAACAAGTTATTATGTTATTTACGGTCTTTTGCACTTCCTAGCAGAGACCAGAAAAGGAAAAAAAAAAAAAAAAGATGTTACAAAAGAACATAGAATGTTTTTGCAATTATTAATTAAATGAAATTATCAGTCTGTAAGTTTCTCAAGAAAAACATTTCCCTCCTCTAAGAGATTCAAATATATTTTAAAGAGAATCTGTACTTATGTTATTTTCTTTACAAAATAGTTTGTTCTTTTGAATTATATCAATTCATATATCTATATCTATGAAAGTTTGTATATATACATATCTCCTTTATATGTGTATATATATTTTAATATGTATATATATTATTGAACATACACATGATATGTATACATGTTATATATTATTATAATATTCTTTCTCAAATTATCATATCTTATAGGACTATATATTCATTTCCATCCTTATTTTTAATAAATACATGAATATATGCTACACACTAAATAATGATCTCCCTTTCCTTTGTAACCTATGGGAAAATCACTAGCTATTTTTCCCTGAGTGATTGAAATTGTGCGTTCCCCTTTAAAGGAACCTGTCAAATATTTCATAAATATATGCGGTAGATGTGCTTTGGAATCACGATTTGCCATGAGAAAGGAAAGAAAGAAGAGCAAGCCCTTCCTTTTTCACTTTACCAAAATGATGAAAAGCACTGCTTTGAGTTTTGCCTTGTGTCTGTCTGTGAATTTTTGCAACTTCTCTAATCATTTTTCATAAGGGTTTTCACAACTTCAGTGAGTTTTGGTGGAAAATAACAATCCTGAAAACTATGCACATTATTAGCCTCCCTTTGAAGCCCTTGCTGCAAATATCTTAGTCCAGCTAGTGGACCATGGGAAGTACGAGGACGGGAGGCAGCTTCTTATCAGAGAAATGAGTGGGAGAGCATTTCCTTGTAGTGACTGTAACAGCCACAGTAATTCTGGGTGAAAAGGCCGTAATGATAACATCTACAAAATGGTACACTGTTCTCTGAAATGCAACGCGAATATTCCCAAGAATGGAAGATAACTAGCTACAAACACGGCAGACAAAACATTCTAATTCACAAAACCCTGGAGATACTTTTTTCTCCTCCTCCTCCTCCCTACCACGCACCACACCTCATTGTCAAAAGAACCATGTCAGAAAGAGGAGAAAAAAAGTTCACATTACATTTTTTCTTTCTTTCTAACATTTCTATAGGAAAACAAGAGAAAAGACAATTACTGCAAAAACTCAGGTTTGGGAAGAGAGAAGAGGAGGAGCAGACGAATTAGCAGATCAGATTCTAACAGTTGAAGATCAAATAGAAGAACAATTGAACGTGTGGGGGAAAATTGGGGTCTAGCTATGAAAACACGCAGCTATTTTCTGAGAGTGAGGGGAAGGAGAGAGAAACAGTAGTTTGCAACAAGCAGGAGGCTGCAAGGAAGGCCACGAGGCTATGGGACTATCTAGGGAAAGACCAAGGAAGACACAAGAGAGTTCCTTGCAGTTGACTGATTCCAAATAAGCCACTCACACATGAGGTATTGTGCTCAGGTCCACTTCCTACGTCTAGGTCAGCCATGACCAGAGGAGAACCATCAATCACTCCCACTCACAAAATGTACTGAGAGTGATTGATTGTTCAAGACTGAATTAGCCCTGCCTGATTCACAGGAACTCTTAATGGAATCTGGGAGCTCTGAACTGGAAACTGGGGTTTTGGCCTGGAAATGGACCCCAAACCTTGGGGCTAAGTCCAGGTGTGCCCTAGTCAATCCAAATCCACAGCTCCAGGAAGAAGCATTTGGGTACTGAGTTCCACACATTGCTTGTTTTGTTCTTGTTTTCAGATTTACTTTCTGAAAAAAATGATAAAAATAACATGGCATTTTCTTGATATTTTAAGGGTAGGTTCCAATGGTATTTTCATCAAGAACATGCTGACTTCCCCTACCCTAATCTTAACAATGACATTATTTTAAATATCTATTTTCAGATAATAGTTTCATGCACAGAGATATGACACAGAGAACAGCATTTCTCAATAAATACACATTCAACTACAGTAAAGTACCCAGGGCTTAAGAGCATTAACATGGCACAATGTAATAGTCACCTCAAGAGACTTCTTACCATCTCTTAAATTATTCCACACCTTTCTTTGTTATTATTTTAAACTCAAAGGCTAGTTGATATTTTGCTGAAATTCTAAATTGTGTAAACACAAGTTTTGTTATTTGGACTGTCCTGGTTGGGAAGAGGAAATGCCTGACATTTCTTAAACAAACCAATAACGATGAGCTATATATGGCTTGGACACGGCAATCACTCCTCTCCCCTCAAACCTCTGACTCTCGAGGTTTACAAACCAACTTGAGCTTCTATCTGAACCCTTGAGAGACCTAGTGAGGGACATTTATTTTCAGTGGATAGCCCCCCTCATTCTTGAAATTCCTCTTTTCTTCAAACCTGACAGAATCTAAGTTTAAGCCTCCTAGTAAATTATAAGGAAATGTTTTAGAGCAGCTTTTTAGTTGCTTGTGGGTTGTACTATTTTTATTAGCAGTGCAGGTCTCTTCTTGCTTATTCTATTTAGTTATAACATCACATCCATTTTAGTACACACCTTAAACAGGGAAGTGATAAAGAAAAATATTCCAAATGATTTATCTAATTCAGATTACAATCTCTAGAGATGGCAAGCTGAAATCAAACTCGAGACCATCTGAGGCTAGCCCAAATTTAACATCTCTCTAATGAGGCCATCTGAGATTGCTCCCTGAAGAGTCAAGTCTGGGATTGAAGTGGTGTGAAAATTTTTCCCTATCAAGCACACATGCTTTGACATAGCCAAAACACATTAAGACATCTCCTTTACTTCTAAGTATATTCAGCATTCTTTTTGATATTTCACAGAACATTGTATCTAATAGAAAAGAGTTTTGGAAGAAAACTACCAAGCCTGTATTGATGAGACAGGTAGCTTGTTTCAGAGGAAATAATTTGGTGTATGTAGGTCTGTATCAGTTGGAAGGAAAATCCCTGCATCTAGATGGAGTAGCCAGCTGCGTGGGTACATGATTGGAGGTTCTCTGAGAATTAAATCACTACCATCACTTCTTGCTTTTCCACCTAAATCCTTGCTATTTTTTAATTCAAATCTTCTTTAAATGGTTTACAATATAGAATCTGAAAAAAGAAAACATGCAAATTTTATTTACCCAGTATCTCAATAATTTTAATTAAAACAAACTAGCCAACAGAGTTGAGGCCAAGGTACTGCAATAAAGATATAGATGTCAAGTTCACGTTGATAGTAGGGAAGGTATAAGAGTCCCAGAGCATTGCTTCTAATAGGGAGCACAGGTAGGAGGTCATCTCAGGAGAGCCGCTGCCCTAGAAGAGAGCTGCTTAAAAGTGAAATGAAAGTAAGCAGCAGAATACTTTTTCTAGAATCCAAACAAACAAACAAAAAACCTAGATTTTAGAAATTTACACACCATATATACAAATTTGACCAAGTCTTTTTCTTTGGGCTATGATACAACTATCCCCATTTTGTTCCCCTGATTATCTTGGAGTACATTCTGTTTTTCCCAACTATCACCTGGTCCACTTATCTCCATTTTGTTTCTCATTCGACCCCTAATTGCACATCTGAGATTGCTGACATATATCTAATCCATTTACCACCACATGTCCCTCAATAAGTCTACCAGGATTTTGCTTCAATTCCTGTCCTAAAGATGATACTCACCACGCATCTTTCAGCACACCCTCTAGTATGGCAGTGTTGTCAGGCCAATTCACAACCTAGAATGCAGTTATCAATCATTTTATAAAGAATATAGATAAAGTTAAGGGGGTTGTGGTAGTATGGTGCCAACTAGAAGATCCTGGGCTTGGGAAATGGTGATTCTGGAGCCATTCCCTTCCATTTCTTATTTCCGGCATCAAAGATTTCACCTACCAAGGAAGTCTATTGAAATAAAACATGGAGACTGAAGAGATAAAATAGGACAAGAGCAACATTAAACCAGTTTATTCTTAAAGACAGGGAAGATGACCCAAACCGCATTGAGATGTCTAGTGAACTAGCAATAAAAACTCATGATGAAAGAACTCTGTTCCAAGGCAAAATAAGATTGCAAAACACTATTTTTTCTGTATTTTAGGGAACACAAACCCATATTTGAGAGTGACTTTTGCTTGGCAATGGGTGCATCTGGGGCTCCTTAGTTTAAAACTGGATTGGGAAGCCATGATTCCTAGAGAATATGAGTTGCACACTCAGTGGGGAAAATGTTCTCTCTGAACAATCTTTAAAAGTGGGAAACAGTTATGCTTGGATTATGAATACAGGTCAGAGATGGAGATGCCTTCTCTGCTATAAACAACTTCAACCATCTTTTGCTACATCAAATGCCAAAGCTGATTTCCTAAAACAATATATTGAGCATATTTTATGGGACACTAATGGTGGGTGTTTCCCATGAATAGGAGCGAGAAAGAGGAGAGAAGAGAGGAGGGGAGGAAAAAGAGGGGAGAGCAGGGCAGGGCAGGAGACTAGGAAAGAGGAAAGGGAGAGAAGGATGGGGGAGGGGAAAAGGAGAGAAGGGAAGAGAGTAGGGGCAGAGGGGAGGAGAGGGGAAGGAAGGGAATGGAAGAGAGAAATAGTTTCTTTTCATTAAGAGACTTGATTTCTTGTATCTATGAGTCATCACTTAAGAGCATTTGATGATCATTTTAAAAGAATTCTTGATTTTAATGAGGCAGATGCAAGAAAGATATGTATGCTGCGTGCAGAGGACAGCATTGTGTCATGAAAATGACAAATATAGTGACTGGTTTTGTGAGTCATTCACATTATTAAAGGAATAAATCCCCTGGTATATTAACACCCTAGAGGTTTTTTCACATTTTATTTTATTTTTTTTATTAAACAAGGTCTTTATTTGTAGGGTGCAGCAGCTCTTCTTTGTGGTTACAGGGACAAAGACGTAATGACACTCTTAAAAGATTATGCTTTCAATTGATTCTATAAATACAGTCATGGGTTGGAGTGTATACAGTATCTATAAACACATATGTGATAATATTTATTATCAGCCACATCTTATTTTTGCCATTTGACTTTAGTATGATGACAATGATGGATATGAATTCCAAAATGTTAGTTTCGCTATTTTTTTTTCTTAGTTTAAAATAAATATCTTTTAAGTACTTTCCTCCTTGGGCAATGTGTTTCTCATTTTCTATGGCACTAAGTGTATAGGTACGGCTGATATGGCTGACCGCTAACCTGACATGTGCCTGTCACCAGGGACTGCTGGTTCTTTCATCTTCTTAATGGACATTTTTCTACAGATGTCTGTGGCCTACCTGACTATAATCCTTTAAATTTTAATTCACTTTACATTTAGCCTGGTCATAAATACCATTTAGGTACCAATACTCTACTTTATGCAATCCCTAAGGTGGTGCTTTTATTTTAATGAGGCCATTTGCAACTTAAGAGTAAAAAAATTCCATCTTTGATTGAATATATTTGTCAGTTTTATTCCCGATTGGCATTTTCATGGGAAAACTTGGATAAAACTAAAGGATGGCTGCTTACCAAGCGGGATAAAAGTTTCAGTATGTTTCTACTTCTAAAATTTACTGAATAAATGGTCTTTGAAATTCATTTTGAAAACATCAAAGTAAACCCAGGCTGTAATCAAAAGTAAAATCCAGAATTAAGTTATGTTACAAATGAAATTTCCACCAGCATTCTTTCTTTCCTATTTGAAAGGACAAAAAAAAAAAAAAAAAAAAAAAAAAAAAGAAAGAAAAGAAAAGGACTCCAGTTAAACTATTCAAATAATGGACTGGCATAATAACACATGGAAGTCAGTGTAGGAGAATATGTGCAAATAGTGGTTAATTGTCAATTTTGTAATGATGTTCTCTCATTTTTATTCCAGGGTCAATCTTTTAAATAACACAAATGCTTTCCCTCCTCCACCACTCTAGCATTTGAGGGCATGTAAATTACCACTGACTTCTTACCTTACTTAAAATTTGCTATGAAATGAATCAATAAAAAATATATCCCTAAGAACTGTATTCACAGTTTCATGCTCATGAGGCATAATTCTTCACTCTAGTCCACACACTTTCTCAAACACTTTTATAGAGGCCCTTTGCATTCATAGAACCTAATTCCCATGCATAGGAGATGAGAAATATTAAACTAAGTTTTTGCTCTGCATCAGTCAATGGCGATTTTATACAGTTTTATTTGAGGGGAGGAGAGACAGGGAAAGTTTAATTTGAAAAACAACAATATTGGAACATTTTCTTGGCGAGAAATGAGACCTTGACTATTTAAAATGCTATTACAAACACATTAGTTAGCATGAATATTAATTTAATTATTAGGTTTAGTTTTCCAACTTTGGTTTACGGTACTCTTAAATGGAAATGATGGTAGTCATTTTCTTCAATAAGAATGAATGGTAGTCAAACATCTAATCCAACAAACTAACACTTCCTATAAGGTATTTCACTCTTTCTTTCATTTTTTTTTTCATTTAATTCTTTCATCCAAATTTAAGATGTTATAATTATGTGTCAAATATGAAAACCAAAGCTCAGAGAGGTTAAATAATTTTCAAATGTCACACAGCGAGTTATGAAGCTGCAATTTAAACCCACATCATTTAGAATCCTAACATTGTAATTCAATCTTCTACACTGCCTCTGCTATTTGCGGAGTATAATTTTTGTTTGATTAATATATTAAAGATAAGATAGTATCCTAATAAGACTAGGCCAAGACCAAGTGTTGACGTTAATATTCTGACATATCTTTTTTTTTTTTTTTTTTAGAAGCAGGCAGAGAGAGGGAGAAGAGGGGAGAAGCAGGCTCCCCACTGAGCACTGAGCAGAGAGCCTGATGTGGGGCTCGATCCCAGGACCCTGGGATCATGACCTGAGCTGAAAGCAGAGGCTTAACCCACTGAGCCACCCAGGTGCCCTGATATTCTGACATATCTCTAGCAATTTTTTATCAAGGGCATTCTATCTTTCAGAGAACACCCTGGACTATATGAGGTTGAGAAACTGGACAACACATTTCAGTAAAAGCCTGTGTAATTTATATTCACATTTGTATGTTTTTGTCCTCAAAATTCCTTACAGGAAGTGAACCTCAACACAAGTAATGCACATCATGAAACTAAATTTTTTTTAAAATTTTATTTATTTATTTGAACAGAGAGAGATCACAAGCAGGCAGAGAGGCAGACAGAGGGAGAGGAGGAAGCAGGCTTCCTGGTGAGCAGAGAGCCCGATGCGGGGCTGGATCCCAGGACCCTGAGATCATGAACTGAGCCAAAGGCAGCAGCTTAACCCACTGAGCCACCCAGGTGCCCCGAAACTAAATATTTTATACCAGAATAGAGAGTATATAAATGAAAATAATGCCACTACTGCCTTCTAAAATACAATGATACAAATATTTAGATATTCTTTGAGAGGCTTAACCCACAGAGGAGAATCTGTTTGCATCAAGAAATAAGTCAGTCTACTTGTCATGCTCTATCACCCAGGATAACAATTGCAGAGTGAAATATGAAAAGTTTGTGAGAGAGGAGAGACGGAGAGAAGGAAGTTCTGTAAAACAGAAGTGTATACAGCATAACTGGGTGGCTCAGTCAGTTAAGGGTTGTACTCTGGACTTCTGCTCAAATCTCAGGGTTATGCAATGGAGTCCAGTGTCCAGCTCTGTGCTGAGCATGGAGCCCGATTGAGATTCGTTTCTCCATCTTTTCCTACCCCTCCTGACTCTCTAAATAAATAAATAAATAAATAAATAAATAAGCAAATAAATGTATATACAAGCTATTCTCTAGAAAATCAGAAACCTGTTTGCTATTCATTGCAACTTTCTGGCATTGGTCCCTCCCTCCCTTCCTTCCTTCCTTTTTCTTTCCTAACTCCCTTGGTCTAGCCATCAACAATAATATGTCCACCTTTAATGCTTAAAATAAAAAATGCAAAAAAAAAAAAAAAAAAAAGTAAGTGATACCAAGCTTATTTGGGGATTGCCTTTTTTAACGTGTGAAATTACAGCAAGCAAATGTTTTGAATATTCCAGGAGTCCTTACTTTCTTGTAGGCTGAATGAACTCTTAGATCATAATTTTTGTAGATCCAAACCTAATACCACAAACTACATGTTCCTGGAAGTCTTTTAAAATGAGTACTATTTTTGATAAGTTAAAGACAATATGTTTGATGAGTACTCACTTCTCTTGACAATTGATAATAATAGCCACATCAGATTCTTATTTAACATTTACTATTTGTGAGGCATTTTGTTCAGTGCTTTTTGTTCACTATATTCTCATAACTCTTATGATTGGCCCTATTATTTCTATTTTACAATTGAGAATATTAAGGTAAACAGATATTAAACAATAATATATGCCTGCTTATCTATTAAGTTGCAGAACCAAGGTTATGTCTCATGTATGTATGTCTTACTTCAAAAGTCCCAAAGTGGTACTTAATCATAACTATACAGATTTCAATAAATAAGGAAGTTCTGGATTCTACTCTCTTCGTTGCCATATCTACTTATTGATATCTGCTGGGTACTGACTGAGAAGGAACCAGTGCATATCTTGTATATTAATGGATATCTCAAACTTTACATACCCAACATTTTATCTATATAAAACTGAGTAACTGATGTGTGTTTTCCTCTTCAAAAAAAAAAAAAAATCCTTAGGGCACCCAGGTGGCTCAGTCAGTTGAGCTTTTGATTCTTGGTTTCAGCTGAGGTCATGATCTCAGGGTCTTGGGATAGAGCCCCACATCAGTTCAACACTCAATGGGGCTCTGCTTGGGACTCTCTCTCTCCTTCTCTCTCCATCCCTCCCCTCTGCTCTCTCACCTTCTCTCTCTCCAAAATAAATAAATCAATTTTCCAAAAAAAATCCTGGACCTCCCAGTCTTCATCCCCATTTCTAACAACAAAACTCTCATCCTTTGCTTCTCTTTTTCTCTCACACTACACATCCAGTCCATGAGTAGATCCTGTTATCAAAGCTGTCCAAATCCATCCAGAATTCAACTGCTTCTCATCGATGAGATCACACCCTCTCTAGGCCAAGACACCATCTTGTCCCATACCAATTACTGAAATCACTGCCTCATCATTCTTGCAGCTTCTTGTTACCCTTGAATCTATCCATGCAGGTGCAGAGAGATGATTTTAAAACATAAAACAGGGGCGCCTGGGTGGCTCAGTGGGTTAATGCCTCTGCCTTCGGCTCAGGTCATGATCCCAGGGTCCTGGGATCAAGCCCCACATCGGGCTCTCTGCTCAGTGGGGAGCCTGCTTCCCTTCCTCTCTCTCTGTCTACTTGTGATCTCTGTCTGTCAAATAAATAAATAAAATCTTTAAAAAAATTAAAAAATAAAACATAAAACATATGTATGTCTTCTATTTTCAAAATCTTTCCATGACTTCCCATTTCACACATAATAAAACCTAACATTCTTACTTTGCTCTATGAGGCCTTACATATCTGACCATACCTCCTGTTCCATGCCTGCTGCCTCCAGCCTAGTCTACAAACAACAGGTCTATTTCGTGACCTTTACACACACAGGACAAGCTCCTGTCTCAGTCCCTTTGCACCTCCTGTTTCCTCTTCTGGAAAGCTTTTCCCTCATTACCCACTTGACTAGCTCCATTAGTTTATAAGGTTATGTCAAAACACAGCTTCTCCCACTTGTTTACATATTGTCCAGAGCTGTTGTTGGGCTACGAGGGCATAGTTGAGTAGTTGTGACAGAAACCATCTGGCCCATAAAGAGTGAAATATTTAATTTCTGTCCCTTTACAGAAAAATTTTGCCCACCACTCTTTTTTTTTCCCCTCAGTGTTTATCACTTTGTAGCATGAAATATATTTTATGTATTTATCTCATTTTTGTCGGTCTCTTTTTGTGTGATGTAAGCTCCATGAGAGCATCAGTTTTCAACATTTTGTATTCCTAGAACATGGAATAGTACTGTCACATAGCATGTTTGATAACTATTTGTGAATGTGTGAAGAAATTTCCTGGATGGCGTAGTCTGACTCTTACTCTCAATGCACATTTCTTAGAGATACTAGTATTCTCTATAACTAAGTCCTTGACCTATCTTATTCACCCAAAGAAAACTTCATCTCATTAATAACAGCAATGTTCATGGTGATATAGTGATTGGTCATCCATCAGCTTTGGATTGAATCTAGATAAAAGTAATTTTTCTCTACAGGAATTTGATTTTTGAAATTATAGTCGTGAGTGAATTTGGTAAAAAAATGTGCTATGTGCAATGCTCAAAACCTGAATTCAGAGAGAATAGATAGAAAATGTTCTTGTTCTATTCATTACTAAAAGCAAATATTTGGAAAAAGCACATAAATCTTTTCAAGATTCATAGGTAAAACATATATCCAAGGTATTATAATTTATTGAAAGAAGACCAGAATGTGAAATCAGAAGTTGTGGGGTTGGAGTCCTGGCTCTATTATGTACCAACCAAATAAGCCTGAGAAGGAGATTACTAAAATATCAATATTACAGGTTATTTTGTGCATTAGAAGAAATGAATGTGATATAACTTACCTTACCATAAAAATTCAAGAGATGTAAACTTAATCTGGAAAATCTGAGCTAATTTTAATAAAATCCAACAAGTGGTACAATGTTATGGGCAACTCTGGCAAAATATTCTGGTGGACATAAAGTTGACTTGTTGTCTTTCCAAACACCGGTACAGTGTTTCTTTCTTCCCGCATATCTTAATGTCATAGAAATTTGAGGTAAACTGACCTGGACGGACTCAGTTTATCCACTGACTTGAGCAAGTTATTTTTTGGGACTCAATTTCTCTTTATGTGAAATAAAGATGACATAATATCTACTTAACAGTGTTCTGATGAGAATTAAGTGATTATATGTAAAATACTTAACAGAACATCTAGCAGGTTTTAAATTCTAAGACTTTAGTTCACAAGGTACTCCTTCCTTTCCCCATAACTCTTACTTCCTAGGGTCAATCATATAAGAGGTAGTCATGTTACATCGTTTTAAAGCTCCTTAGCAACCTTATCAAATAAAACAAACCTACTAAGGAATCTGGTATAACACCCTATGTCTTGGACATTTTTACTTTGTTGGAATTTTGAAATTCACACACACACACTTACGAAAGCACAAAGAAATTATTGTTTGATGACAAATTTTAGAACCCTGAGAAAATACAATATAGGAAAGAAAATATTTCCCTAATCTTTCAAATGTTATGTAGATATTGCATAATTCTAGATTTGGGCACAGTTATTCCCTTGAAACACATTTTTCAGTAATGTCCTGTTTTTGCCCCAGCATTAGTTTATTCTTTTTTCTTGAGAGAGAGAAGAGAATTTCTAGGTTACTTTTGTTTTACTCACTGAGTTAAAAAGGAAGTTGTGTTACTGTCATCCAGCTCCAAGAGAAAATGAGACTATCCCCATACCTCTCCTCTGAGCTCTGACATTCAGTGAGTTGATCTGTTTTAGAATTGAGACTCAGAATCTGCATTTTTCTATTTGTTTTCTTTGCTTCTGCTGTGTGTGGATAGGACTGGGTCAAGTGCTTCCCACAGTATGGCTGAGAGCTCTGTCTTAGTGGTGCAGCCCTACCTAGGCACTTAAGAAAGCATTTCTCTTTTTATTGGTGCTCATTATTTTACCTTTATCTGCATACTTCTGCATTTCGTCTGTGTCTTTGATCAGGCTGTACTTTGACCTCTTCCTAGTTTGAAAAGGTTTTATTCATAGACTGTTCCCACCTTTCCTAACCTTTCTCAGAGTCAGTTATTTTTCCAAAGGGTCAAGAGCTATGGAATTCAGTATGCTAACTTCAAATAGTGACCTCTTTAAATAAACACGGCTAAAAGGAGTTTTTCAAAGGCAATTGTATGGTCTAAATAAAGCTGGGCTTAGTCAACCTTGTGAAGCAGTTGGAGTTTATCTTTCTCTTCCTCCTCTTCTATCAAAACATGGCTATCCAATGATCCATTTCCTTAGGGTTTTGCTTTTGCTGGTTGATACCAATGCTTCAGTTTGTGTTAGTGTCGTCAGTCTTCATTCTCCATTCTCTCTCATTACCAGAATGTTCATTTATCATTCAAGAATGTTTAGGAATACAAAAAAGAAAGAAAGAAAGAAAGAAAGAAAGAAAGAAAGAAAGAAAGAGAGAAAGAAAGAAAAAATATATATGTATATGTATATATTTAAATATTTTATTTTTTATTTGACAGAGAGAGAGGTCACAAGTAGGCAGAGAGGCAGGCAGAGAGATGGGGGAAGCAGGCTCCCCGCAGAGCAGAGAGACCAGTTTGGGGCTTGACCCCACGACCCTGAGATCATGACCTGAGCCAAAGGCAGAGGCTTAACCTACTGAGCCACCCAGATGCCCCACAAATATATATATATACTTTTTAATTTATTTATTTGACAGAGAAATCACAAGTAGACAGAGAGGCAGGCAGAGAGAGAGAGAGGGAAGCAGGCTCCCTGCTGAGCAGAGAACCTGATGCGGGACTTGATCCAAGGACCCTGAGATCCTGACCTGAGCCGAAAGCAGCGGCTTAACCCACTGAGCCACCCAGGCGCCTCCCCACAAATTTATTTTTAAAATGTAATTTATCGTCTTTGAAATTAAGATAGTTTTACAATTAAAGACTATCATAATTAAATTGATAGGGCTTCCCCCCCTTTTTTTAGTTGTATGTAAAATAATGTTGTATTTCATAACCTACAACATTTTAAATGAAGAAAAATTGGGGATCCCTAGGAAGTACATTTATTTGTGGGAGTTAATCTTTACTACTGGAATTTTAAAGCACAATGGAATCTTAATGTGAGTGTTAATTTTGGCCAAGAAAAAATATCCGCACTTTCTTCAAGTTCCACCTGTCACCACCTGTCATGTACATGACTACTGACTCTAGCTATAAATCAACCTGTCCAAAGTCTCAAAATTTAGTTGATGCTTTCAACTAGTATTGCAGGAATTGGAAGGGCTAACAGTATTTCCACAGGATAAATCTCTGTTCTTCAGGAAGATTCCAAAATGGTTTAAAGGAATGTAAGTAAAAAGAAGAAGTGGGTATAGAGTGTGCTTCAGGGAGACTCTCTACCCAGTTCTGCGGGAGGTACGCAGAACTTATAAGAAGTACTAAATAAAAAAAGCTCTTCAGTGCTTTAATCCTTATTCCTACCATTCATCCCTTTTTCCTTATGGCGGTGTCATGTAATATTTCTTTATAATAATAAGAGTATGACACTTTGTCAATGTGAACGGGGCAGAATGAAAAGAAAATGAAAAAAATCTATTAAGTTTCCTCTCCTTTAATAACTTAATTCAATCATGCAGCTTGTGTCTTCTACTCTTTTCCCAGCTATTACCTCATGATTCATAAATCTGGGAGGAATATTACTACTTGTACAATGTTGCCTGATTTGGTCAAAATCACACTGCCACATCTTGTGTCTCAGATGGATTTGCTGGCCATGAAACCTTGAGAAACCCTTCTTGGGCTGTAGGGACTTTGTGCTTGTTATAGGAAAAATTTGCCACTAGATGGTGATCTTGTAAATTAGCAAGAGAACAGAAGCTCACATCTCTTCAATTTAATGTAGTGAGGGAAAAAAAAATATATATATATACATATATATATATATATATATATATATAATTGTATAGTGAGAAGCCAGAAATGTTTATTATTTTCCCTAACATTTTAAACACTCTTTGTACCAAAACAGAACTATCTTACATCATTAAAGATCGTAAGCATAATTGAAATTAGAGAATTAGAATATAGGTAGAAATCCTAAATTCTGGTTAAGACACCAAACTGAAGTCACTTTCTAGGCAATCACAGGATGTATACTGTATACTCAGACACATACTAAAATTTTCTGAATTTAATGTTTTTCAGGTATTTCTGTGAGTGTTGATCCATGGACCCCATTTGGGTATGACTAGACTTGATCTTTATGGCTCCTCTTAATTCTAAGGGTAAAATTCAGTGTTTGAGGGTAAAATTTAGTGTTTCCTAATCACTTGAATTTAAATACCATATCTAAATATATCTTCTCACACTCTAAGTTTTTACATAATGTACTAAAAACGTCTTGGCTAAATAAGAAACATTCTGATACATCTGATTACCTTTCATTAAGCTTTGAAAATCAAGTTTGGTCTTTTATGCAGGTTTGAGTGACAGACAATTTTTCCTTTAACAAACCAGGAACTTTAGCTCTGCCTATGAACATAGTTATGGCACTTCATGCCAAAGGAGAACAGTGTGTTAGAATAATATTTTAAAAATAAAACCCATATTTGATGATCTATTCTCCTTATGTCTTTCTCTCTTAAACTAGACTTGGGAGGCAAAACCCCAAGTTGCTGTTGAAATCCTCTTCCTTTTTTAAAAAACATAACATCTTTCAGTAACTTTTTTTTTTTTAATATAGATAACATAGCATTTTCTACACATGCAATTTAACAACAGGTTGATGGGACAATACATTTAAGGAATGTGCATCTGATCAATAATTGTTTGCAGGGACCAGGATGTAAGAAACTATGTAGCCATTTTTCTTTTGGTTTTGGCTCAGTATCACCAAATATTTTTCTAGGTACTCAAGGATTACATTTCCTCCTCAGATACATGAAGTGCCCAACGTTAACTAATTCCAAACACTATCTGGGACCAAAAGAAAAAATTGAGTTACACATAAAAAGGAATAGTAGTCCCCTTGGGGACTACATTATAACCACCACTTACACTATGTCTTACTTGTTTCTGCCTTCTCTGTGTACTACTGCTTCTACCCAACCATTTGTTTAATCTCTTACCATTGCAACCTACTGCAGTCTTAACACTCATAGTCTGTCCTTCTTTTAGATTCCATTTGATTTGGTCACACAGAAAACCAACATTATTCATGGGACCTAAAGATCCAGATAGATCTCAATCAGCCGCAATATGTAAAAAGTTGAAACTCAGGGCGCCTGGGTGATTCAGTGGGTTAAAGCCTCTGCCTTCAGCTGCCCGGGGTCCTCGGGTTGAGCCCCGCATCGGACTCTCTGCTTAGCAGGGAGCCTGCTTCCCCAAGTATCTCTCTACCTGCCTCTCTGACTACTCATGATCTCTGTCTGTCAAAGAAATAAATAAAATCTTTAAAAAAGTAAAAAAATAAAAAGTTGAAACACACGAAGAAAGAAAAAAATGTTCTTTCACTTTCAGTTATAATCTCTGCAATAATTTCTAGATAATTTCAAATTTCTCAGAAGAGATCCTACCCAACAATCAGTCAATAACATAAATCGTGGGTAACATTTTTTATTTATACTAAAGTGCTTTCTCAGAAGTTATCGTCCAGGTGATTTAAATATAATGGCATCTTAAAGAGAAAATTTTAAATTTGAGTGTCACCTTCATGGGACTTATGAATTTACTCAATATATTTATAATAGAGTTTGCTCTTTCATTTTTATTAAGTCACAAATTTCACAATAAATAAATAGAATTGTTGATTTCTGAAGAAAATGGGACATTTGAGTACAACATGTAGTTCTTTAACAATATTTTTGTTTCTAGTCTTGTTGAATCTTATTCCTGCTGTAGGATGTGGAAAAGTAGGAGTATTGCTCCTATACTTATAGAAATAAAAAAGGTGGACAAACTGCCAATTTACAGATTGTTATGAACCCAGTAGAAAGCTGAGATTGCAAGACAAACAACTAACCAGAAAACTGGAGAGAGACATTTAACTATAGAGAGAGACAAGAAGCAAGCATTTCCTTACCTATGGCAGATGTCACTGGACACCACTGGGAATTAGTTAGAATAACTGTAAAATCAGAGGCAAAGTACAGAATGGGGGGTAGAAGGTGAAGGCTTTTTTCTGAGGAGAGGACGCAGATACGGGGTGAGACATTCACACTCTAACAGCTTTTTTTCTCCATGAAACACACCAGGTGCTACCAGGGAAAAATAACGAAGGGTCTGAGACAGCTTCTCTCCTACAGGACTAGAAAGGAAAGCAGATACCGAAAATGGGGCAAGAAACAATTTCTTGCCCCCACCCCTCCCCCATCTCCTTTATGGAACGAAAGTTTTAATCTACAGAGGAAGGAGCAACAAAACTTGTTCTTAGGGCCCTGATGAACGTCTATTGTACCTGGCAAAGGGAACAACAACAAAAATCCTCTAGTTCTAAAGAACGGACAGAGGTATTTTCTTAGCAAGAACTAGAGCGGAGGTGGAGCAGGAACATTTTGAAAGCTACATCTGGGAGACCCAGGGCCAACAGAGACAACGCAAGTATTAGAAACTTCAGATTCAGATGTGGCAAAAATGTTGAAACTATCTGACACAGAGTTTAAAATAACTATGATTTATGTATTACTGACTCTCAGGTGGAAAAAGTAGACAACATGCAAGACTAGATGGCTAGTTTCATCATAGAGAAAGAAACCATAAAGAAGAATCAAGTGGGAATGCTGGAAATAAATAGCATAGTAATACAGATATAGGTTGTCTTTGACTGGCTAAGTAGTAAGCTCAACACAGTGGAGAAATCAGGAAATTTGAGAATTGTTCAACGGAAATTACCCAAATTGAACCACAAAGAGAAAAAAAGTGAGAAAAACAAAAAAACAAATAAAACAACACAACAAAGCATCTGACAGCTGTGAGACAATGTTAAAAAATCCAACAATTATCTACCTGGAATCCTAGAAGGAGAATCAGGACAGAATGAAACAGATGAAATGTTGAAAAACAATAGTGGCCAATGGCCAAGAATTTTCCGCAATTAATCTTAGACACCAAATAACAGACCAGGAAGCTCAAAAACACCAAACAGGATAAAAAATCCCATTCAGGATTGGTGGGATGCCAGGGGGTGGGGGTGGGGGCAGGTGGAAATATCTAGGCGTATCATATTTTAAAAATACTAAAAACAAAAGACAGAGAAAATGTTTGGAACAGCTGCATGACAATCAGAGAAACAAATGTACTATAGTTGATTTCTCATGAGAAACTACGATTTAAAAAATATATATACATATATATGCCTTTCGTCATTCTTTACCCAGCAAGAAATAGTTTGGAAGAAAGAAGTACAAATAAGGGTTTTCTAAGACAAACAAAAACAGAGAATCCATTGCAAGCAGACCTATCCTGCAAGAAATGTTGAAGGAAGTTTATCAGACAGAAGGAATAACATATCAAACTGAAATCTGAATCTTCACTAAGAAACAAAGAGAACTGGGAATGAATAAATGAAAGTAAAATCATTTTTTTAAATTGCTCTAAAAGATAACTGAATGTCAAAAGGAAAAATAGCAGCAATGTATTGTGTGTTTATAGCAGGTGTAAAATCAAACACATGACAGCAATAGCACAAAGGGTTGGGTAGAGGAGTTGAAGTAGACAGTCATAAGGTCTTTATACTACTTATGAAATAGTATATAATATTATTGGAAATAAGCTACTGATTAACCAAAGATATAGATAGATCAACCACTAAAATTTGAAAAAAATATAAATATTATGTTAACAGTGGAGATAAACATGGATTAATATAGATCAACCACTAAAATCTGAAAAAATATATAAATATTATGTTAACAGAGGAGATAAACATGGATTAATACAAAATGTTTAATAACTCAAGGAAAGCAGAAAAAGAGGGGAAACTAACAAACAATATATACAGTGAATAAAACGCCATATAGCAAGATGGTATGTTTAAGGTCCTAGTCTTTTGTCTTTTTGTTTCTTTGAGAATTACTATGATAAACCTTAACTCATATGTATAACTAGAAGAATTTAGAGACAATCCTACCTGGAAGCAAGGTGCATTTCTGTAGCTTATGGTTTTCTCTATACAAAAACAAATACCTGAATTTAACCATCCAGTCATCAAGTGTTCATTGAACAGAAGCATTCTTTGTGCCAAGGACTGTGTTTAGGACTATGGATACAATGCTGAAAACAGGCACAGATCCAGTTCCCTTTTCCTAATACTTCCTAGCTTACATGTTCTAAAAGTCAACTAAAACTTCCTTAAAGTGTCTTCTCCCAGTTCTCATTTTAAACAGCTACTTTCTGATGCAATAAATTACTCTTTGTAGAAGATTTTATTTTGATGTTTGTTACACTACTGAGAATAAATTCTTTGAATTTATTGGTGTGAGATATATATGTGTTGGTTACCTACACAGCATCTATCAGCTCCTTATCTTTTCAGGTTTCCAGTCTTCCTCCCTCCATTTCCAGACCCAGATGTTAATCCTGATCAATCTAATAATATAATCTCATTTCAACACCTAAACTAAAGTCAGGTTTAGGAACTGAGACTTAATTCAATCAATGAGTGGCATTCCAGTAGGGGTTATTTTTATTCCATGTGTTGACTCTTGACATAATGCAGCCAAAACACTGGAAGAGAAGAGTTTCATTCCACAAATGAAAGAGTGGCTTTCTCCCTATTCCATTGCAAAGACAAGGGGACATGCTATCCTACAGGCTATTGATAATCATGCTTTTGGCTACAAGAAAGGAGAGCTTGAACACTGAGCGACATATGTACAAAAATTGACTAAAGAGAATCATAGAGGACCAAGTTGAAGTCACAGTTTTCATTTTCTGTGATCATGCCCTATCCTGAGGCTTGCAGTTATGTGAGATTCGCTTGGTCATTCAGTAAACATTTATTGAGCATGTACTGTGTGTGAGTATTCTTTTTTTTTTTTTTTAGATTTTATTTACTTATTTATTTGACAACTTATTTATTTGACAGTGAGAGAGAGAGAGAATAATATAAGCAGGGGGGCACAGAAGGAGAGGGAGAAACAGACTTCCCACTGAGCAGAGAGCCTGATGCTGGGCTCCATCACAAGACCCTGGTATTATGACCTGAGCTGAAAACAGACGTTTAACTGACTGAGCTACCCAGGCACCCCATGAGTCATTCTTATACTAAGGATATAGTATGAACAAAAGAGGCAAAAGGCACTGCCTTCACAGAGCTTATTTTAAGAGCAGAAAATATAAGAAAAGAAATAAATATAGATCATGATCAATGTTATATTTTTACTTTCGATTCATGCTCCTTATTCTTTTTTTTTAAATTATTTTTTTATTTTTTATAAACATATATTTTTATCCCCAGGGGTACAGGTCTGTGAATCACCAGGTTTACACACTTCACAGCACTCACCAAAGCACATACCCTCCCCAATGTCCATAATCCCACCCCCTTCTCCCAACCCCCCTCCCCTCAGCAACCCTCAGTTTGTTTTGTGAGATTAAGAGTCACTTATGGTTTGTCTCCCTCCCAATCCCATCTTGTTTCATTGATTCTTCTCCTACCCACTTAAGCCCCCATGTTGCATCACCACTTCCTCATATCAGGGAGATCATATGATAGTTGTCTTTCTCTGCTTGACTTATTTCGCTAAGCATGACACGCTCTAGTTCCATCCATGTTGTCGCAAATGGCAAGATTTCATTTCTTTTGATGGCTGCATAGTATTCCATTGTGTATATATACCACATCTTCTTGATCCATTCATCTGTTGATGGACATCTAGGTTCTTTCCATAGTTTGGCTATTGTGGACATTGCTGCTATAAACATTCAGGTGCATGTGCCCCTTTGGATCACTACATTTGTATCTTTAGGGTAAATACCCAATAGTGCAATTGCTGGGTCATAGGGCAGTTCTATTTTCAACATTTTGAGGAACCTCCATGCTGTTTTCCAGAGTGGCTGCACCAGCTTGCATTCCCACCAACAGTGTAGGAGGGTTCCCCTTTCTCCGCATCCTCGCCAGCATCTGTCATTTCCTGACTTGTTGATTTTAGCCATTCTGACTGGTGTGAGGTGATATCTCATTGTGGTTTTGATTTGTATTTCCCTGATGCTGAGTGATATGGAGCACTTTTTCATGTATCTGTTGGCCATCTGGATGTCTTCTTTGCAGAAATGTCTGTTCATGTCCTCTGCCCATTTCTTGATTGGATTATTTGTTCTTTGGGTGTTGAGTTTGCTAAGTTCTTTACAGATTCTGGACACTAGTCCTTTATCTGATATGTTGTTTGCAAATATCTTCTCCCATTCTGTCAGTTGTCTTTTGATTTTGTTAACTGTTTCCTTTGCTGTGCAAAAGCTTTTGATCTTGATGAAATCCCAATAGTTCATTTTTTCCCTTGCTTCCCTTGCCTTTTGCATTGTTCCTAGGAAGATGTTGCTGCAGCAGAGGTCGAAGAAGTTGCTGCCTGTGTTCTCCTCAAGGATTTTGATGGATTCCTTTCGCACATTGAGGTCCTTCATCCATTTTGAGTCTATTTTCGTGTGTGGTGTAAGGAAATGGTCCAATTTCATTTTTCTGCATGTGGCTGACCAATTTTCCCAGCACCATTTATTGAAGAGGCTGTCTTTTTTCCATTGGACATTCTTTCCTGCTTTGTTGAAGATTAGTTGACCATAGAGTTGAGGGTCTATTTCTGGGCTCTCTATTCTGTTCCATTGATCTATGTGTCTGTTTTTGTTCGTGCTCCTTATTCTTATCGGTATTTCGGACTTTCTTTCTGAAGCCATGTTTCTTAAGCCTCCTTTTCCAGAAACCCAGGTCAAATAACCAGCTACTTCATTCAACAACCTTGAACTCTCCTCTCTTTCCCTTACACTAGCAACTTCTCCTTCTGCTAAGGCAGAATAGTGCCTTTAAGCAGAGGACTGAGGTGATCTTGGGGCTTTCTGTATATTTTACTTCTCTTTAGGATCACATTCTGTCTATTGTCCTATGTTTAAAAACACCTACCTGTATATTTTTGGTTGGAGGGGAAGTCTTGTACCAATTTCCATCAGAAGTGGAAAAAATAAAAACAAAACCCTACGCTTTACATATGAGAATAAGATTTGGGAAGATGGGTATCCCAAGCATTAAAAAAACATGTATGTAAATATGGAAGAATGAAATTTTGTATTTTTGATGCAATATTTGAGTATGGTTAGAAAAGAAAAGGTTTATTTCTAAAAATCCTGAGTGAGCATAGATGTAATTAGAGGGAAAACAAGAAATATATCAGGAGGGAACTTGTAGCTACATAAACATGCATTGATTCATAGTCCTCTTACCCTTTTTCTCCCTATTATTTATATAGTGTATATTGCTTATTGAAACTCTTTCCTATATAGTCCCACTATGAGGTTGATGAGAGTGAAGCCAAACTAGCTGTTCACTGTTAGATTTCCAATTACTGTTTCACAGTAGACACTCAACAATATTTGTTGTGTTTATGTATGTATCTGCCTATGTGTACGTCAACTGTGTTTATATGTATACATGGGTTTTCTTCATCCATTAAATTATTTAAAACTTCTGCTGATTATCTCAAAGCAAGTTATTACCTATGATTAAATGAGTTATTTTTGGAAAAATACTTACCCTTCCAGGAAAATATTACGTTACTAAGAAAATTTATTTATTTCATTAGAAGTTTCAGATTTGGGCCTTCACATTAAAACTACCTCAGGGCAAAAGTTCAAAGGAATTATAATTAAGTAAAATAAATACAAGCATAAATGTTCAACATATGTTAAATCAATGAAATACCCATTAAAAAAAAATAACTAGTACAACTCTCTTGGTAGTTCAATATCCTGGAGAGTGTCACAAATAATTTAATGAAGAAAGTCCGTTTTGTGATCACAAATGGTCCCAGTACCATGAAAGAGAGTCTTCCTATGAGACGTAATTTTGTTAATTTTGTCTGCCATGGAAAAATTATTGCTAGCTCCCTAGTCAAAAGACTCATTTCTGCCATGTGTTTTCTAATGCAATATGAATGTGTGAGAGATGTTTCAAAAAAGCCACCTGGAACACAACATAGTAAATGACCAATTTGGAAACCCAAAACTTCAATAGAAGAAAATACTGAATATTTTAATTCTCCTCAAGTTTGAATTTAGACATATTTGCTAAAGCCTTTAAACACAAAAAAATAAATAACCAAACTTCTGAGCTATCTCATCTGACTGTAATTTGAATGCGCTATACACATAGTTAAATTCTACCTAGTGTCTCCAAAGTCATGCTTCTAGGCTCCACATTTTATTTTTTAAGTAAAAGTATTTGACATAACAATTTGGTTCCTCCTAAATCAACTGCATGTGGAATAATCCCATGATGGGTTATGGGGAGTTATTTTAAAATTCATAAATTCTTATCTTCCACAGATATTTATGACATGTTTTACGCATTGTAGGCTCTTTGTATAGAGACTACTGAGCAATTTTTTTTTTCATCTTTTGTTGACACAGATATTCCTTTTTATTTTAGTGGGAGAAAATGGTTTGCTAAAGTTTTATCCTACAGATTTCAGGTGAATTTGTCAAGATCATATGGGCAAAATAATTTTATATAATAAAGTAAATAGATGAGATTTTTCCCTGACTCCTGAAGGAATGTTTCATACTCTATAGAGGCAGAAGGCAGATGTCCAGGCTAAAGTAATTTAGAAAGACCTGCTAGAGTCATAACTCACTGAATACAAATAAAATATAATAACCTAAGCTAAATTAAGTGAAGATTTTAAAGAAAATGTAGGTGAGGGATTATTTGTAAGAATAATGCAAATTTTGTATTCCAAGGATAATAATTTTAAGTTCCAAAGATTTTTAGATTTCAAGCTTCTCTAGAGTGACTAGAGCTAGGCAATAAATATATATATACCTATATACATGCCTGTTGCCCTAGAACACCATTAGACCTAGGGTAGCCCACTCTGTCTATTCTTCTCTGTCTTCTGTCTCTTTCTTTCCTCTGTTTCTGTCTCTCTTTCTCTCTCTGCAGATTTGGTTTTCATTGCTTTCCAGTATTGTTACAGTACATTACACTACCATCTCAAGTTTTTATATCTCTTCTGTTCAAGAAACCCAGCCAGACTGAAACTGGAATCTCTTAGTCCTAGTTTATAAATTCTGTCAAAAAAGAACCTGATTATCTCAGCTTGGGGCAGTTTTCATCTTCACTTTAACTCTTAACAGAATGTGTCATGTGTTTGTCTTCTATATAATAACTCTATAGGACACCATTCAACTAACCATTTTCTTTATAATTATACTATGGTTCACTTTATTTGTATCACCTGTAAGATAACACAGAGAGTATTATACACCATGGGTAACTTAAAACATTTGAGAAACCAGTAATAAATTTATAACAGCAGAGCCATTAAAATATAGAACATTGAGAAGGAAAGGTTTGGTTCATCCTACCAATCAAAAAAGCTCTATCATCCCAAATTCAGACTGAGGACAAAGGTGACATGAAATTTCCAAGAAGAGGAAAGAAGTAGTAAATATTAGCTGTAGTGTATTGACTGAAATAATCATGCATGTTCTTTTCCTTTTTCCTTCTATACAATTTTCCCTATTTTTTTTTTAATAAGAAGTGTTAGTGAAAGTTAGAATTGCAGCTTAGTTCTTAAACATATAACTAGATAGGGCTGTCATGGAACAAGAAGAGAGATTAGTATCAATCCATGAAGAATATGACAAATAAAGGAACTTTTTATCTTCCATTTTTGGAAGAGATGAGAACATTTTCATTCAGATAACAGATGTAGCATATTAAGCAGAAGCAAACCACCATCACTATTTTATAGTATAATGGTTAATTACACAAAGAATGTGAAGTGGACACTTCAAAGCAAATAATTTTCTTGTAATGAATGTGTCGCTTGAAGAATGTGGAAGCACGATCTTTTCCCATAATTTTTCTCATTTAGTGGGGAAAGCACTACTGTTTTTGTCTCCGTAGTAGTCACTCATCCTTCTTTACTCATAAAACAGTGGTTTCGAGAGTCAACGGGGGGCATCTCGTGACCATAATGAAACAAACCTGAGGCAATCTGAATATATTGAAAATGATAGTTTCAAAGAATGATTTTTGTTCTTTGATGAAAACCTTGAGCCGTTAGATAAACCCTGGAATAACTTACTTCCAGGCCTCTCACAGAAGATAATAAAACCCCATCATTTAGGCCATTCGGGGTTGAGTATTCTGATTCTTATATCCAAAACATATTTTAACTTATCCAAGTAAAATTTCCTCACTCAAAATGGTCTCCATGTCAGGAACAGTTATTCTCTTCTAATTTATTATCATATTATCAGTGAGACTTTCCCCGATAACTCAGGAGCATGCCTGGCTCTTTCCATGGCAGTTTTATTTATAACACCCCCAAACTAATACAAATATATATATATATTTTTTAAACGTTTTTAACTACCCAACTTCCCCTGCTAAAATTATTAACACTCTTTGATTACAAAGGAAAAAAAGAGTAGCTTTACTGTGTTGAAACTTAGAGAACAGCTCCTTAACCAAGTGGCCAAATGTTAGTACAAGCAGACATCACAGGTTTTCTGGGAAGGGCACATTATCACTTCTCTGGTGATCCTGTAAAAAATCATGATCTGAATTTAATCGTGTGAAACATCAAATGAATGCAAATTGAATTACAAAATAACTGTCCAATACTTCTCAAAAATATCAAGGTCAAGATAGAGACTGAGTAAAAGAAGCTAAAGAGATTAGGCAACTAATTGCAACAAGCAATTCCCAAATAGATCTTGGAATTGGGGAAAAATAGTAAACATAGCCCATTATTAGGATAATTGAAATATTCTGAATATGGATCATGGATTAGATAATAATACTGTATCACTGTCTCAATATTAAATTTCCTGACTTTGATCAACACAGTGTTGTTATGTAAGAGATGTCCTGTTTTTAGGAAATACACGCAAAGATAATGATGTAAAGATGCATGACATCTTCAATTTACTGCCAAGTGATTCAGAATAACTTTTCTTGAAATTATATAAAAATGGAAGCTAAAAAAAGAAAACATGCACAAATGAAAGCTTATCTCAAGCACAACTTGCCCAGATGTCTTGATGGCCCAGTCTGATGCAGATGCTGTGTTTCCCACAGGACATATCACCCTACATACCGCCACCCTAAAATCTTTGACTGTGTGATGATCACTGATTTCCTTTCTTCCCCAATCCCCTCTCTGGGAAATAAAAACTATTCCAGGCCACAAACAGCATCACACTTGATTTTGAATCCTAGGTTATAGCAAAGACAGAGCATGTTATAACTAGGGACCTAATAAACAGTTACTGAAGAAGCATAGAGAGATGTGTAAGTTTAAAGGAATATATACTGCACATGGAAAAGGAAAATTAGTTACTATCAATCCAATGATTTTTAAATCTGTGGTTTTATGCATTTTTAAAAATCATCCATCTAACTGCAATTTACGGTGACACTGATTAATTTTAGACAACCCAATAGTCTAAGCTGAAATACATTGGATATTCAGACTTTTACAACCACTAATGTGGATACCAGTGACCTCTCTGAAAGATTTGAGAAAAGAATAAATGCGATGAAAACAAACGAAACAAGACCAAAACCATGGTACAGCAATCCTAGGAAACTCATACCACTAACACCACTGTTGCATATCAGTCCATTTCTGGTGGGAAGGGAGGACAGTCCCATTACTCTTCTGTCTGCATGGAAGTCCTTAGCTCATTGCATTTTTATCTTTTCTTCTCTTGTCAAGCTACAGGCACATTTACATAATTTACTTGTCCACTTAACAAATTTCTGTCAGCTCTGTCTTGTAGGAAGAGTATACTGTATTTAAATTTTACCAGTATTTTTTTTTCTTTTTAATGTTTAGTTTAAGTCTTATATTTTGGAAATTGTGTAATAGTGTGTTAGAAGGAAATCTTTATTCCCTGTTCCTGACTATCCTTTCCACACAGAGGATGACTTTCTCTCATCTCTTCACTGACTTCGTCGCAGACGGAGGTCTTTCACCTGAGGAATGAAGCAGGTATTCTCAGGACTATTCTACCGATTTCTTCCCACAAGCAGCACACAGCTCCTTTACTGGTCCAGTGGTTGCCTTTCCCCACCTGCTGAGGCCAATCTGCTGGGCCTAGGTGAGTCATTCAGCCTAAATTCAAAAGTTCAGTTGGCAGGTCCAAGTGACTGTCACTCTAATCAAGGGACTCCCATCTGGTCAGTAAATAAGAAACACATTGGGTTTCATCTGTTACTCATTTATTTTATTTCTCAATTATTTGTCAGAACTCTGATAAGAAAGAGGGATGATATTTATTGGGTACCCCCTTTGATCCCAGCACAGTAGGATGTGACTGATTCTGGATATTTTTAAGTCTGATAAAGTTTTGTGACAGAACTATCCTGACTGATGTTCTACAGCTACCCTAAATGCTGTATTCTAGGTCCTTTTTTTTTTTTTTTTAAGGTTTTATGTTTTTGAAAGAGAGCAAGAGCGAGACAAAGCACAAGCAGGCAGAGAGCAGAGAGAGAGAGAAGCAGGTTTCCCACAGGGCAGGGAGCCTGATGCAGGACTCAAACCAAGGACCCAGAGATCATGATCTGAGCCAAAGGCAGATGCTTAGCCAGCTTAGCCACCCAGGCATCCCTGTATTCTGTATTCCTTATTAAGAATAAACCCTCTTACAAAAAAAGGAAGCTAACAAAATGTCAGGAAAAGACACTGCCAAGTACTAGTGCAGATGTAATGCAGGTCGTCTCGATGTAGCTTCCAGCTGAAACTAGCATTATTATTGCAGGGTCAGACATTATCATTATTGGGGTTCGTACGCTGAGAAATTTTCCTTTTTATCTTGATGCAAATGAGATAGAAATTCCTGATGAGAAGCTGTACTGCCAAGTATTCTTCAGGATCACTAAAACTATATTATCCCCCAAGCAAAGTTTTCCACTGTATATTCCCAGAAAGTTGAATATGAGTCACATGAAAAAAATTGGGGTATTGAGAAATAGTGGTTTTTACAATGCTCATCGGACTCACCTTCTATAACCCACTATTATATAAAATACATTGCGGATCTCCAAAAGTGAAGTTTTCATCCTAAGACTTCTTCTCCCTAGTAAGTACCAGGAGTAAAGAGAGGCTGGTGGAATTGCAGTTTCCGGCAGAAACGCATGGCATATAAATCATATTTGCTGGAGTTACTTCAGACCCAGGGTGTGGGCCTTGGCTTAGCCTAGTCAGGAACGCTATTTTATCAGTTTTCCCAGGGATGGTCAGACTCTAGAGGACTCATTAATGCTAAATAAGCTTACAGGAAACAGATTTATAAACAAGAATGCCAATTTAGTCACTTACATGGAACAACGCACTGCGCTATGTAACAGGATACTCGCATCAGCTGGAAAGTACATGCTATTTCCCAGTAAAAGTCTTCTTGGGAAATCACAATAAGATCAGATAGTTTTTGTGGTGAGTCAAGAGGTGAAACAAAGGGAATTGGAAGATATTGGGGAATACTGTGTTCACTTAGCGGTAGACTGTTGCATCCCTCTGCATTTCAGATTCATACCTTTCAAGAAGCTAAGGGAAAAACAAAAACAAAAAACTAAAAACAGCACCCTCTTTCTGGGGCATTGCTGAGGAAACACTGACAAATTTCAGTATTTACTTTTTAAAAAAACAAAACCAAAAATTAAAAAAAAAAAAACTGTCAATGAAAGAATCTGTGATAAACTTTCTTTGTGATAAGTATTTCACACAGCTAATTACTTTCTAGTTTGTTTTTCATTACTTAAATGTCTGATTGCTGTGTCCCCGGTTGGGTCTGGGGAAAGTTCCATAGGCTCCTGGCTGAATTTTAGGAAACCCATTTATCTTACCATCAAGACATGTAAAACAGCCTCTTAGGGAAGGTTATTGCTGCAAATGGCTAATCTCATTTGTTTTATGTTGAATGATGCCAGCTTCCCAAGGTGACATTTATGACCATATTCATACATTTTTGGGTACTCTGCATTTAAGAAAAATGATATGAAAGTACAGGCCACATAACTAAAATACACTTTATATTGATGTAGAGATATTACACACACACACACACACACACACACACACACATACAGTTTAAGAAGAGAAAAAGGACACACCTGCAGGGTACACAACAAACACTAGCTTATTTCAAAAATGGTCAGACTCAATGATTTTGTATAGGGCATGATTATAAGGTCTGCACCTCATGCCCAGGCTTTGCAGGCGACTTCAGAACATAAAGACAAATAAAATTCAGAATGCCATTGCAAGTGTACATGAAATGTATTGAATATGGATTAGAACTTCTCAAGTTGAGAAAAAATAAATCTATTACTCATTCATTTCAGAGGATACCTAAAATGAATTGGTTTTCTTTGAAAAATTCTTCCTTAGTGCCAATTGAATCTTCATATCCCATGAAAGTCTTATCATTCTACAATATCATTCTTAACATTGCCTACAATGATAGGCAAATCTCCCTCAAAAGAATCCACCCTGTCATCAGTCATGTAAAGGCTGAAAGAGACATAAAGGAGAACAGGACAGTGGCTGAACAAACGCTTCATGAAACTATTCTAATCCTAGCTCTCTGCTGTGTCACCTTGGATGAGTCATTTATCCTGTGTAGGTCTCATTTTCCTTATCTTATTAGGATGGCTATGAAGTTATCGTATTAGGATGGCTGCAGGTGTTAGACATGTAACCAGATGACTGAACGTGGCTGAGGTGGAGATGCTAAAATGTTGTATGTAACTGTGGTATTACAGAGGCAAAAATCAACCTTGTTGCTTCACAAGTTTGTATCTAGGGGACTTCATTGCAGCTGTTAATTTGGTTCATACCAAACAACATTTTCTTTCTTTTTTTTTTTTTTAAGATTTTATTTATTTTGACAGACAGAAATCACAGGGAGGCAGAGAGGCAGAGAGGCAGAGAGAGAGGAAAGGAAGCAGGCTCCCCGCTGAGCAGAGAGCCCGATGCGGGGCTCGATTCCCGGACCCTGGGATTATGACCCGAGCCAAAGGCAGAGGCTTTAAACCACTGAGCCACCCAGGTGCCCCCCAAACAACATTTTCTAAACTCTTGGGAATAGATCGGTATACTATATATAATTTCCACAAAGAAGGATGGGTACTCTATGTGATTTAATGCCTCTTCTAATAGCACAGGTAAAATTTGATAGAGCTACAAAGGGACTGGAGAATAAAAAGAAATAAAACTTTATATCTCAAGATGTTTTAGAGATCAGAAATTATTTTGCCTTATGTTACATGAAGGCAAACTAAGTCTCAGAGCAAATAAATGGCTAATTTAGGTCTCTCAGGTTCATAGTCATGCAAAGACCAATATCTGAAACTCCTGTTGGGTTTCTTTTTCCAACACTCTGCTATTTTTTTTAGAACACACAGTTATTGAGAATTATAGAGAATTTGAATGACTATCTTGTTCTGAGCCTTCATTGTTTCAGGTGAGAAAACTTACACTGAATGGGAGTTGCCAGCACAGCTGAGCTCCAGCTACAACCCAAGTTTCCTAACAAGCAACAGGTATTTAGATTTTCACATAGTTGATACATTTTCTTTTACCTATTGACAATAGGTTTGTCAAAAAAAGAAGAAGAAGAAGAAGAAGAAATAATCATGAAATCTAAAATGCCCACACAACTACAATTTTAAAAATTGTGCAAATAGCGATATAACACAAACCCCCAGTCCTGAAATATTGTGGTAATTACTTCTAAATATCCTAGACAACATAAAGATTTATAATTAACTGTATTTTTTTCTATTCAAATTCACTAAGAAATGATCTTGAGAAAAGGGTATCATTGTGCTATTACATGATTTCATCTCATAATAAACATGCTTATTTCTCCTTTTCTATGTGCTCACATATTACATTAAGCATATACTCTGCTTTTCTCCGTTGGTAAAATTTCTCCTGAGTGCACAGGCTTTCAAAGAAAACATCAATCCTGGTATCACATGTAAACCATTGCTAGGCCAGGCTTCTTCCCCTGGTGACTACACACTTGACAAATGCACAATTTGATCACTGTAAGTGGTGCTAAAATTGTTTCATGAACTCTTGGGTAGAAACATGTATGTCAGAATAGAAGACAATAAACTTTCATTTGTCATCATGAAAAACTTCTGATATCATGACAGAACTATCAATATTCACAATATTTGTCACAGGATCATTTCTTTGTAAGAGCCTACTGGTATTTTTTCACAAGGATGAACCCAGTGAAAACAGAATAGAAAAGGACAGCACTACCAGTGAGCACTTTTTTAAAGATAATATGGAGTCCAGGAGGCCATCCACCTGTCAACATAAACCAAGTAACCAGCCAAACTCCAGAGACATTTAATAAATTCACTTTACCTTTAGTTCCTCAGAGCCTATCTCAAAATGTAACATTTGCCTTCACTGGTATATTTTCAGCCTTGATACAGAGGTTAAATTGTTAATGCTTTACTTTCACTTCCTTAAATTTTTTTTAATCAAACTTTGCTTTTTCTCTCCCTGGGGAACAACAAATGGACAGCTTTCCTCTCTTATACTCCTCCTTCCATTACCATCACAGCAGAATGCATCTGAGACTGTAATAATTCAGTGATGAAATACAAAATGTCGCAATGCCATCTCTCTTAAAGTGAACTGAGATTTTGTTATGCCATTTTAGGTGCACTAATAGCAGCTCAAGTCCCATGGAGTATCCTAATGTGAATTTAATGAGCTGATAGCATATAAATGACAGTACTGTGAGGGTGAAGGTGACATAACCTTTTTCTTTCTATTTGATGTTTGTCATTGAAAAACTACAGATCTGTTCAAAATGTACTGCATTATTACTAAGTGGTGCATCACTCACCAAAGGAACTACTATTGTTTTAGCATTTGAGAATACTTCTCTCTTTTACTGGAACAAGTAGCAAGACCAATTTTTTTATCATTAGGATAACAAAAATCTGAATAGTCTTTCTCTGACCAAACACAAATTATGTAGCACTCTGGTGTCTATTTTGCCATAAGCTCACGGTCTCCATTGGCAAATATTTACTTATAGTTCCTATATCCTTTGTATCATTCAAACAAATGTTAAAGATAGTGAAACTATTCATCCTTATTTGATGTATTATTTAGGAACGCAATTTAGATGCTTTATAAAGACAGCATTTATAGAAGACTTGCCAATTGCAATTAATCGATTCCACAATTCAGTTCAGTCTTCCAGGATAGTCCACTTTTTGTAAAAATCCAGGTAACCAAATTAAATCAGAGTAACATGATTTATCCTTGGCTCATATTGGAAATGGAATAAGGGAAGGGGGATTTTAAGAGGAAGAAAAGAACAATAGTTCAATATCTTTGATGGTAAATAGTAATAATGACTATAGAAACTTTTTTTTTTAAGCTTATGACACTTCTAATGCATTTTTAGCCAGATTTCTATCTTACAAGTATTAGGTATACACTGAACATGCTGGAGGGTTTGAGGATGGAATGTGGGGGTAAAGAATTGACTGGGAAAGGATATGGGGCACCTGGGTGGAGCAATCCGTTGAGCCACCAGCTCTTGGTTTTGACCTAGATTGTGATCTCAGGGTCCTGGATTGAGCCCCAGTGGAGCCCAGTCAATTCCCAGTCAAGCCCCGCCTTAACCCCTGCCTCATGGTGGAGTCAGCTAAAGACCCCTCTCTCTCTCTCTCCTCTCTCTCTCTCTCTGCCTGTCCCCACTGGTCTCACACACAAGTGCTCACTATCTTACTCTCTCTCTCTCAACTAACTAAATAAATCTTTAAAAACAAACAAAGAATCGAGTGGGTAAAAATAAAATGTGTGTGTACTCATGTGTCATTAGACTGAAAATCTTCTACGTTCCTCTGATTTGAAAAAAGGATATATACACCTCAAATATGTTTTAGGACTCTTTGAACTTTTTCAATGAACCTCCCAAATCTACAAATGAAGAAACTAGGACCAGAGGGATTCCATGATTTTCTGAAGTCTCAAGGTTAATGTAAATAACAGAGCTGAGCAAGATTAGGATACTCATCGTCTGATTCCCTTTTCTCCTGGCTAAATCAAGTCCTAATAAAGACCTGAAATCTATGAGATTTTTAAGATTCATCAACTATCCATGTAGGTCTCAAGAACTAGCATGGACTCTGATCTGAATTGAAGTTGTCATGCCTAACAATAACGTTAAACAATCTAAGTTAAACAAAATCTATCAAAACTCAAGAAGTCAAGTAGCTTTCCAAGCAAAAATATACCTTGGGTTGCATTCTATGAATATAAAAATTAAGCAGCTTAAGAGTCTCAAAAGTTTGGATTTTGGCAAAGTTCAGAAATCTTTTGGTTGCCAGGTGACAAAGCAAAACACATCACATATGCTTAACAACCAACATGTACATATTTTGTCTTTCCAGGGTTTCTAGGGCTGGTCAGGCATAATGATGCATTACTGCTGAAGGAGATTCCAGCAGGGACAAATGTTTATCTGTATCCAAAAGCATTTTCTTAATCCATAACAAAAACAGTCCAATATTTCTCATTGTTTAATGATTGAGTAAAGGTTAATGCTACCCAGTAGAGATTGTATTCCTCTTTCTATTTATATTAACTCAGAGACAGTATTTGCTAAGTGAGAATCTCTAGTTATGTTGTGGTTAAAAAGCATTAAATATATGAAAGTTATTTTTTCCCTATGGAGTATAAGAGCATTATTGTATTTGGCATATCTATTTTCATTAAAATATCAAATTATCTTTGTAAATTATGGAATTATATGGAAGTCAGAGTAGTGTGTTGCATTTTACATGTATTTAAATATATTTTTAAGGCTTACAAAATCCCTTTGAGGCAAAAGACCAGTCATAACATTTTTTATTATATTTAATGTCTTGCTGAAAAAAAAAAAAAAAGTAGAATGATGTGTTACTCACAAATCCAGAGAGAATATTAATTGAACAATGTATCTATGACTACCAAAGAACAATAATAACCTCTGCCCTCTTGAAAGTCAACAACTGATTTATCAGCTACTGGTGGCAATGCAATTTTAGGGAGAGTGAAATAAAAATAATATTTGATTTTTTTAAAAGCACAGAACATTTTAAATTCTATTTTTTTAACTATTTGGAGTAAAATGTGATAAAAATATAGTGAGTCTCAAAAGAGAGTAACCATTTTATTTTATTTATTTTTTATTTTTTATTTTTTCAAGACTCTATTTGACACAGAGAGAGAGAGAGAGATCACAAGTAGGCAGAGAGGCTGGCAGAGAGAGAGGGGGAAGCTGACTCCCTGCTGAGCAGAGAGCCTGATGCAGGGCTCGATCCCAGGATCCTGGGATCATGACCTGAGCCGAAGGCAGAGGCCCAACCCACTGAGCTACCCAGGTGCCCCGAGAGTAACCATTTTAAAAGATTTGGTCACATTGGCCTTTTCATGGATCCTTTATTTTTTAATAATTATTTTAATTATTGTTCTGGGGACATGAGAGTTTATCCTAGGATATAGTGCATCTCTAGGTTCACTTCATACTCAATAGGAGAAATAATCTTTCATAATTTTGTCAGAAGACATCTTTATAATTTTATAAGAAGAGAGTTTAACTATACCTTATTGATTTTTAAAGAAAGATGTTAAATGTTAAAATTATAAACAATAATCATTCTGTTGAATTTTTAATAACATTGTTGGGTATCTTGCAAGGATTAATGCCCTGAAAAGTATAGATTAAATTACTAATATTCATCAAATACATGTAAAGTTAGTTTTCAAGTAAATTTCTCTTATAATCAGTACCAATTTGAACACTACAGTACTTTGTTAGATAAATGTTATTTAAATTCTATGAACAAAAACATATTTTGTTTTCAGACTTAAACAAATAACATAAACGTGTGCACAAGTCAAGCAGAGGAATATATTCTAGAAGTTCAAGATCTTCAATAATTTTACGTCATGAGAAGACCATTCTTCAAAAGATTTATGCATATTCCTTAATTTTTATTTTGTTTATATACACTGATAATTTCCAGATATCTATATAAGAGATTATACAATCCATGTTGTTCTTCAGTATACTTTCTTGACATATCAATATATTGAATTTTTTTAGTTTATTTCTTAAGATAAATTTAAGATGCCCATATATTCTCATATCATATCCATGTACCAATATGCATACATAATGAATTATTTTAATCTTTTCCATTGATAGAATCTTGAGTTCTTCAAAAATACTATAATAAAATTTTACATATGTATTTATATTATGGGAGAAATTTTATAATGAATTCCCATAAGTAGAAATCCTGAGTCAAAGGACATACAGAAATTCAGTTGTAAGATATATTGTAAATGTAGAGGTGATTAAAACTATATCAACTCTAGATATTTTCAAACTTTGTAGCATTTAATTTGATAGTTAAATAGGAGTTTTTAAAACGGTCAATTTATTTTATTACAGAACTAAGTTCCCTTTTCATATATGTATTAACTATTTGTAACACTTTTCAATTAGTTGCCTATTGATATTTTGTTAATTTTAAAATATTTTTCTTGTTAATCTGCAGAAACTCTTTATATACAAGTTGATATGGCTCCCAGTTATATATGTAGTAAATATTTTAACGCATTATGTCATTTGTTTTGTCATTTTTCATATAAGTGAAAGACTCTCAAAAATCAATTTAGCATCATTTCCCTTATCATATTTAGACTTTGTTTATTGTCTTAAACACATCTGTACAATTTCCAAGCAATGGAATTTTCAGCAAAAATTCAAATGAAAACTGGTAAGTCAGGACCAAATTTCAAGTGGCCAAGATGACTATGTGGTATAAATAACATTTATTTATATTTTAATAGGGACCTCTGCTAATGTTGTTCTTCTCTAACCTAAGATATGGTAAAAATAAAATAAACCTCTGTTCCTGAGAGCCTCGTGGCAACTCCTTCAGTGAGCCCTGCTAAAATTAGTGATCACAGGGAAGATTTCTATATGGAACAAAGCGAGCCACTTGTATCTTTAACCATATGGATATTCAGGACATTATTGTTTTGGGGGATCTATTTCTATGTAAGTGGAAATCCTAGTTATAATTTCACCATTTGGCCTGTGGATGATCCTCTGTTACCGGATAAAGCTCAGGAAACTCTAGACTTAATTTGTAGAAATACCCGTGATGGCTAGCTCTCCTGTCCGTGCACTTCTGATGGAATCCTCATGAACTATCAAAGTAGCTCAGGATTCGGAGGAAACATAGAATAAAACTAAGTGATTCTCAATTGAAAAGGAGCCAGCTTTTAATTTAAGTTCAGACCCTGAGTTTGGAGCAAGATGTACAGCCTTAAAGAGCAAATTGTTTCTCTCATTTAGGTTGGAACCAGAATGTTAAGCAGTACAGTAGAGGTGCTGTTTCACGATAACAAAGAATAAAAGTGTTATAACTTTTCCCTTCATACATTCAAAAATACAGATTAAGTATATACACCATTCAAAGTATTGTGCTAAGCATTGTATAAAATACAAAAAAAAAAAGAGAGAGAGAAAGATGAATACAGATGACAATGATGATGATGATGATCATAGTAAAAAGTTTTTTATACAAATAAGCCCATGGACCAAGAGAGAACCAAAAGCAAGTGGTAATATAAAAAGAAGACAGAGAGTTATGAGATTTTCTAGGAAGAAGAGCTTGTTCTATGCAAGAGGTGACCATTTCACTGAGTCTTGAAGATTAAGAGATATTTTAGCATGGCTATATATAAGAAACAATATGTCAAGAAGAGAAGATGGTTTGAATAAAACAGAAAATGGTATATGCTCAGCATTATACTTCTTTGAATTCAGACAAAGCTCTAGCCATAGTTAAAAGTCCTTTGCCATCAGAGTAGGTCCAATATTTTAATATCCAAATATCCTAATACCATGTGATTGCCTGCACTAGACTCTCTCTCTCTCATTCTCTCTAAACACACACACACACACACACACACACACACTCACACATATATATATATGAATATACACACAAACAAACACACATATATTCTTTCAACTTTTGGTTATAACCACAAGCACAAACTATTTTGGTAAATTTCTTAAAAATGAACCAAAGATAAACTGGTTGAATTTTATCTGATGCTTGTAAGTAGTTTGAAATTTTTCCTGGGTTAATGGATATTTTTACAATGCAAATAAGAGGTCTAACAAAAGGCAGACTAAAATCATGTATACTTTAATCATATATGTATTTTATTTTAGAGGTGTTCCAATCTTTTTCTAATTTGAATGTCTGAAGAAGGGTTGGATTCATATATGAGGGAGAAGAGACTCAAAGGCGTTTGATTTTCTGCTTGAAGCCCTAGATGAGAGCATGTTGGCAAATCAGCATTCTTTTTCTTTTTTTTTTTTTTAAGGTTTTATTTGTTTATTTGACAGAGAGATAGAGCACAAGTAGGCAGAGCAGCAAGCAGAGGGAGAAGGAGAAGCAGGCTCTTTGTTGATCAGAGAGCCCGATGCAGAACTCCATCTGAGGATCCTGGGATCATAACCTGAGCCAAAGGCAATGCTGAACCGACTGAGCCACCCAGACACCTCGAAAATAATCATTATTTGCATCTGTGTCCCAGTAGGTTGGAGATAGCAGAATCCTCATCGATAAAGCCTAAAACATAGAGGAAAAAAAAAATCAGCTGAGTGCTTCACCATATGTACCAAAAAGTACTGTGTAGAGAGGACTGCCATCTTATCTGGTAACTGCAAATAGAGGCCCTTGCAAGGACTGTGACCTGGAGCATAAAAACAATATATGAAGTTGACACTACTGAGCTACCCAGTTTTGTACAAGATCAGTTTAACATTCACAGAGTGTACAGATTGTTTCTGAAAAAATGTGCATATCAGAAAATGTGAACACTTGTCAGCCTAAATCCCCCATGTGTAACATGGGTCAAAGTGACAGCAGTGAGGAAGTTTGCTTCCTCTTTGATTCCAACCCAGGCCTGTCATTCTGTATGGTCCAATATCTCTGACCATAATTCAGGTGCTATGAATAAGTAAATAGGAACATCCTGTTAAAATGATTGATTCAGAAGAAACTGGATTGTTTCCATGAAATAGAGGAGAGCTTTGAGAACCTCACTCCTCTGTTCAAGAGTACATGTGTGCGAAGGCAGGAATAGGGCTTACATGACCTTCCAAAGAATCTTTAAACCTGATTATCCTGTCTTTCAAATATATAGAGATCATTATTTTAAAAGAGCTGTATGGAAAGAAATTGCATGCCTTATAATCAGAATATGCCAAATTTCATTGGCATTAACATGAATTAAAATCCATTTTACCTTAAAAGGAGAAAGACTAAGAAGAATGCAATTGGTTTAGATTAAAAGAACACATCTCATGAGTTTGCTTAAGAGGGAGACAGATTGGGAAACCCTCAAGGAAACAAAGCTTGAGCCATAGAAGCAAATGGTCGTTTCGGCGAAGCCCAATAAATTCAAGCTTTGTGTATACAAGTGGATTGAGTAGCTTTGGAAAACACACCTCTGTCAGTTTATACTCGTGGATTGGGTCCTGCTGTTACCAGTCAGATTTTAAGCTTTGATTTATGCAGCTTTTGGTGTCTGAGGTTTTGTTTGGTTTTGACCATCCCCCCAACACACACACATACACATACACACAGCACAGCCTTTTTCTCTCTCTTTCTTCCTTCTTTTTTTTCTTTCTTTCTTTCTTTCTTTCTTTCTTTCTTTCTTTCTTTCTTTCTTTCTTTCTTTCTTTTCTTTCTTTCATTGCAGCAACACTATTTGTCCAAAAACATACACCAGGATCTTAATTATATGTACATATAATGTTATTTCATAGAACATACATATTTAATATAATCTGAATGCCCTAAATCAATGTTGAGCAGAGCTTCTGCAACTGAAATAATATGGAAATTTGTGTAACCTGCAATTATAAACAGCATAGTTACAGGAAAGAAATGTTTTCCAGTCTCTTCTGGGAACGCTCCATAACTTGTTTATTCACCCTACATTTGATTTATAACAAATGAAATGAATTGCCATCAAACTCCTCAAAATGAAATTATTTCCATAGGTCACAGATGGAAAATTATGCCATAAGAAGTTCAAGTTAGAAGGGACTAAGTCCTTCAGTGTTGTACAAGCCCCTTCGTGGACAGATGACAAAATTGTCAGGAAAGCTGGTTAAGTGATTCATTCAAGATAGGACAAATTGTTAACTCAAGAGTTGTGCTTACTGACACTAGCCCCTGACTCCTAATCCAGATTTCTTTTCTTTACAACATATGTGATGCAGAGAAGCCTTAAAGCCTTCAATTTAACATTTTCCTTACCTCTGGAATGAGAAATTTGAATATCAAGATGCCCAGAGAAACTAATAAGCTGAATTTCTGTAGGACAGAATAGCTTCTACTAATCCCATGTCCCCTTTTATCCAGCCTCCCTACAATAGCCAGCCATCCTAAACACTGAACACAACAAACAAAGATAATAGTAGAGGGAGAAGGAGAGAGAGAATTTTAGTTTCCTGAAAAACCAGATGCTTTAAAGGATTATGTTGAAAAGAGTCCTTTCCCTGTGACATTATAGAAAAAGGGAAATTGTTGATCCAGAATTTGGGACTGACTTAGTGATTATTACTATTAAAAAGTTTTATATATATATATTTTTTTTTCTATTTTCTTTCAAATTTTATAATACTGCCTCAGCTAAATAGGAGAGGTTTTCTGTTTAGGCACTAGTTCTATAACTGCTACCTTTGAAAATCACAACCTGCTCTTGAGTGTATGGTCAAAAGCTGATTCATTTTTTCCTAGAATAATATGGGAGATTTTTAACATATTTAAGTTGGTACATGAAATAAGAATTGATTTAGAAATAAAAAAATGATATACATGAATATATTCTGTTTTCCAAAGTGAATACATAACAACAAACTATATATTTACAGGACTAATGTTTATTAACTTCCTTTTTCTACATTATGTTGATAAAACCTTTACACTCTGAGAGTGGGCAAAATCTGAGACTAGTGACGTTCAGCACTGGGTGCTTATTGGGATTACCTTGGGTAGTTTCAAAAGTACTGACTCTTGGACCTCACTCTCACAGATCATGAATTAAGTAATTAGTCTGGGGTGCTGCTTGGGTATTAGGTTAAAACAAACAAACAAACAAACAAACTCCCTATGTGACAGTACTCACAAGCAAGGTTGGGAACTACTTCGTAAACATTTTCAGGGCCATGACTTTGGTGTTATTGTCAGTCCCTGTGTGCCCCTGCCCAGTTGACCTGGAGCTATAGAAGCCTCCATGCTGACTAATCCTGGAGAGGATTTGATGGACAGTTTTCTAAATGATGAGTGGGGTCTGTAAAGATAGGGCTGGGACACTTCCTTTCTCTGCATCCTCCCAGAAATAGCTGGAAAACAGCAAAAGCACCCTCTCCACAGATATCTAAAACATTAAAATGAAAGAAAGCATCACAAAACCACCTTTGCAGTATGACGATGGTATGCAAGCACTAATGCTTCCTAGGTTAAAACTCATAATCCGTTGACATCCCTTGCCACCCCTTAAACTTTATTTATCTTCTTGAATGGGCACACAAATCAGCCTTACAACAGGCTAATGGATATCTCTCTTCCACAGAGATGTCAGCTCTACTCCTTTGGTTCCCTACGGTACGAATCTTCTTACTTCCACCTTTAAGAATTCACTGACACAGGTACGGAGCGGAGGGGATTAACTAATCAGCACCTCACTTTATTTCTTTCTCCCTTTCTTCTCTTAGCCAAGGTGTTATTTTCCATGTGAAATCTTAAATGTCTATTCTGTTTGCTCTGACCCTCTAAGGTACATCCTGTGTTACCAGCACGGGATACTCCTATTTATTTATTCCCTTTGCAATTCCATGTTCATGCATTGTCTTGCCCTGAAGAGTTAAAGACATATTTCTGGCAATTCAGAAGAATCACTTCTTTTACTCACTGAATGGTGTCCTTGATGCATTGTCTTTACAACTAGGTGTTTGCTTCCTTGCTGGCTGGCTCCCTTGCTTTCCTCACACTGGGATGAGATGTTTAATCTCTGAGAGGCGGCACAGCTGTTGTTGTGATTGACAGAACTTGTTGCTTAGAATAATCCTTGAAAATCGTATTAAAAATACTGAATCCTGTACAACATCCGAATACTTGGAACCCAGACTGTTTACAGTCCCGTGGACAGGGGCCCAGGCGGCAGGAGCTGGCCTTTAGAGTCATGTAGTTCAAAATGTCAGCTGACTAATTTCCTGAGCCTCAGTTTCTTCATCTCAAAAATTGAGATGAATTCACAGTGATTTGTGAAGATAAAATGAAATCATCCATCTAAAGAGCACAGCATAACGTAAGAACTCAGCAATTACTCGTCTTCTCCCTTCCTCAGAGCTTGTAATGAGTTTGTGTATTTAGAGAAATTTAGCAGGGCAAATAGTCCTATTCGCAAGTGCGTAATTTTTCCTGTTATCTTTTCATTCTTTCTTCTCCAGAATATGTCCCCTTGGCCCAAAGAAAGCATCACTGAAGTGATACTGGGATGACTTTTCACATCCAACTTGAACCTATCCAGCATAGTGTAAAATCCCCTAGGTCCTTCTCTGCTTTGCCCTTCCCTTTCTGGGCCTAGAGAGGGCTGTGCTCTGCCCACCCACTTTGATGAAAGTGACCCAAGGGAGAGAATTTTGCCTTTGCTTTTGTCATTAAAATGTTACTCTGCCATTTCTTTTCTCTCAGCAGAAGCACTAACACCAGAAAGTTGCTTTCTTAGGGTCAATTGGGTTTACGTTCTGATTGCATTTCAAACGTGTGAATAGCAACACAGATGAGGGAGAAGGAAACAGTTATTAGGCCCTTTTGAATGCAAATTTGCAAGGAGGAAAATAAGGAAAAATATTTCTGGATGAAAGGCAACTCAAAGCAAGTTGTAGGAACCATCTATGTCTGTTTCACTGTTTCAGATTTGCTGGCATATAAAACGTGTCTGATAATTTAGTAGTTAGATTTTTAGTAAGCAGATGATTAACTTCTACATCCGAGCACTGGGAGTTCTGCTTTCAAGCATAGTTATAGTCACCACTGGCTAGTTCAGTTGAGTGGAATTAACCTGAAGGAAAAACTGTAACCTCCCCTTTTTCCTCACAAAGGATAGACCAGAAAGCTCAAGAAATCAATGGGAAATGGAAGGCATTTACAATATAAAATCTAATTTGGAAACCGAATGTGATTCTGAGAAACAACAGAGCAATTGGAAAGTACTCCTCAAAGTAGGCCAACTACTCCGAGACAGACAAGTAAATAGGAATCTCTACTGAATAAATCCTAACCAGAGACAGAATCATTTCTACCATATCAAGGGAGTTGTTCTCCTGGGTTAAAAATATCAGAGAATGAAAGCAGAAAACATTATCATCTTGAGCATGAAAGGTATAAAAGTCTAAAACCCACTTGGTTACCGGCTTCCACAGTTCCTGTCCTCTGCCCAGCATCATTGAGGTCTTTTTTTCCGTCTAGTCAGCAATGGGCTGGGTTTTCCACTCTGCTTTCCTGGTCAAGTGATCTGAAGGCATTCTGAGCTTTATCTGTCTCAGGTCATGGTGTACCAATAACAATTAAGAGTAAGAATACATGCAGGCTCAGTCGATTAAGGATCTGACTCCTGGTTTCAGCTCAGATTATGATCTCACCGTCATGGGATCCAGCCCTGAGTCCAGTTCTGTGCGCGTCGGGGAGTCTGCTTGAGGATGCTCTGACCATCTCCCTCTACCCTTCCCCCCACTCATGCATGCACGTATGCACACACTCTCTCAAATAAATAAATCTTTGAAAACATGCATGTACATTGTTAAATTGCTGATAAAGCCTGTGTGATGATTCTTGAACTACAAAGGTTTTGTATTTACCACCAACCCAGTGTCATCATACTTTCCTCCGGGTTACAGGTTCTTGACCTCCCCAGTCTCCTCCAACACATCTGCACTCTTAGTGAAGTCAGACTTTGTTCTTTCTTTTTTCTATGTTAATTTATTTTTACCTCTTATGGCATTAAACAACTGTGCAATGAAGATGTGGTCCCTTGCTTGTATCTTCTTTCAATCTCACGTTAAATAGAATCCCCAAACTTTAGTATGTCCTTCCTACCTTTTATCAACTTCATAACTTCCCACTTACCCTCATTCCACTTTAACCACACTAGCCTACTCACTCTTCTAGAAATATGCCGAGAGTATCCTCACCTCAGGCCCAGGGGGCTTGTTTTGCCCTATGCCTTGAAGCTCTATTCCAATATATTGTTCAGGTGTTGCTTTAAATATCTCTAAATGGCCTTCTCAGATGACCTTATCTAAGGTAGCACCTCAGCCACTTACTATTGACTCAGTCTGCTCTATTTCTCTTCTTGATTCCTATCAATATTACATCACATTGTTTAATTTGTGACACTTATTTCGTCTTTCCATGGGGGACATGTGATCCCCACGAAAACAGAGACTTTAGACAGCTTCCTTCACGTCTGTGTCTCTATATCTACAACAGTGATTGGGATATGGGAGTTCAGGAAAAATGCTGAATGAATCAAAGAATAATGCATGAATGAATGAATGAGTGGATGGATACCTCCTATTGAACTTTGAAAATCTCAACAGCAATCAACTCATAGGACAAAAATAGATCTGCCTTAATATATTTTATGTGTGTTAATGTGTTTAATATAATTTTATAAAAGAAAGAATGTATAAATCAATAGAACATCTCTTTGATTAGCTACAAAGCCTTATTCTCCATCCACAATTTAGTGTATTAGGAAGATTTTCTAAGTCTTAATAACACAGGGGGAAAAACAAGAGAGTATCATTGCTGGGGTTTCTAGATGACAATTAATTAGGATTTCTACAGTATAATTTCTTTAGAGCAAGGGCCAATGGATATTCACATAGCCTGAAAAAGGACCAATACTATTCCAAGTAAAGGAGAATGGCATCTGGCTTTGTGGACCCTAGAATCTCCACTAAGTCATCTGGTATGATTGGGCTTCACCAATCCTTTGGGAGCAAAGTTAATTGAATCCTGATTTAATCTTACTTTGGAAAATTTCATGCTATTTTTCACAGTAGGATAAGCCATACATTATTATTCCATAATAATAGGATATTTGTATATTCTATTACACTGTGAATATTTTAGAATTATGGAGCCTTTAAAGCATGGAGCATTTACTATACTTCTTCATAACCTCAATCCCATTCTTTGACATAGGGAATGATTACATATATATTACTAATGGGAATTTATCCTTATTGAAAAATAATAGATATGCTTAGACTTTTCTCTTGAAATTTGTACTGAAGAAATCTTTAAGGATAATTTGCTCATTATTCTACAAAATAATACTTAACTAAAGACAAAAAAAAAGGCAGGGAGTACATTTCACATTAAAAGCCTTTTGATGTTTGATTTTGAAATCAGTAGTTGTCTAGCAATAGAGCAGAAATCCAGTCTTAAATGCTGAAATGACGCTCATAGCCTACTGCTTCAAATTGGCTTTAAACTCACTATTATTATTGTGAGTGATTTTATGAGCCTATTATTTTGTAGTAACTCATATGGTGTTTATACTACCAGTATGTACCATACTTGATCTTTGGCTTTTCTGGAAAATACCTTCAATAGATTATCCATAAATTACATATTCATAGTTATCACTGTACCATTTGGGCTTGATGGATTTCTCTTTCTTATCCATTTAAAATTGTAAGGCAGTGTTTACAGACTCTGGAAGTTCTGAATGAAGAAAAGCATTCCATTAGCTGTAATCAAAATGATACTTTTTGTCAGGTGTTACTATTTGTCACTGACCTCATCTCTATAGGCCAGTTCATCACATGGTATGAATTTCAACTCAAGTGTCATGCTTGCTATTTGCAAATACTGTGCAGAGCTTCTCCCCCGGAATTTGGATAACAAGCTAGAACGATGTAAGAAAACTGACAAAGATTTCAAGGAACTAAGACGTTGAGTGTGTATGTGTGTGCATATGTATGGGAGTATATGTGGGAGTGTGTGGGAGTATGTATGTGTGTGTTTTTTAAGGTCTAAAGTTAACCACAACAACCCAGACACGTAAATCAAAGAGCAAATTATTTGCATAATAAACCAACGTTTTGGTTTTAGAGAAGAAACATGCAAGTATTTTCCTTTGTTCCTTTCATATCTGACCTCTTAAGGGTTGTGCTAGAGCACAGTTTGTTCAAACAAGTATGTTTTATGATTTGTTGTGTTTGTGAATTCTGTTAAAATATTTATTTTGTGCTCATGTAGACTGTATTTCTTCCTGTGAATTTGGGTTCCCCTGATATGACTTTTCCTTTTTTGCAGAGCAAAATTGGCTGATAGCTTTGTAATTCATCTTTTAAATTCACTTTCTCTCATGTCCTATTCCCACCTATTAATCTAATTAAATTTTATTATTTATTTATTTATTAAAGATTTTGTTAATTTACATGACAGAGAGAGAGATAGCAAGAGAGGGAACACAAGCAAAGGGAGTGTGAGAGGAGGAAGCAGGCTTCCCGCTGAGCAGGGAGCCCAATGCCAGGCTAGATCCCAGGACCCTGGGATCATGACCTGAGCCGAAGGCAGACGCTTAATGGCTGAGCCACCCCTCCACCTGTTAATTTTTAATTTATCAGAAACATAATTATGTAAATTTTAAGTTCATATAAATATAAAGTTTAAGTATCTATAGATATTATCCTTTATAAAACATTCTTTTTAAAGATTAAAATCAATACCTAAAAGGTTAAAGGACTTTTCTATTGTCACACATCAAGTAGGTAAAATAGAACTAAGGGCTTGAGGTTTAACATAAGCCGTGATACACATTATTAAATACTTCATCTGATATATAACATTTGATTTAACCAAAACAATATGATACTGATTTTTATAGCTTTTTTATATGTATTCTACAACATATGCCTAGCAAACCCTAAGGTCCTATCCTCAAACCACCTATATGTTATTTTTAACTGTGGTTAGCATTCCTAGTGTGAATATGGGACAATAATGAAACCAACAGTAGACATAATAAAGAATTCTAATAGAATTAGCCATAGCTGTTCTGTCTTTTGTAATAACTTGAGATAGCAATTATTTTTGCCTCACATCAAGTTGCTACAATTCAGATATTATTGAATTACAATATATGTTTAAATAAAAATGGTAAATCTTCAAGCTTATTACAAGAACAATATATTATTGAATTCAGCTACATGTTAATACATAACAGCTTTCACTTTATATGCCATATGATTTATATTTACATCTCAGGAGTGAATTCCACAATCATTTTATATTAATCAAGCCTTAAAAAGTATCCTAAATCCCCTCTGTTGTTCCCCTTTCTGAAAACGGATAGGCAGTATTGAAAAGATTGCACGGTTTACTTGAAGCCTAGAAGTAAGAAAAATTTAAAAGAAGGTAGTACCTGCACAGTAAAAACAAACCATTAAAAGAACAAGGCAAGAGGAAAAGAAGACCCGTGGTCATTGGGAATAATTGGCACCTGACAAGTGTAAGTTATCTTCAAAAGTTTTTGCAAAAATAATTGTGCAATATTGGAATTAAAAAAAATCAAAACACTCTTGAGTAAGGACGCCATCCGTCTTGCATTCTTTATTTTTGTCTGAAGAAATATAGTGACTGGAATTAGTTTTCCTAAATAAACTAATCCTATTTCAGGGAAATGTCATTTTCCATGTGAAAACACCTGTGTAATCCTTCCAAGTCTTCTGCCTGAAAGTTTTCTCGTTGTGCGCAGTGTTTACTTGTTCCTCAGCAGGGTCTGCTGATGCTAATGGACTCACAGCAGTGCCTCCTACTTCAGTTATTACAGGTCTAATTCAGTCATTAACATTTCATTAATGGACTGGCCTCCTAGCTGCCTGCAAGGCTGTGCCGATATTGATGAGCTCCCTGCTAGAAGAAGCAAGTCTTTAAGGTGGACTGCTCTAGAAATGGAGTGTCTTAGTGAGGATTGTGCAGGGGGAATCAGGGATTGTTTTCTGAGGGTTTGGCGGGGGCTTTAGGTTAAGCAGAATGGAGAATGGAAACATCCTCTCACCCGCAGGGATTCCAACAGAATTTTATAAGCAGAGCACACATTTCATTCTAGAATGGATGGTTAACTAAGAATCCACACTGCCCACCCCCCACATAAAACAAAAAGTGCTGTGAATATGCCCCCTGTAACCAATGTCAAGCCTATTTCCCCTGGCAATTTAATCTTTGTTGTTTCATTCCTGGGAGTACAAACGTGAAGAAGTAGCTTAATGAAGACCTTGTTTAACCTCTCCTTTCCCACTGCGACCGTCACCATACAAAAACTCCTCAGCTTAATGCCTCTGGTTACTTTGTCCACTTTCTCACCTCTGTTCACTCCAATCAGGCTTTGGTCTAACCAACCATCAAGGTTCAATTATCAGGAAACCAGTGGTTGCCATGTTCCTAAACCAGTGGTCTCCTCAGCTGGCATTTGTTATTTAAACTTTCAGCAGCATTGAATACAGACCCAGTCCTTCTTTCTTTTTTTTTTTTTTTTTAAGATTTTATTTATTTATTTGACAGAGAGAAATCACAAGTAGTCGGAGAGGCAGGCAGAGAGAGAGAGAGGGAAGCAGGTTCCCCGCTGAGCAGAGAGCCCGATGCGGGACTCGATCCCAGGACCCTGAGATCATGACCTGAGCCGAAGGCAGCGGCTTAACCCACTGAGCCACCCAGGCGCCCCCTTATTTCTTTTCTAGGGCATATAATCCCATATTCTCTTGACTTCCTTATCACTCTACTAGCTACTCCTCTTTCAGCCTTCTTTACTGATTCCTTTTCTTCTGCTTAACAGCTACCGGTTGGAATGTTCCCATCTTCCATCCCTCGGTGCCTGAGTCTAACCCTTCTCCTGTGCATGAGATTTACAGATCTAAATTTTTCCCCCTATCTCCCCATGATCTTCAGAAAGATAAAAAGTGCTTTCATTCTAGCTTTTGTCACTAATGTGCTATGGTACATGATTTAAGTCAGATCACTTCTGTTAACTTCTACTTTCTTTTTCTGTGGAATGAGGTTGTTGAACTGTTTGATCTCTAAGGGCTCTTCATGCTCTAAAATTCTATGACTAGGAGTCTAAGCTTTGTATAAAGCAGGACAAGAGTATGCTTTGTATAAAGCAGATCTAAGAGTATGAACTGTATCCCCAGTCCTCCTATTAAACAAATTGTTATCTTCCTATGCAACTGAGAATTGAAATATATTGTATCATACAAATTTCTAATGCAAGTACTTTGTGAAAATTACTAATTTGATACCACAATTATGCTTGTAATGTAAAATTATTAAGCACAGCCATATTGCTTATAACTGTACATGGAACTTATATTGTTGCAATAAACTGTGTTTAAAATCCATTACATAACCTTATTGTATTCTTTAATAGCATTCACAATTTAGATAGGGAAAAAAAAGGAAGCAGGCAGTCAAAAGAGAATGATTGTGGGTACTGTTAATTCTGTTGTGATCCTTAAAGAGGATAAATAGTGAGTTTTTCACAAGCACCTTTAAATTTTCTTTATGGTTGGCATTATAAAATTATGTTTATGGTAAGCATGACAACTAGCAGAAGCAGAATTAAGGTTGAGTCACTTCAAAACTTATTGAATAAGATAACCCATAGAGAACTTATGCTCTGAGATACGATTTCTGCTTCATAAGTGGGACTTTCATATTTTTGTTTGTTTTGTATGGTACTTATAGTCTACTAGAAATATGCTCTTCAGTTTTAGAAACAAATTTGAGAAATTGTACTCATATTTATGTGATGGAGCTAAATATAAGGAAGGAAAAGACTTCTAAAAATTACATAAATAGATAATCCAGAATAAATGGGTATATTTGTTTCCTACAGAATACTGTAATAGTAGGTGAGTTAAGTATGTAGAAGGTGCTCATTTAGTATAGGAGAAAATATGTCCAAATTATAGGCCAATTGACCAAAGAATTATTTAAACACATAGATCTCAGGTGCTTTGTCCATTTGAGTGGAACAAACCACAGCTTCAAAGAAAGAAATAAACCACAGCTTTAAAAAGATGGACTGAAAAAAAAAGGCACACGACTGATGAACTATCATAAATTTTTTTGAAGATGACAATGTGACCTCAGTTTGATTTTTCTCATCATTTAAATTTTTTAATTCCTTTAAAACACAGAATTCTATAGTCTTCATAGTTACAAATATGGCACAACTAAAGAATGGGAGTACCTCAGCTTTACCTCATTTTTAGTTTTATGCTTTATATGAAGAAAAATACATAAAAGAAAATTTAATTAAACATTTTGTCAAATGTTTATAATAATTACAATCAAGGTTACTGCAGCAAAGAAAAAAACTATGGCATATTCAATCAATAAAAATGATAATAAACATTCATATATAATGTAAATTTATGATACTTGATATTTTTTGGAGACTCATAATTTTAATTAAGGCTAATCTAGTCACTTGAACTATGTAATACCCCCACATATTTTCCTTTCTTTTGTTGGGCCCTTGCAGCGAACCTTCAAAACAACCACAAATGCTGTGCCATGAAAATGTTTTGGCAAGTGTCTAAATCTCAAATCTGACAAAAGTCTTATTTAGTGGCAGTGTGAATAAGGTGTAAAAATGAGTCATAAGAAAATTTTGGTTGTCCATATCAGTTCACTTTGATTCAATATGGTCAACTCCCTTGCCAGTATGATTTATTTCCAACTTTCTTTATCTGCAGCAAGGGTATGGAGAACCATAATCTACCTGCCCAGTAGCCGGTAGCTATGTCTCTCCATCACACGCCTGTTTTTTTTTTTTGTTTTTGTTTTTTGTGCGGATGTCCCAAAATTGAATAGTTGCTCCAGATCCTCCTATTGTCAATGCTATTTCAAAATTCTGAAGAAGTGAACATTGCCAACCTGTAACTTGGTAGCACACCTCTTAGAACTTGTAGGAAATGTGAGAACAGTTTTTGAGTAGATTTCTTCTTCTACTAACACAATACTTTTCTATTGCTGATCCTCCAGTTTAGAAATGTGACATTTCTGACATTCTGTAGAATGCCATTGGTCCCACGTTTTACCTCTAACTACTTTTTCATATGAATATTATTAATTCCCTGTCACTCATGAGATTCAGCCACATTGTCTTACTGGTCAGGTCTAGAATGTGGTACATCCTATCCCCAAACTGGGTGATGGAACTACTCTTAACTGCAGCCCTTTTTGGAAAACTCATGTCAGCCTGACAAGCTTGTGCTTGCATTTTAAGCTTAGATGTTAAATGTTAGCTTCTCAACTACCCTTTTTCTCTTCTGTGGATCCCAAGGCATTAGATATATTCTTTATGTTATTTAAACATTGCATTAGGATCTTTTGTTTGTGTATGGACTTCCTTAACTGAACTGGGAACACAGTTTAAGATGAAGGGTCTTTTTTTTTTCCCACTTTTGTGCCTCCAGTGCCTGGAATATTGCCTGATAAGTAGTAGGAGTTGGATATTTGTGGGTTATTATGATAACAGTTTGTGTATTTATTGACTAAATTAGGCATTTAGTTGACATTTTGTGCTATGAACTGAATTATGTTCACCAAATATTGTATGTTGGAGCCCTAACTCCCAGTGTGATGGTGTTTGGAGATAAGGTCTTTGGGAGATAATTAGGTTTAGATGAGGTCATGAGGGTGGGGTAGGATTAGTACCCACCTATAAAGAGACACCAGACAGCTTGGTCTCCTCTCTTTTCCTTATATGAGGACACAACTACATGAGGACACATTATAGGAGTACCTGGTGGCAGTCTGCAAACCATTAGAGAGCCCTCAACAGAACCTGAAAGTTCCAGCACCCTGATGGCAAATTCCCAGGCTCCAGAACTGTGAGTAAATAAAGTGGTGTTATTTAAGCCACCCACTTTATACCTTGTCATGGCAGCTTGATCCTACTAATATATCCCCACATTTTCCTCTTAGAAAACAGTCTCCTTATATTTCAATAACCAAATACACCTGTCAGGAAACATACCAAATTCCAAGTGTCAGTAAATTTTGAAACGCTACTGTTACTATTGTTTTGCGTTGGCTTGCTTGTTTGTTTTGATTGTGTAATTAAAACTATTCACATCCACCTTTAACTTCTCTAATTATTTTTCCCTACTTTCATAGATTTTGTTGTTATAAACATTTACTTGAGTAGAAAATATAATACAGAAAATAGTTATCTCCAAATTTTGCCAATATGGATTCAACCATTAATGTTTTTTGGCATCACTGTTGAATTTTGAGTGGGGGTCAGTTTTTCACAATTGAAGGAAAGGTTATTTCAAGTTTCTCTCTTGTTACTCATAAGGAAGTCAGTGGGGTTTACTGGGTGGTCTGATGTTATTTGCAATTGGAAACAAAATTTTTCTTATCTTCTATGGACTATGAACTTATGTCTGGAAGATGAGAGTTGATTTACCTTTACCATGTTCACTTTGTAGCACTAAAAATTTTATTAATGGTCATAAAATAACCTAATTCTGTGTAGATTATTTAATTAAGTGACCCCCTTGAGCCAGAAATTCTGAAGGTTAACTATATGTTGTGTGAGAAAATATTTCTTTTTATTTGGTCTGTATTTATTGCCCTTTAAATACAGTGAGGGTCCCTTTGCTCTCATATTCCACACTGCGGTGAGGAAGAGGGAATGATCAACTGTCATTTGACTCTGAAGGTCTGACTCAGCTCTTCATGCAACTGGTCTCTTCTCAAAATACAGACTCACTTCTTTTGTTTTTTAAAATACAGAATCTGTCTTCTCTCCATCTCTCATTATTTTTTTTATATTTTCTTTACTTTCCCAATTATTATTGATATTTTTCTACACTCTTTCCTAGTGATGTTACAGATTTATATAGATTTATTCCCTAAAACATTGGGAAATAATCATCCAGGAAGGGAGGAATCCCTGGAGCTATGAAATAGACCCCACACAGGATGTGGACATGATACCCTGTTAATCACTTCAGCTGTGCCTGGAATGAGTCAGGGTGAACAGGTGGAATCAGTCAGGTGTTAGGATTTCCTGTTTGATTCCCAGATGGGTATTTCCCTAGATTCACTGCTGCATGGGCAGTGGGTTCTGTCTACTGGAAAATTCTTTCCTAGTGCCTGATAGTATACTTGCTTAAACTTTGTTCTCAAAAGTCATTAAACAAAAGTCAAGAGCAGAGGGAAAGAATACAAATTAGATTAAATGTCCTTAAAAATCATTGAACATTTTTATTTTTGCCATTTGGTAAAGAATTCATACTTGTACAATTCTAGAGAAGGAAGAGAAACTTTATTTATTTGATACTCTGGCCAGTTTTTCAAAAATGATACTCTCTATGTTGGCTGACTCAAGATCTTATCCAAAGAATCCATGGATTTATCTCAATGGCTTATATAAAAATATTAAAAGGAGAGGTGCCTAGATGGCTCAGTCAGTTAAGCATCTGCCTGTGGCTTAGGTCATGATCCCAGGGTCCTGGGATTGAGCCCCGAGCCAGGCTCCCTGCTCAGGGGGGAGTCTGCTTTTCCCTCTGCCCCTTGCTCCACTCATGTTGTCTTTTTCTCTTGCTCTCACTCTCATTTTCTCTCAAATAAGTAAATAAAATCTTTACAAATTTTTAAAATGAATAGAAAAATGATCACTAAGTAAATAAAATCTTTACAAATTTTTAAAATGAATAGAAAAATGATCACATTAAAGAAAATTCTGACAAATGAAAGAAGCAATAACCTTAGCTTATACCCGAAAAAATCCAGTGTTCTACCAAAATGGTATAGTCTTATTTAATATGACTTAGTAGCTAAAATCCCATGCACTGGGGTCAAACAACCTGGATTAAAAGCCAGGTCCTACCTACTCTGTGATCTTAGGAAATTACTTAACCCTTCTGTTTCTTGGTTTTCTAATTTTTTTTAAAAATGTTGATTTTAATATTATTCACATTAGAAGATATGGGGGTGAAATATGTTAATGTTAATGTTTTTAAAGTTCTGTCTTGCAGAGGCCAAAACCAATTCCTCATTCAAGTACCAAAAGATATTGCTTTTAAGTATGTAGAGTATGAATCTTTGAAGTTTTGTACAAATCAGCTATTGCTGCTTAACAAACATCTCTAAACTTTAGTGGCTCAATGCAAACATTTGTTGTTTCTTACACGTCTCTAGTAGGTTAGGAATTGGTTCATCTCTGCAGGGATCTGCTGGGCTCGATGAGTCTCTCATGTGTCTGTGGTCAGCTGTTTAATAGTCTGGGGGTTTCTTGATATACAAGGCTGTTGACATGGATAATTGAACTCTGTGTAGCAGGCTTCCAAGGGAATAAATAGAAATTTTTTTTTTTATTTTATTATTATTTTTTTAAAGATTTTATTTATTTATTTGTCATAGAGAGAGAAGCGAGAGAAAGCACAGGCAGACAGAGTGGCAGGCAGAGGCAGAGGGAGAAGCAGGCTCCCCACCAAGCAAGGAGCCCGATGTGGGACTCGATGCCAGGACGCTGGGATCATGACCTGAGCCGAAGGCAGCCGTTTAACCAACTGAGCCACCCAGGCGTCCCGAATTTTTTTTTTTTTTAAAGAGTTTATTTCTTTGAAAGAGAGGCAGTGAGAGAGAGCATGAGCGAGGAGAAGGTCAGAGTGAGAAACAGACTCCCCATGGAGCTGGGAGCCTGATGCGGGACTCAATCCCGGGACTCCGGGATCATGACCTGAGCCTAAAGCAGTCGTCCAACCAACTGAGCCACCCACGTGTCCTGGGAATAAGTAGAAATTTACAAGCAGCTTTTTAAGGCCTTTGCTTATATAAAGGCTGCTAACATCCTTTTGAACAAAGTTTAGGGGCCAAGGACAAGCTACCCCAAGGTGGACCACTTTGGCATGAACACTGTTTTGAGTTAAAAGCAATCAAAACCTAGTATGTTCAGAAAAAGTTATTTACCTCCCCCCTTAAATGCCTGCTTTTATCCAAAAAAAGAGCTGTAAACAGAGTTCCCTCTTTACTTAAGAAACTTCCCTACATAACAGGGAAAACTTTCATTTTCAAGCATCTCCTTTCACCTTCTTACTAAAGGTTTTCTCCCCTTCGCACCCTCAGACCCTCACCCCTCTCCTTAGTTCATATAAACACCATATTGCTTGTCTTTAGAATTTCCGTAACTTTGTGGATACCTTGTACGTATACTATTAAATTTGATTTTTTCCTGTTTATCTGTTTCATGTCAATATGATTCTTAGTCCAGATAGAGGGACCTTGAAGGGTAATAAATTCTTCCTCCCTAACTAAAACAAATCACATGTCTATGTCCAGATTCAATGAATAGGCAATAGATTCTAGTTCTTTTCAGACAAAATGCAAAGGTCATGGCTATAGGGATGGGTGAAGAATTCAGCTCATCAGTACCATCAGTCTAACACAGCTATGTACCTAGTACCTATGGTTAAGAACTACAATTCATTGCAATGATTCAATACCATCCTTCTGTATCCTTCAAATTTAACTGTACTTCCTAGCCATGAACATTCGTTCATCAAATCTCTTAAGTTTGGAACTCTGAGGAAAAAGGAAGAAAAGTAGAAGGCAAAGGAAAAATATGTAAGGGATTGGAAACAGTTGTAGGACAGGGTAGTATTTTTCTTTTTGTTCAGAAGTAAAAGGGTGGAATTGCCTAGGAGAAAACAATTCCTCTCGTATCACTTTTACACAGTGCCATAATAATATATATACCAGAAGCACTAGACCCAATAAAAACATAACAGTCACTTAATCATTTACCAAGACTGGCTCTTTGCATTATCCCATCTCATTAAATTTTTCAATATTGCTTTTAATAGTACCTTTGTGATTTAGAAAAGAGTCTGACTTCTGGTGTCTCAGATGGTCAGAGGGCTACAATACTGTATTTGGTTTACCAATTATCCTAACAAGTGGATAAATGGAAGAGTGAAATGGATGGTTTTGTGGGATTCTGGAATTGTTATTTAAGTCATCTATATTTGAGTTTACTCTGCTATTATATTTCTGATTTAAAATTCCAGAAGGCTGTGGTTTTGCTGGGTATTACTAGGATGGCTTACATTTAGTTTCAGTCTTTTCCCAGAATCTTTACTCACAGTTTCTTGCTTTATTTTACTTTTATTTTTTTTAAGTTTTTTTTTCCCTTCAGTTATTCTGATTCCACTCTCTAGTTATACCTTTCCCAATTGTGCTCAAGCTAACAGTGTACCATCTTTTCTCTGTGGAATGTGTCAGATTTCTCCATATCTACTATGAAACATCACCTACTCACACAAAAACAGGGAGGAATCCCTTGGATTCTCTTTGAGCTGTACCTACAAACATATTGAGCAGGATCATTTAGCAGCAGGTTTCAGCCTTTAACTCTCTCATTCTGAAGCAATAGCACCACATTTGGAAGATGAAGGGTTTAATTTCCCAAGACTTACATGACTCCCAGTCTTCTTAGTTTAGGATTTGCATGAAACCCTCCCTGTGACTTTGAATATAAGTTTCAATAAAACTGAATTGTATAATTATCTAAATTTGTATAAATCTGTATAAATTGTCCAAAATTGTATAAAAGGTACAAAAATTGCATAAAAAGTATAAAACATTTAAAGAAGACACTAGACAAAGACATATATATGTGTAGGTATTTATTAATTCATATGAATAGCTTTATGATAAATTTATGAATTCATATGACTAGCTTTATAGATTAAAAAATGGCAATGTTAAGGTAAAATTTAATTTTATAAAAATTATCATTTTTAATTAACCCAAAACTCCTTATTTGAAATTACATATATGTTTGTTACCTGCTGTCAGGGAAGACCCATCTGAAAAAATTTGGCAACCCCAAATTTGATTTTTGCATCCTTGGGTCCCCAATATTTAAATTTTGGGAACCAAGAGTTTAGTTTCAAAACTAGTGTTCCAAATGAAATCTTTTCTGTCTTCATAAGAGTGTGCATTTTTATGATACTGCTGTTTTTATTGTAATGTGTTAAAATTTTGTATTCTATAACATAGTATTTTGCCCACTGAAAATAAGAGAAAATATTCTCATTCTAGGCTCAGCTAGAATGTGTTTAGAGATTATATTCAAACCTGGCACACACTTAGCACTAACAGTTTCCTTTTTTCATCTAAACTCTCCTGGGAGAAACATAAATGGCAATGGATACAGCAGCAGTTAGAGCTAATGTACTGATGGCTGCGGGAACCGTTACAACAGTGAGCCCCTCAGCTAGAACATTCCATTCAAAGACCATTTTTGGAGAAAAATGGGCATTTCATGGAAGACAATTATTAGACGGGAACTGGATTATATTCATTGTAAAACAAAGCAGGAAATATGCGAGTTAACTAGTGGTGTATCTTTCCTTTAGGAAACTTAACACACTATAATAATGTGTGTGTGGTGTTTATGCTTACAAAGAGTACACACAAATGTCAAGAATGAATATATAAGTATGTATATATATTATATACAATATATAATCTCCCTGTGACTTTTTCCTCTTCTGAAAAAAGGGAAATTTAAAGTGCTTATCCCCCAAATAAGTAAGTAAATAAAGTGCTTATCCCCTACAGTAATTGTGCAGATTAAATGTGTTATTACCTAAATTTGAGAAACTAACTCTTAAACAATGTCCACCAGTGTCCAGCATATAGTTAGTGCTCAAGAAACATTTGTTATTATATTTCTTATTATTAACATCATTATATATATATATATATATATATATACACATATAGTAAAATTAAGTTTTGATTCCCAATTTTATAAATAGTTTGTTTATTTGTTTATTTTATAGTTTGTTTATTGTTTCATTGATTGAACTCTGTTAGGTATTCATTTCACTTAAAAATTTAAAACAGAATTTTGTGAAGCAAAACACAGCAAAAAATAAATAGTTCCATGTCTGGAAAAATGTTCAAATAAAAGAAGGTTCTCCCCCTTCACTGTTGCAATGTATGAATAATTATACCTAATTTGTTGGGCTTTGAGTGTTGTTTTGTAATCAATCATTGTATTTTAAAGACACAGAAAAAGTATCTTTTGACTCATTTCAAATATGTTTTCATACCTGATATTGTGTAATCATAATCATTCTCCTAAGTCCATTAAGAAAATACTTATAAAACTAGCTATTTCACAATTGTTACAGTTACCTCATTTTAAAAGTTGTGTTTCAGGAGTGCCTGGGCAGCTCAGTGTGTTAAGCATCCAACTCTTGATTTCTGCTCAGGTCATGATCCCTCAGGGTCCTCTGATGAAGCCCAGTATGGGGCTCTGTGCTCAGTAGGGAGTCTGCTTCTCTCTCTCTCTCTGCCGCTCTCTCCCTCTTCCCGTCCCCCCGACTCATGCACACTTTCTCTCTCTAATAAATAAATCTTTAAATAAATAAATAAATAAAAGTACTGTTTCAATTGTAATTCAATAAGGATACCAAAAGTCTTATTGGATATCTGGACTACGAGAAACATTAACAGTAAAAGAGAAGGAAGCTCAGTAGGAAATGATGAGAGAAAAATTAATGCGACCACTATTCCAAAAGAAATCAGCCAGGAAAGGATTGTGATTCAGCCCCCTGTAGACTCATAATACAAAAGCAGCCGAGTAGAAACTGGGGTAGTATTCTTTGATACACCTGCAAAACACCAATGTTTCTTCAGAGTAAACATCTTCTAGTGATATGTATGACAGGCAATACGACAAAAACACAAATTCTTAAATTGTATAATGCCAGGAGACATTTTATTATCTACCTGAAAAATCTGTCCTTTGAGATTTATGCCTGTACATAGGCTTGCATTAGATGTTCTGCATTTGCAAAATACCTTCACTTTAAGTAGAAATTCTCCCAGAAGTTGACAGAAGCTTAAATTTTTATATCATGAACAGACCTAACATTATCATACTCAAAATATTATGTAGATTTTTGTTAAAACGCAACCGTAATTTGTATATATTCTTCCCTCTAGTCATCACTTTGATCAGTATGTTTCAGTTTTCTCTGTCCTTCTCTCCCATCCTAAGACACTGTAAGAAACTTTCTCTATGAGACAATGGCCTCATCTCTTACATATGAATGAAGATGCGGAAAATATGATTTTATTTCTTACTATATTTACTCAAAAGTGTGTTCTAGTTACGATGGCTGCATAGCAAATTATCCCACAACACCGTTTTAAGACAATCACTTAAACTCACAGAATTTGTCCAGGTAGAGGAGGATGGCTTGTCTCTCTCTACTCCATGTTTTCTGGCTCCTTAGCAGGAAAATTCAAAAACTGGGTGCTGGGGAAGTCATCTGAAGGCTCACTCTCTCATTCACATAACCGACAGGAGTTCAATGCAGCCAGTAGTTGGGGGACCCATTTCCCCTCTACATAGGCATAGGGTAGGCATCTCTTGGGCTTCCTCATAACACAGTGATTGGATTCCAAGGATAAGTGTCTGGAGAGAGAAAGCAAGGTGGAGGCCAGATTGCTGTTTGGGACCTAACCTTGAAGTCACCCAGCATTCTTGAGCTGCATTCATTTTGTTAAGACAATCACAAGGTCTGCTCAATTTCAAGAGGAGGAGAAATCGATAATGTTTTCTGATAGAGCAAGATTCTAGAAAAACATGTGGGATTGGAAATAGTGCTGAGGCCATTTTTCTAACTCGCAGTGCTTAGGTGCTTAGGTGCTCTGTTTTGGCAGAGAGAAAAAAGGATATCAGTGCTAAAGAAAAGCTTAAGGGAAAGTAGCAATGTGAGAAACAAAGGTATCTTCAGATAAGGTTCATTGGGCTGAAATTTTAAGTACAGAGGAAATACCAAAAAGACAACTAGAAGGTTTGAACTAGTTCATGGAGATCTCAACTCTCTAGAGACAAAGAAGTAATTAAAATTGGTTTTTAGGAGGAAAGTGACAAACAAATTTATCTTTGGGAAGGATCTCCTTATAGAACTACGTACATAGGAGAGAGGCAGGAAATGGCTGTAAGGTAATGGTAAATCTTGTTAAACAGAAGTCAGGTAGAAATGAGAGCTTGGAGTAGAATAGATCCAGAAGTCACTAAAAGACGGTATAGGTGTAGGAAGTTTTCACAAGGTAGAAATGTTTGGACAGTATGCATAACTGAATTTATGGACAAATGACTGTATGTGACTTATAAAACCAAGGATACCTGGATTCTGGGAAGGGCAATAATAGTTAACTGAACAAGAAGCATGAAGGGGGTTGGGGAAATAAGATCATTTTTAGGGAAGTGGATTTTATGTTTCAAGTATCAGTGCATGGTTTCCAGAAGATAAATGGAAATCTGGTGCTTAGAAAAGTCTGAAGTAGGAGTACCTGGGAGGCTCAGTCAGTTTAGCATCTGCCTTGGGCTTGGGTCATGATCTCGGGATCCTGGGATTGAGCCCCATGTCAGGTTCCCTGCTCAGTGGGGAGCCTGGTTCTCCCTCTGCCTGCTCTTCTGCCTTCTTGTGTTCTCTCTCTATATATATATCAGATGGGTCAAATCTTAAAAAAAATTAAAAAAAAAAAGAAAGAGAAAGAAAAGGAAAGTCTGAACTAGAGGAAAAGTAGTTTGAATAGCAGCCATGGATGTGGATGACATTAGTAGAAAAAGGGGGAATCAGAGAAAAGAATCTAGCATTAAACCTTATTGGACTCACTTTGTAACATAAAGGGACGTGAAGAGAAGGCAATTAATAGGCAGCCGAGAGGAGACCCAGAAACCACACAGATGGTAAGAGTGAAAGAGCACCTTTCAACATTTGGGGAGTCAGCAATATCAGCCTGGCAGAGATCATTCTACACAGGGAGGGAAATGTGCTCCTCAAATTGTGTGAGGTTACATGCCCCATTTTTCTCCATAGAGCAGCGGTCCTCTGCTAGGAGTGATTTGTCTCTCCTTCCTAGGACGAATGGTAATATCTGGAGATATAGTTGATAGTTATGACTGGGAGGGTGCTACTGGCACCTAGTGGGTAGAGGCAAGGGAAGCTGTTAAGCATCCACAGAGCACAGGATACAACCACAACAAAAATGACCTGCCCCAAGATGTTAATACAGTAACCCCTCCTTTAGGGGTTGCTTTTCCTGGTTTATGTTACCTGTGGTCAACCGTGGAAGCAAAAAGGATCCTTTTTCTGACATATTGTCAGAATGTCAACAGCATCCTAACACTGCGTCATAGTGCCTACATCATTCATCTGACTTCGCTTCATCACACAGGCATTTTATCATCTCACATCACCACAAGTAGCATGAGTACAGTACCATAAGATATTCTGAGAGAGAGCAAGCACGTTCACATACTTTTATTACAGGATATTGTTATAGTTGTTCTATTTTATTATTTGTTACTGTTATTAATACCTTACTGTGCCTAATTTAAAAAATAAACTTTATCATAGGTATGAATGTATAGGAAAAACATAGTATCTATGAGGTTGAGTAATATCCATAGTCAAGCATACCCTGGAAGTCCCCCACTAATAAGGAGAGACTCTTATAGGGTTCTGGATCCTGTTGAGAACAGTTTACCATAAAACTGAGATTTCTATCCCTTTTCAAATTTTCCAGCTCTCTCCAAATCAGGGAGAGTCTTCAGAATGACAAAATTTTTATGGTACCTCATAATTTTAAAAGTGGGTCCAACACTTATTTTTTCTTTGTAGTCTAAGGAGCACCAACAGATCCTATATGTTTTGAACACTAAATGTCAGGTCTATTTAAGAATCATGAACTGGGTTATATTTACCTTGTCTAATCCAATATGGATTTTTCAATGTATAGCTGGAAAGCTGGTCCACTGTAAGTTTGTATGTTACAGGTTAATATTAATTTTAAATGCATTAAAATGTTACTTAAATTAAATACACCTTAAAACCTATTTGCTAAGGTCTTGAATGAAATATACAAAACTTAGCAAAATGTATTTTTATTTCAAATCTACTCTCTAAAGCAGTTATATTTTTAAAGTAGTCAAAAAAAAAAAGATGTTTGTGGGAAAAATCCATTGTGGGACCTGACATCCTGATAACGGTGATTTTTTCCCCAAATGCATATCTTAAAAATAATTTCTGACATATGTGGTTCTTTTCTCAACAGTGACCAATTTTTAAAGGGCGTAATATCACTTGTTTCATCTTCACATGAAGCAAACTTCTTAAATTTACTACCTACATGGTCAAATATCTTTCAGAGGATGTTGATTTATTTATGTAAAAAGCAAGATAATACAAAGTGGCACTGGGGAATTATTTCCCTTCTGCCCTGGGCCTTTGAATCATAGGCTACATCATGCTGCTCAGCTGTTGACTCTGGACAGAATCCAGAACAGCACAGTACTGTGAAAGATGCCAAAAAGATACACCGCCCTATAGCAAATGAAGTAAGAGTTATCTTCTCTGCAAACTCAAGAGGATAAGAGATGATTTGTATTGCAGTTGATATGCAGAACATTCATCTTTAATTTTCAGTGTAGGTCAGGGGCACTTTTAGTTCAAAGGATGGCATATTGCTCTCCTAGGAAGGGAAGGGAAGGAAGACACTTAGAAAACGCTTATGCCCATCTTGGCTGACTGAATCCTAACATGTTTAAACACACAATACTGATTTCTTCCTTTTCTTCATGACTTAGTCATCCTTGCGGAAAGAGTCAAGGATTGTCACAAAGGAAAAGAACACAGATTCTCTCTACTTGGGCATGTGACGCACCTGTAATAAACCACTGTCTAATTGTCTTTTCAGTAGCATCCTGCTCATTGAGACTACACAGGTAATAAACTCGGTGTGCTCTTCATGTTCCGTGGTGAAAGCAGCAGTACGCTGGCATTTCCAGGACCTGCTCATGGTTTCAACAGCCAGTCGAGCTGTTGTTTGCTTTATTAGCTTCCCAGGGCTAGGGAAGTTGCCAGGTATCGCAGCTGTGCACAAGGATGAAGTCTCATTTTACAGGAGAGACATTCCATGGAATTTCATGGAAATTTCATAATGGAGAAATATTTGGCACTTTGGGGAGAAAATATTTGTTTTTAATTTTCTTGGCGGAACTCCTCCATGACAATAAAGTGCTCAGAAAGCAGTGCCTATGTGGGGTTCAAGTCATTTTAGGTCTCAATACTTTGCAAGGTCATCATAGCCATTTTATTAAGATGTATGCTTCTCCCAAGTTTAGATGGTCTAATCAGAAATAGTGAATAAACTGTTAAACTCACTCTATGTTGAGACAAATGAAGAGTAAAGAATTACTAATTACTGGATGACCAAGTAAATTTAAGGAGTCCACAAACTATGGTTGAGCCATACTGGATTCATTTCTGAAGGACAAATTCTGGCATTTATTTTGGATCGGAAAAATAAAAAATAATTTAATATAAAGTCAAACAAACAAACAAAAGGAGAGATTTTGGGGGGGTATTTATCCAGAATTTATTGCATAAATACTCAGTGCAGACTATAATAATGTTTTAGGAAGCTGCTATGATTGCTAATGAGTACCAAGCCCTATGAAGTTTAAGATGAAGAATTCTGGGATTTAAGAAATAACAATTTAGAAGAAATTGTAGGAGCCAAGGCCCAGCCACCTCAACATGGCCCACTTTGGCATGAACATCATTCTGGGTTAAAAGTGATCCAAACCCAGCAGATTTCAAAAAAGCTCTCTACTTCCTCTTCAACTGCCTTTTATCAGGAATAAAGCTATTAACAGAGATTCCTGTTTACCTAAGAAACTAATCTGCATAACAGAGCAAACTTTGTTTTCCAAACACCTCCTTTCACTTTCTTGCTAATGATCTTTCATGCTGGTTTGTATCTTCAGACTCTTAACCTCTCCTTAGTCATATGAGCATCTTGTTGTCAGACTGTCTTTGGAATTTCAGTTGTGCATTCCTCATATGCACAGTATTAAATTTTATTTTCCCCTGTTAAGGTGTCTCATGTCAATTTGAGTCTAAATACAGCTAGAAGGACTTTGAAGGGCTGAGGAAATTCTTCTTCCACAACATTTTTGAATATGGTTTACTACTTGGGGACTTACATTCGGTTTAACCTTTATAAACTGTGACATAAGACCAAAAATATGCTTCTGTATCTGAAACATCTTTATATCTTCTCTACAATTTTATGCTCGTATCATGTAAGGGAATATGTTTACTCAGGCATTTGGTATATAAGATGAATTCAATACATGATAACAAATATATATATATATTTTTTTTCTTTATGGAACACTGAGAAGAACAACACGGACAAGCTAACATTGAGAAAGACTTTTCGTATCCATGTTCATTACTAAATTAAATTCTACTCTGACTCCCATACCCACACTCCTAAGTAAATTAAAAAAAAAAAAAAGTAGATTTGTTTTTTGGGGGATAAAATAGGTTACTCTTAAGTTGAGTTATAAATTGTACCTCCATCTGAAAACATACATAGCCATAGTGTTATTTTTCTCATCTTTAAGAAATCTTTAAGAAACCTGTAATACAGATACTTGTTGTGATATTGTGATTTATAATAAGAAATATATATTGGTATTTGTCTCTAGTTAGTCTAGGCCTGTCTCTAAGCCCAGAATTCCTAAAACCCTTGGAATTTCCTAAGTGATGACAACAACAAAGGTGCCTATTGTTATGTAAGTGAGATTTTTGCACCTCTGAATGGATTTTGTTGCCAGGATAACCAATCTTGTGATTTCTTTAAAGATTTTACTTATTTATTTGGAGAAAGACCCTTTAGGTTGAATCAGTCACCAATGGCTATCACCAATGATTTAATTAATAATGTCTCATGAGTTCTTCATAAAAAAACAAAGAATGGGGTTTGGAGAATGGTGGCAGAACCAGAATGATTCTACATGCCATGGTGCCACCCCCAAACACCAGGAGGACAAAAGCTTCTTTGTTTGGGACCTTGCCCTGTGTATCTCTTCATCTGGACTTTGATTTACATCCTTTAACATTTTTTGTAAAACAAACAAGCAAAACCAGTAATCTAGTGAATAAACACTTTCCTGAATTCTGTGAGCACCTCAGCAAATTAATTAATCAGACTCAGGGTGGGACCATGGAAATCTCTGGTCTATAGTCAGTTGGTCAGAGCACAGGTAATAACCTAGGCTGGCAATTGGCACCTGAAGTGGAGAGGGGTCTTGTGGGACTGAGTCCTTAACCTGTGGAATCTGATATTGTCTCTGGGGAGATAGTGTCAGAATCAAGGTGAATTTTAGAGCATCAGTTTGATGTCATAGAATTGCTTGGTGGTATAAGAAAACCACACACACACACACACACACACACACACACACACAAGCACCAGAAAGTGGTACCAGAATATCATACTTACAGTACTTGCTAATATTATTTAAGGCAACTTCAGAGAATCATTTCCAATATACAATTTTGCTAATATTCTTGAAGTTGGCGTTTTAAAAACTCAAGGTACCCATGAGAAATGCAGAAATGTAAAAGCTGAAGAAAAACAAAGGGCAAAAATTTGAAGCAAACCAATGAAGTAAACAAAGCAATCTCTATCTCTTTCATATGCCCTTAATAAAAAATCCTGTTAATTAGAGCTAATTGCAAGATTAAAAAAAAAAAAAAGATTTCTTTATTTGAGAGAGAGAGAAAGCAGTAGAGGGACAAAGGGAGAGGGAGAGAATCTTAAGCAGATTCCCTGGTGAATGTGGAGCCCAATGTGGGACTCCATATCAAGACTCTGACATCATGACCAAACCTGAAATCAAGAGGCAGATGCTTACCTGATGCTTAACGGATGCTTAACCCAGGTGCTCCTCAAGATTCTTATTTAAGAAATCTCCAGTTGGAGGATATTTGGGAAACATATAGTTGTGGCTGGTAGATTCCTAAAGACCACATTGAAATCAGCAATTATTCTCTGTCCAAACACAAAACAGCTTTCCTTAGTGGTCAAGGAGGTATGATCCAAAATTCTATTGTACAGTGGTTATTTAGAATTTAAAGATCATGTTCTCCTCAAATGATACTGCTATTCAGTATTGGAATCAACTCTCTTCTATATATTATACTCAACATTGAATACATAAAGATACATCACACAGAATTCTTACTCTCAAGGAATTCATGGTCTTTTCAGAGAGATGAAAACATCATCAGCTAGAGAAAATTGTATATACCAGAATCCCTAGCATGAGGAGGAGGGCAGGCCAGACTGTCATGGCTACTTCCTTCCAAAGAGGTCAGAGTGGTAGAATAAACTGTCCTTTTCCTCTTGTATCTGTCTGTCCACAACTGGGTAAGGCATGTAATAGGAAGGTCAGCTGTGGAAGAATTTGAGGCTGAGTACCTCAGTATGATGTTGAAAAGCTATTCTTCTTTGGAGCCTCTTATATCTCAGAAACATCACTAAATTTATGAAGAGCCAAATATACTTGGATCTCTACTGAAAGTCATGGATTTGTGGGGCTAAATTTTGAACCAAGCCATGACTGAGGATAGAATGATGCAGTCTATAGAAGCCTGTGGAATAGAGATGGATCTCCAGTAGGATAATAGGACTCCACCGGCATGCAATGTGCTCATAGCGCTGACAGAAGAAACTATAAAATGTTAGGGGGAGTTCCACAAAGACCAGGAAAGTAGGAAAGGAAAAGAAATCAAGGAAGGCTTCAGGGACGAGGTAATGCCTGAGAGGAGTCTTACAGCTAAAACAGAAGTAGTTCAGGCATTTTAAGCAGAGAAGTGGGAAGGGGGAAAGAAATGGTCTATGGTTATTAAGGTATTTCCAGTAGGGACAGTTGTGGAGATAAAAGATCATAAGAGACTTTCTGTCTGCTGTAAGGGAACTTAAATTTTCTCAGGCTGTAGAAAACACTGAAAGCTTTTAAAAAAGGGACTGATATGTTTTTATAGTGGGAATGGACTTGCAATTCAGCCTACAAAACTTGTGTAAGCCATAGTATGCCTGAAGCCTAGGACTGGTGATGGAGCATCAATCAAGGGCAGCAAACAGACATCACGATTTCAACAAATCTCATCATCCCCCAGAGGCCTTAATAAGTTCCTGTCATCAGAGCCATTCCAACAGCTGTGTTGTGTAAACAATGTGTCTATGGCAAAATGTTTTGGAATTCAATAGCAATTTTCCCCACTCTGCAGTAAGATGGGGGTACTTAAATGTACTCTTGTCCTTTCCCCCAACATATTTTTGGTGGTTGAAATGGGAGTAGTTCCAGGAGCTTAAGACATGGCTACACACAGTCATGAGCTAGTGGATGTGGAAAGTTCCAAGTAAGGGTCTTAGAAGTGAGTTGTGAGAAGTGGGCTTTCTGCCTGTGGCTCCCCTATACATTCTAAAAAATGTTGAGTATGATAGTCAAAATATGAATTCTGTTTTCTCTTGTCTACTAATGTTACCTGAAGCATCTTCATTGGGTTTTTCCCCCTAGGATTACTTTTGTGCACATGTATATTTATATTTATATTTATATGTTCTCTAGGAAAGTTGGGAATTGACAAGGAGTTAAAAGCACATTATTTTTCTTTTTTCTTTTTTTTTTTTTTAATTTTCTGTTCTCTCTCTTTTTTGTTCATAATTGGTTTTCTTAACATTACAACATTATATTCCAAATCTGTATGTGTTGGGGTTAAAACAAAGGATGGAGTTTCAGTGTTCTGGTGGATAGCAAGGCAGGGTCCCTGGATAGAAAAGAGGCTGGAGCAAAGGTGGTTGCTGACATACAGGACTGGCTGGAGAGTGGCAGGAAGCATGAGAAGCAGTGGATATATTGACATGTCTCTCATTCAAACTTCCTTTACAAGCTTCTTGTCATGATACTCTTTCCAAATGTTGGATTATAACTATTTTTTTTTAAGATTTTATTTATTTATTTGAGAGACAAAGATCTAGAGGCAGGCAGAGAGAGAGGGAGGGAGAAGCAGGCTCCCTGCTGAGCAGAGAGCCTGATGCAGGGCTCCATCCCAGGACCCTGGGATCATGACTTGAGCCAAAGGCAGAGGCTTTAACCCACTGAGCCACCCAGGCGCCCTTTTTTTTTTTTTTTTTTTTTTTTTTTTTATTCCCAGCTCTAATATAGCTTATGGCATAGTTGTGCTCAATAAATCAAAAATGAGTGAAAAAAACTCCCCTTTCACTATGATCTAAATGTTTGCATCATCTCAAGATTCTTATGTTAAAATATTAACCTCAAAAGATGTTGGTATTAGGAGATGTGCCTGTGAAAATTGCTTAGGTTCCAAGGATGGAGCCCTCACAAATGGGATTAGTGTTCTTTAAAAGAGATCCCGGATCCTCCCCCACAGCCCTTTCATGTGAAATCACAAAGGGAAGATGTGAACTATGAACCTGGAAGAGGGCTCTCAGTGAACACAACAATCCTGGGTTCTTGACCTCAGAATTTCCAGCCTGCAGAACTGTGAGAAATATATGTCTATGGCTTATAAGCTGCCCAGATGGTGGTATACTTTTACAGCAGCCCGAACAGACCGAAACACCTTGCTTAGGAATGAAAAGCAAAAACAAGGATGAGAGGATCAAATGGAGGCAGTTCACAAGCAATGGTTAATTTAGGATCAGTAAGAGAAAGATGAGCTGGTGATTCTCCATTTTTACCTCAGATATCCTGTCTGTCTCCCTTTGCCCAGCTCTGTGATGGAAAACTAACTTCTGCGGACTGCATTGCCAGATTTATTGTTGTATTGTGGTTGTTTTTGTTGTTATTGTCAATCTGCACTTTCATTTAGTTATTATTGTTGTACTAGAGTTTCATTTGCGGATAAATGGCAGAATATGGGGTCAAATATGAGGAATTGGAAGAGAGATGTTGGTTATTTATTTTCCCCCTGGATATCTGGGACATGTGGTTGTCCATGGTTCCATCTCTCATTGGACTCCAGTAATACTCCCCACTCCCATCCTTCCCTTAGGACTAGGATTAGCAGTGTCTTCCTATTGCTCAAATGCAGCCATAGGCCAAGCAACGTAGCTGGTTTTTTTCATCCTTGTCTTTCCATTAAACTGTTCTCAGTTAAAGTATTCTGAGGGTACCTAATGTTTCTTGATAGCATCCTGGTTGATAGAACAAGGGATTCTAAACCATGAGGAAAAAGAGAAGGGATATGTGACAGATCTTCAAAAAGGGACCTCAAACATAGATAGAAAACCCTTCAAAAGGCCCACAGTAAAAAAGAAAAAAAAAAATCACCATAATTGACTCTAATGAACGACTTTCCTAATAGATATGACAGGCACATAGCTTCAAGTCGGCCTATTTATATAAAATGAGTAGGAATATTTTCCCTCCTGTCTGACATTATGGCCCTATTTTTAATTTCATGACCCAAGGAAGAGTATAGGGAGTACACCAGGTGTGGGTGAGGGTGGGTTGAGTTAGTACTTTCCAGCAGCTCAGCACAGCAGCCACCTCTAACACTAACTCTGAAAGCTTAGTTAGGAAGCCCAGAACCTGAGGAAACACAATCAATGCAAACAAACCCCGGATGAAAGTAAGTGCTTCCTGATGATTAGCAAACTTAAAGAGATAAAAGGAAGAAAAGAAAAGAAAAACTTTAATAGCTCAAAATTGGCTTAATGCAAAATATTAACAGACCACAAAATACATACTCTGATAGAACTGAGGCACTCTTTTTAAGCTTTCTGCACTTGGCTGCCGGTCAACGCCCAGTTGTCTCTGAAATATCTTGTAACCATTAATATAGGAAGCAAATTCAAGACTTGATGTTCCCTTTAACCACTGAGGCACAGGGACTAAGCTCAAAACTTGGAAATTAAGAAAGATTTTTTGTTCATTCTGGATATAAACAAAGAAGATTAACTTGGCGAAAGATGTATATTCCTAATTTAATATTCATTTCTCACAAACGTAGACTTTAGAAAACACCGTGTTTTTATTTAGAAACAGCCATATAGAGATTTCCATTACTAATAATTGTTAAAACACAAACTGAAGAATGATTTAACCCCATACATTTAAGACACATATCTGTAACCTTGTGATTGCTCACATATACAAAGTGGGGTATTATTTTATATAAATTTTGGTTGTGATAATTTGAAATAAATTAAAAATATTAGTAGATTCTCAATTTTGATGAAGAATTTGAAACAATGCAATTTTTATTTTATGTTCCTCTCTATGAGAAAAATGATTTTGAATTTTGAGTTTCAAATTATGTGAAGTCTTCAAGAATGCTTTCTGTGCATAAAATATGACTTCACCTGTCTTCCTTTGCAAGACCATTTATATTATCTTTCATTAATAGCAGTGATGGTCAAGATGAATAAATCTAAAAATAATTTATTAACAAATTCCAAAGTACAAGGCACCATAAGAAATCTAGAGCTGTCCACATTCAAGTCACAAATTACATGGGTTCAAATTCACTTTGTAGATTCACCTAAGCAATAGTGAATCACTGGAATATATTAGATTGATAATTTTAAGGAAACATCTTCAAAAACCAAAAGATTTTGTTCTGATTTATAAAGATTTTGTTCAGGTCAAATAAAACTAATTTGTTCAGATGTCTGAAGTATAATTCTACTGAGACAAGACTGTTAAACTTGTGTGCAATTGGTTGGGACTGTCAGCTCCCTCAAGGTCAACAGTTTGTTCTCAGATCCCAGCCCATACCATGGCTCCCACCACACATTTTCATATAGAATGTGCCTCTCTGTCAAGGTCATTGAGGGTTTGGATAGCAGGTCAATCACCAATTTGAGCAAGTTCTTAACTTACAATCAGTTTATTCCAGAATAATATTTGTCAATTTTTTTCTTTAGAAATTAATTCTTATTTCCCCAAAGAAATATTGCTACAAATTTTGAGAAACCTTCACAGTGGTCTGCAAAGGTCTATTGAACCTTCAGCAGGCCCAGTATTACTTGCACTGTGATTCACATTTGTCAGGGCTCACTCCATACATGGGTGAATACTAATAAATTTCCATTGAGAAAAGTACCTTAGTATTCTCCAGTTTGCATTATCACCTATGTAGTACATAGATGTGAAATTTGGAGTCCATAAGATGCTGTATTATAAAGAATATTTTAGACCACAGGCAGAATTTCAAAATAGAAAACCAATAGCTAACTAATAGGAACTGTTGCATCTACTAAGAAGTAAAAGGGGGTCAAGAGAATAGATAGTAGGGAAAATGTGTAGAGCATTTCTTTAGAGAATAGCTAGTTGTCATTTGAGCTCTATTCCATATCTACCCTCTGGGTATGTTAGTGGGGTGGTTCCTGCATCTCTCTGGATGTCTCGTAAGAGAGTCTTTAGTAAAACCACCAAGAGAGTAAGGACTATAACCCTACAGTGAGACTCCCAGAAGATCAGTTCCTACTTTATTCTTAGAAAAGTAAAGCCTCTTGTGGGATAGAGGAGAATCAGTACTAAGAACTGTACTCCCATTCAAAAAGCAGGCAAAGTACATGAATCTCCAGGGAACTGATGGGAATCTCCATTGGGAATGTTGGCTTGAGGTTATTTAAAGACCATAATGTCTGATGGGGTAAGATACCAGGGAAAATAGACCCAGACAAAAAGATGTTGTGAATTATATTGCTGGCATGCAGAAACTTGGCAGAGCTCAAGAGTTGCCAATTTAAAGGGAGGCGTTGTCCAAACTGAGGAAGCTGAATTTAGAGGCACACAGAAGGGAGTCTCTGAAGAATCAAGCAAGTGCACACAAGGAAACTGCTCTAAGTATCTTCAGGCCTGTAGAGTCCAAGCCATCTTTAAATGACTGTTGTTAATAAGAACATCTGTCTATCCCTGACCTCTCTTCTCCCCAGTAGTAAATTTTGCAATAGGACTCCAAGTTCCTATGGTTCTTAACTTGCAAATACTCATGATCCAATTTTTTGTCTTCATTCCTATATCAAAGACACACTACAGTGATCCCATGTGTCTCGGATCCCCTGGTCCTCTTCTGCCTGCAGCTGTCTACTTCTCAGGGCATAGATATCAATTCCTCAGACATAAACATATATGATTCACATATATAAGAACTCCATGAGTAGGGAAAATAATAGACGTGCTGCTAGAAAAGCCAAAAGAGGCCATGAGTAGGGGAACAGGATTGAGCATTGTAGTTGATCAGAAACCATGAATTTGAACCTGGCCATTAGATTTTCAGCACTTCGTAATAAAGTGGAACACCTGTTATGGGTCAGACATTCTGCTGGCATGTTGTCACTAATTTAAATGCTATCTCTTCCATATAGATTTTATCTTCCCTATTTTCAAATTAGAAAACTGAATTTAGGAAATACAAAATAACTTACAAAAGTCTCCCAGCAGGTAACAACAAATACCTATACTCAAGATTTTTTGACCATCCTCGTCTCTGAATCTGAGAACTGAGGTGTTTGGTGTGTGTTTATCTGCATGCATATGAGTGCAACTGTGTGTTACTTTGTCTGTGATTGTGTCTGTCATATTTTTGTGGATTTAGTTATTCATCTATCTATATTTATAGTAGCATAGTCTGGGCTTACGATATGAGAGAAACCTCAAGAGTAAAAATGAAAAATTGAAAGCACATGGATTCAATCCAAAGTAGGGTTTTTGACACACACACACACACACACACACACACACACACACACACGAATACTGAAAAATGGAATAGAGATGTACTCTTATTCTGAGAAATAATTATTTCTGACATAGAGGTCAGAGTGTGAAGTCTTAAAACAAATGTAGATTTCTGGAATGAGCATACCCAGTTACTTTTTTCTTTTTGGGGGACTTATTTTTTTCAAATAAACTTTTAATTTTAGACTAGATTTAGAACTACAGAAAATTTTGAGAGATAGCAGCACAACATGCCCATAAATCCCCCATCCAGTTTCCCCAGTTATTAACATCTTTGATTAGCATGGTACATTTGTCACAATTGATGAACGAATAGTGATACATGATTATGGACTAAAACTCATTCTTAATTCAAATTTCTTAGTTTTTGCCTAATGTCTTTTTATTGATCTAGGACCTCAGTCAGGATATCACATTCTACTTAGGCACCACATTTCCTTACTCCTCTTGGTTGGGACACTTTTTCAGAATTCTACAAAACATAATTCTGTTTTTTGTTTGCTTGTTTGTTTACTGCCATTAATTTTTTGAGTTTTATTGAGAAATAACGGATAATATATCACTTTGTAAGTTTAAGGTATATAGCACAATGATTTGATTAACATATATTGTGAAATGGTTACCACAATAGATTTAGTTAAAATCCATGATCTCTATATAATAAAAAGAAAGAAAAGAATTGTTTCTTAATATCTTAGAGAACCTCTAGGATTTCCTCTCTTAATAACTTTCCTGCATTTCCTATGACAGTGTTAGTGACAGTTGCTCTATTACACATTACACTTCTAGTATTTATTTATCTTATGTGGAATTTTGTGCTTTTGAGGAATACAGGTTAGGTCTTTTGTAGAATGACCTCCAATTCATACTTGTTCTATGTTTTTTGTTGTTGTTGTGTTGTTTGTTTGTTTTTGTTTTTTCATGACTAGACTGGGTTTATAGGTTCGGGGGACTAAAGTTACTTTTTAAAGTGAATATGTATTATTGATTGAAGGAAGAGAGAAATTATATCAGTTTGGACTTAGAAAAGCTGAATGCTTCTTTCTTCTCTACCACCATTATTTGTACTACCTTAGGAAAATAATTTAGTCCTTGACAGCGTCAGGTCCCTAAATGGAATTGTAACTCATATAATTTCCTTTTCCTTCTTCCTTTCTTTCTTTTTGTCTTTCTTTCTTTCTTTCTTTCTTTCTTTCTTTTTAAAGATATAACTTAATTTCTATTTTAAACCTCTAAATAGCCGAAGTTTGAGCAGCCATTTATCTGTTAAGACACATGCTTAAAAATCGCTTCTTGTTGCCCTTAGTCCAACAGGCCACTGCTGGTCTCCCTCTTTCGTTCATGGTGCTCTTCCATTCTGCATTGCTTTCTGTTATTCCAGAACCATGCAAGGGGGCATGGCCAGATGCCTCGTTCTCATGCCCATCATCAGGATAGTCATCTCTACCAGGCTCTGTCCTAGACACGCTCAGAAAATGGAACATTTTGGGGGACATTCACAACTATCACCAGTGTTTCATTATTTCCCATTTCATTACACTTAACCTCCTGAGCTAGGGGAATGTATTTTTCCTCTCCTTGGGAAATCTCTCCCTCTCTTTTTTTGCAGTTTCTATCTCAAAAACACTATTTTATGGTGATATCTGCCTATGAATCACTAAGGATACAATTTTTAAAAGATTTTGTTTTTTTATTTGATAGAGATCAAGAAGGTAAGCACAAGCAGGCAGAGTGCCAGGCAAAAGGAGAGGAGAAGCAGGGTCCCCGCTGAGCAGAGAGCCCCAGGTGGGGCTCCGTCTCAGGATCCTGGGGTCATGACCTGAGCCCAAGGTAAATGCTTAACCGACTGAGTCACCTGGACACTCCACAAAGGATACATTTTTAAATTGGTTTTATGTCTTCAAATCCAGGAAGTTTTAAAATGTTTCTATTATTATTATTTTTTCTATAGTATAATAGCACTTCTCTAAGGCAAAAATCACAGGCCAATTATCTGCACATATTTCTTTAAAGGTGAAGATAAGAAGAACTCGGAGGGAAAAAAGCCTAGAGAAAAAATACCTAAAAAATTATTTGAAAAAAAAATTATTTGAGTGCCTATTCATATATATATGCTGTAAAGACAAATAACTTGTATAAATCACTTTGTATGTTAAGTATTCTTTCAAGGTAAATTGTAAATTACACATTGTATAACTTGCAAAAATCAGTGCTTTTAATGATTCAAAACTTCACAACAACTGCTACAGACTGGATAGAGATGTTATAATATCAATGTCCAATTCAGGTGAATAAATAAATGCAAAGTAAAATTTCATCTTTAATGACCTTTTAGTAAGTTAGTGTCAGAAGGCATGTCCAAGGCAATAATAGGAGTGCCCCCAAGGAGTTCTGCAGCTGGTATGACACTTCCCATTTTATCCCAAATGGAGACAAAGGTATTTATAAAATCCTTTTGTAATCCCTAAGGAATAGTCATTGGATTGGACTGGTCCCACAGAGCAGACATAACTTTGGGCAACGGAGTTTCTTCTCTAAAGAAAATGAGAGTTTTCTGTTTTTAAACAAATGTCAATCCTCAAATTCAGCTCCTTCTCACAAGTGTTAAGGGGGTATTTTGACTAGATTATATTAGGTTATATCAGCAGTCAAGTTAGGATCAAACAGATGGATCTGTGAGACGAGACTAGATGCATCTACAAAGCAAACATAGGTGTGGAGAGAATAAAAACAATACAACCTTCCAGCTGGGGTGGTACAAATGGTTTTCTAAACTATGAAACCATGTCAGTGAGAAAAATGTTATGATACACAGAAGCAAAGGAAGTGAAACCAGAGCCATGAGAAATAATGATATGGTTTGAGATCTAGTGCAGATCTGAGTTCAGATACTGTGTGCAGATACTGAGTGCAGATCTCGAATGCAGATATTGTAAAACATCCCCGGGCCTAGGGTGAATGTGAAACACTGGGTTGGCAGCCCTGTCAATCACCTATGTTTGCTTTTTAATTTAGTCAATGTGTCTAGTGTTTAACCCCAAGCAAGTAGGAACCTTTGCCTGGACTAAACTTCCCTAATCAGAAACTGGTTTTGGAAGTAGAGAAAGAACTACAGGGCAGGAAGAAAACAAAAACTCCAAATACTGTACACGTGATAGCATTCTTAGGGACCAAGATATTCTGAGAAGTGTCAAGTTTCAAATGAGACAGTGGAGATTTGAAGCAACAAGTGCTTCATGGAATAAGTGATAAAGCAAGGACTCTGAGCCTTAGGCTGGGCTCCCCCGAAACAAACTCGGAGATCATTGGACAAGGTCTTTTGAAGAATACATTCAGGAACAAGAAGTATAAAGAGTGAAGGAAACAGAAATTGCGCAGGGGAGACACTGAATAATAATATTATTAAACAAGAGGCCTCAGCTGATGCCCCAAGGAGTTCTGCAGCTGGTATGACACTTCCCATTTTATCCCAAATGGAGACAAAGGTATTTATAAAACCCTATTATATCCCCTAAGGAATAGTCATTGGATTGGACTGGTCCCACAGAGCAGACATAACTTTGGGCAACGGGGTTTCTTCTCTAAAGAGGATGAGAGTGGGAGTCTTTAGCAACAAACGCTCTGGTCATATGAAGAAATGAGTGCTTTGTTCCTCAAAGGGTAATCTGAGTGTTTCACCACAAAGTCCATTAATATGCATCCAATCTCTGCTCATGGAAAGTTCCCCTCTCAGAACAACTCCTTGATTCTGCTTGATTGCATTTCTGGAAAAGTCTGTAAGAAAAGATTATTTGAAAGAATTACAGCACTCTGTATCTCTATCATTACTACAGTTGTTCTCAGGTTACAATTCATCATTTCCATCTTGCCCCTGTACTACCTACCCTAGGTTGTCTTCACTCTTGGCTGACATTGGTGTTGCTCTAAGTACATTACATGTTTAGGTGACTCTGAACATAATCTCTGAAAGTTCTGAGTCCATCTCATTATACCTTTCCAGTCCCTGACTACTGCCCTTGTCTGCATATTATCAAAAATTGACTAGGGAAAAAAAAAATCACCTAGGGAAAAAATTCCTAGGAAGTACCAGAAGACACTTTAGGGGATCATCTAGGTAATAATCTTATTTTTCCCTACCCCAGTATATGTCAAAAACTCTTCCTCCTGCAAATGATTAGAATCAATGGATCTGACTAGAATCAAGTGATCCCTCTACTGGCCTTTTCTCTTCTTGGCATGAGTTGCTGAATGTGACTGACCAGAAGTCATAGATTAAATTTAAATATTCAGTGGGATTCTTGCTATGTTTTCTGGCCAAACCATTTCTCTCTGGGAATTAGCACCCTAGACATGAGCCGTCCAATATTGTAGCCAGCAGCAAACATGTGGCTCTACAAATTTATGTTCCTATTAATTGAAATTTAATTAAATAGAAAATTATGTTCCTTAGTCACACTAGCCACATTTTAAATGCTCAATCGCTATATGTGTTCTAGATTGTTTGGATATTGAACATAACTGTTATTGCAAAAATTACTATTAGATATTGCTGCTTGAATTTCATAAAACCTAAATTTGCAGTGATAAAATGCAAAGATTCCCTAAGTGGGACCTGGGGATGATAGTAAGTTGACCACTCTCCTGCTTCCATCTTTGTTTCTTGAACCCATGTATTTTAGCTATTGAGGACAATATAGGCCATAAAAACATTTAAAGACTTTTTTAAAAAATGATTTTATTTTTTTGACAAACGGAGATCACAAGCAGGCAGAGAGGCAGGCAGAGAGAGGGGGTGAAGCAGGCTTCCCACTGAGCAGAGAGCCCGATGTGGGGCTTGATCCCTGGACCCTGGGATCATGCCCTGAGCTGAAGGCAGAGGCTTTAACCCACTGAGCCACCCAGGCGCCCCTAGGCCATATAATATTTAGAAGTGTCCCATCCTCAGGGGGCAACATATTCTAGTCAACCTCCAAATCTATACCTTCAAAAGACTGACTTTTTATTTTATTAAGCTAACAGATTCTGGGTAGTATGGAATATGTTATAGCTGTAGTCATATCCCCACTGTTGCACCTCCTTGATGTAAAGCTGACTCCTTGGTACAAAGCAACTTTATTCAGTATCCTCTATCATTGGGACTAAACTCTGCCTAAATTTTTGGCTGGTGGTGTTGGCTAAGGCAGAAGAGGAAAATATGTACCGCAAATATGTGCAATGCTTGTCAAAATTAATTATTAACTCTACTGCAGCATAAAAATAGTTCAATATAATGCATTTGCAGTCAGTAGTATGTTGGTCTCTCCAGGGAATGGTATTGTGAAGGAGGTTCAAAGTTTCTCCCTTTTGCTGGAATTTGGACATTGTACAGAGGTCTGACTTGGTGAATTGAAGACCAAGTTCTTTTGTTTTTGTTTTGTTTTTTTGGAAACCAAGTTTTGAGCCCATGCATTGACTCTATTCCTACCCACATGCCTACTCTGTTGATGAGGTTATTATTCTCATCAGTGATAGAGGTTGATTAAGTCATTGTGCTTACATGGCTAATTTTTGGTTTTCTTCCCTTGAATGATTTCTGGTGAGCGATAATACATAATACAAAGATTTTTACCTTTACCTTTTACCTTTTTTACCTAAGATTTTTTACCTTCGTATTCACTTTCCTGCATCCATCCACATGCCTCTTTTTCAGATCTTGTCTCTAATCTTCCAATACTTTTCTTTCTAGAGCCTTGACTAACCAGACAAAACATTCATCACTTCTAATGATTCTATATGTACTCTTATCTCAAGCCATTTCTCCATACACGCAAAGTAGATGATTAGGTAGGTCATGCAAAGCTCTATCTACTGGAAAGAGGCCCCTTTAATGCATTGTTGCAGAGCTACTCTTGTGTGGGAAAATAGTGTCACAGCGACACATTTTCAGCTTGTATTAACATAGGTGCCAACATCCTGGGACTCTTCCATCCTCTGTCAGTCAGTCAAATGGTTTGTGTGCCACATGGCCATACATGTGAGCTGAGTGAAAAGCACTGGAGCAACAGTGGAACTTGATATGGGGGTCTGGGCCACCTGCTTACACAACTTATTTGTGCCTTCTGGCCCTCCTTATGTCAGATCCTGACTATAACACTTGCTATCTTATGATGGATTGCTGTTGGACTCACCAAGCCTTATCAATTTTTGATCTGAGAATCCAGCTCATAATATATAGTTCTGAATACATGGTCCTGTGATATCTTATGATGAAATGCTCCATTGTTGCCCAGACATAGTATAGGTTAGAAGATGGTTTTCAAATGGTACCTAGTTCTTCATTACATATGGCATAGTCCTTCTCAAAAACCCTGGGTCTTTAAATTGTGGTTTTCATGTTGGGACTTACTATAAACACTTCATGGTAATTTTCTCAACACAGGTACCTTCAGGGTCGGCCAGACCAAAAGGCCCTCACATGGGTTTGTACTATATGTTGACTAGTAGACGAGCTCTTTCATGTTCCCCACCCAATTCAGATGTGACTGTCTTCCATATCTTCATGTAAAGAGTATAAAGAGAACTTCCAGCTGTGGATTGTGCTATTGCCAGGTTCCAAAAAAGTTCTACCGGGCAATGCGTTTCTTTCTTAGTGCTGGAAGGTACAAGATACAGTCATTGGTCCTTTACTTTGGAGGGTATGAGCAGGCATACCCCAGTGAACTGAATTTCTGAAGCTTTAATCTTTGTAAGGCTTATATCCCACCCTTAGAGTGTATGTTTCACACCAAGGCCTCCAGTATGTTTGTTGCTCTTGTAATCTAAGTTTGATTAACCTGATACCATTGATATAGTAGACTAAATACAGAGTTAGCTTAGCCCTGAAGCAAAGCTGAAAATGTACACTGCTGCTTGTCCCACATAAATGTACTTCTTTTCATCCTCCTTTCTCATAATAATGGAGATGAATGCCTAAGTCACATCAATGTTCATACATTTTGTATACTAGTTGAGCCAACTGGTTCTAGCCAAGATATCATATTCAGTGCAGCAGATTCAAACAGGACACTACTTGGTTGTTTGCTGTAGTGAACTTTCTTCTGCTAGTATTTTTTATTGTTGTTAAGGAACAGGCTTGAGTTAAATAGTGATGTGATGTGGACTCCTATATTCTTTAAGTCGGAAAAGGCTCTATTAATCTCTAATTGTTCCTAAGATGAAACATTGTTTTATTTTAACATGTTTGTTGAAGGTGGGTAGCAGTTTCAAAGGCTCCCACTATTCCTTCTCCTTTATGATAGCTCTTACCTCACAGTTCAAACAGGCATATCAATTTTATTTGTACATTTGTAGCTCAGGAAAATGATTACCGAGTGGATCGATGAACAAAGTGGGCCCATTGCAAGCTGGACCTAGATTTATTACCTATTACAATCTGGACATGGATTTATTACCTGGTTTTTTATGTTTCTACTCTAACATGGAAAGTATAGTGAACTCCAGGTCCTTGAGTATATATGGCAACTTAGATTCTGTATCTAATAGTAATTCTAATGTTTGAGTATTCTAATGTTTCTAAACATAACAAGGAAATGATCATCCCTTTGGAAAGGATGGAAAATGCATTGCTGTATTGACTTGCCATGGTATAGCAGTCTTTCCTCACTGAGGATTTGATCTCTCTTTTAGTTAGTTAATCATTAACTAGTGATTTTTATGCTTTATATGATATATCCATGTTAACATTCCCACCTTTCTCAGTCTTTCAACTTCTTACTCACTGTTTTCCATGGCAGCCAGTATTTACACTTCACTTCGGGTGGACCAATGCTTTATTCAAACTTCTAAGAGACATTCTAGTATCATATTAGTGTCATCTCTCTGCGTCCTTGACAGGGTATCAAATGCTATGCCATGGAAGAATGCTTTTATATGGATAAACTCTTTCTTATACAACTTTGTACTCCATCCCCCTTAATCCGTTGTTTTTGATACCCTGTTCCATACACTCTCTATGCTGTCTTCAGTGTCTTCATGTTGGCTGGAACCTGCAGCTCTCAGCATTTTCCTAGATGGTATATTATCATTGGTATATTGGTTAGGAGGAGCGGTGGTGGTAGACCCTGAAAAAAGCTTGTGTTGGAATACAAAACAAAGTTCTTTGAATTTTCTTCACCAAGAGAGGAAAGCTAGATTTTAGTAGGGATAGTGAACTATAGTTCCAGAATGTTCAGGAAGATCAGCATTTTAAAATTCTTAAGTGCACCAACCCCAGATGTAATTACTCTAAGTCTCAGTGTCCCACACGTTCCAGATCAGTGTTCTAATCTTGGTGTAGCAGATACGGGGATTGAGAGTTTTACCTTCTCTCAAAATCCATTTTTAGTAAGTTCTGGGCCTAATGCTACATTTCTTCTACCTCTGGCTACCAGGAATGACTATATCTTAATATGCTACCCAATCACTTTTTTGACATTTATACTTTGCTTTACACTGTCAATAATCATCTTCAGGTTATTATTTTATTTTTCTAATACACTTAACAAAACCCTTCCAACTTGAAAGTCTTTACAATTAATATTCTGTTTCTCTCAAACCCCTGAAGTATTGCCCTGGCCATTGTCTTCCCTTTCGTTGTTATTTAATACCTGTTCACAGACAAAGGAAACTTTAATAATTGACCATATTACACGTCAGGAATTATCGATACTCCATTTATCACTAGTGATGAATTTCTCAGTGCCAGTAAACCAAAGGATGGCAAGTTTCCCAATCCTACTCCAGGATATTATTATCTTAGGTATATTTTTTTTTTTCCAGAAACATACTATGACATTGAGATATTTAAGCAGGGATTTTAGTGGGGATGTTCCCAGGAACACCTGTAAGGAACTGAGGATGTCAGTATTCATCAAGGGAAAAGTTGAACTGTCGAAAGTTACAATAGAGGTATTAGCCAATACCTATACCATGTGGAGTCCTAAATCTGGAGGAAGTCTTCAAAACTGTCTCAAATTAATGCAAAATGGCTGTTTTTTCCCCTCATATGCTGTTCACTCCCTGCAGTCTTCCTCTGCAAAGGCAATCCCCACTGAGAGATGCAGCTATGAACTCTCAGTAGCCACTACTCTTGGAAGTTGGTGGAATGAGTGCTTCCATTTGAATGGGGCATATGGGTGGCACACCATACCATCCACTCCAGAGATATCACTCAAAGCATTAAATTCTGATGGGAAGCTTTATAGATAGCTATAGCTAGGAGATTGATTATTGGTAGATGAATTAGTGGAAGGTTCCAATCTCATACAATGAGGAAGGCATAGGGGTCACCAGGACAATAGAGGAAAATTTGTGAACGAATGAATGAATCAATGAACTCCTGGGGGAAATGGTACCATCTTGAAAACAGGTGTATTGAGTCAAAGAAGGGAGAATGGTGACAAATTTCACAACATATCTAGAGCAAGGCTGCTCTTGAAATTTACATTTCACTAGAGTGAAACATGAAGCCACTAGTGACTTTTCATTTCAATGGTGGAAATTCATGTCATGCTTCCATAGTTCCATTTCTGTAGAATGTGTTGATTTTTTATTTCTGATACCTTACCATATCAGCACATCTGGCAAGCATAAATTTTGGCCATTTCATTGATTTTTCTTTAGAATGAAAGGAAACCATGCAAAAATAATATAATTTAGTTAAAACAATTGTTTATTTTGCATTTATATCTAATTTGCATTTGTTTCTCAATCTCAGTACTATTGACAGTTTGGGCCAATGATTCTTCATTGTGAAAGCTGTCCAGTGCATTGTGGGATGTTTAGCAGCATCCCTGGCCTCTACCCACTAGATTCCAGTGACATTCCCCTTCCTCCAAGTTGTGACAACAAAAAATGTCCCCAGACATTGTCAAATGCCCTTGGCTGAGAACCACTAATTTAAAATCTTGTTCAGGTGATGTTTTGGTTCAAAATGCTTAAACAGAGAATAGTTTATTTCTAAAGCAAGCCAATCTTGTGTACATGACATTTAGGAATATAATTTATTTAATTGTAAAGTAAATACTGAAGGAATGAGGAGTTAAGAGAGATCTTATTGAAAAAGGAGAGGCTACATGATTTTTTTTTAATAAGAAAAATTAATCACAATATTTAGTTTTTGCTCAGTAGGTAACATGATAGCATATTTTCCTTTTTTTATGTTTTATCCATGAAGGACAAAAAAATAAATAAATTTTAATGCTAAGAAAGAAGATGAAAATTGCTGAAAGGAAAACCTAAAGTCTTGAAGATAGCTAAAATTTGGCTTTTTAAAAAGACTTGGAATACCTTTGTGAGGTTAACTACATGATTGGGTTTTTATTATTGGATAATATCCAGTAACATATGTTCTGAAATTATATACATATGGCAGGCACTGTGTTAAGCAAATACAAGGATGAATAGGCCATGGCTCCTACCCTTAAGAATCTTACAGTTGAGAGCAGTAATTCTCAACTTGGCCACATAAGGATCACTGGGAGAGTTTTGAACACTACTAGTGCTTAGATATGACCCCAGACCAATTAAATCAGAGTCTTGGGTTAGAGGGAGATGAGGCATCAGTGTTTATAAAGCTTCCCAATTGCTTCCAGTTTGCAGCTTAGGTTGAAAGACAAATATATGAACAAATAAAATTCAGCATAATTGTTATATAATGGAAGTATATATCCAATTATATTGAGGTACAGAGAAACATCCAAATGTTAATTTATGGAAGTTACATGAATTTGAGTATAATTCCTATTGCAAAAGAGACAGAAATTCAAATACACAATTAATATTAAGATGAACAAAAGATGAATAAAACTGAAGACAATTTTAAAGCATAGCCTTTGTCAAATGAGGAAAATTTGAATAAATGCAAGAATTAGCTTTTGATGCCAAACCTCCCTGAAGTCCATGGAGTCACATCTACTATACTGTTAGATTGGATTTTTTTCAGAAGATTTTATCTTTATATCAAAACTTCCAGTTGAATCATTAAATAATCAAAAAGAAAATAAAAGTTAAACAGAGTGATATTTGATTATAATTACTATATACTGTAGTCATTCAAATATTGGCCTGGGATTACATATTAATTAAATCCTTGTAGAACCATGCAAATCTTAGATATTCCAAGGTGTAGTAATAATTAATTTAATGGCCAAAGTGGTTAATCATATCTACTCTCAATTTTTTCTAGCCAGATTAATTTAGTCTGTGTTCTATGATGTGGAAATCTAGCTTACCAAGTGAAAATTTATTCAGTTAATCCAGAAGATCCCATACTACTAATTGGGAAATATTTGAGTCAGTTTTGAATAGATTCTATGATCTACTCCTATACACATAAAAGAATTTTTTCCCCTTTCCATTGAATAAACAATAATTTTTTATAATGATTTCTGCTTTTTTTTTTAAGATTTTTTATTTATTTACTTGACATACAGAGATCACAATTAGGCAGAGAGGCAGTCAGAGAGAGAGGAGGAAGCAGGCTCTCGAGCAGAGAGCCTGACATGGGGCTTGATCCCAGGACCCTGAGACCATGACCTGAGCTGAAGGCAGAGGCTTAACCCACTGAGCCACCCAGGTGCCCCTGAATAAACCATAATTTTGATACAGAGTAAATATTGTGTTATGACACATAGTTTGCACAGAGAGCAGGGAGTTGTTAACTGTTAATGTTGTTAATGCACAACATTTGTCCCCATACATTTATTAAAGATCAGTTTTGAGCTCCTGTAACCTTCCTGTTGAAAGTATAGCTTAGAGATTCTATATTTGAAAAAGGATGGCTGAGTCACTTGCTAACTAAACATTTCTCTTCTGATTTCTAAGCTTTATGAAAAATCAGTTTAGAACCAGAAATCCACATACCTGGACATTGTTCACCTATTTCCATAGAATAAAACATCCAAGTGAAATGATCACATGAAATATGTTCTTGCATCTTCTGCTAAAGCGCTTTTGAGGAATATCCCATCATGTTGTTCAATATGACTCAAATAAAGATTATTAATAAATTACTTTTAGAATTCAGTTTTGAGAAAAATAAATTTTATTGTTGCACATTTATTTTAATATAAAGGAAAATATTATAAATGTCAAATTACTTATCCACTTTCATTGCAATACCATAACCATCTATAACACTCTACATGACATTTGGGGCTTTCTTTTTAATTTTTAAAAAATGTTTATTTCTAGAAAACTTGGAGTTAAATTTCACATTCAATTATAGTAACTGTATTAGCCTAAGTTCCTGGAATATTTAATTTGTCCAAAATCTTGTCATTTTACATTTTTAAAATTTATGATTACATTTTACTCACGCTAAACTTCTTTGTCTTTTAAAATATAATATTTAAAAGTAATTCCACATTCACTAAAGAATGCATTGCTGAGAGGTAAAGAATGCCATTGGTCTATTTCATATTATCCATAAAATGTATGTCTGTTTGGAACATAAATTTAAAATCTTAGGATCACAGAAGCTGTCAATTCTGTTTAATAACAAAGCATCCTGAAGTAAGAATGCAGACATATTTGCTTATTTGGGAGTTAGTTTCACTTACTTAAACATTTAAAATAATGACAGATATCATAGATAGAGACTATAGAATGATCGTAAAATGACTGCTATTTTATTTTGTCAATATTAATATATTTTATTAGTAACATTTGTAATTTAAGTTTCCAAAGTACATTCATTTAATGACACTTGCTTTAAGAGGTTAATGAGATAATGTGCATATATTTTCAAAACCTAAATATTATCTAGTTCAATTTCAATAATAACATGTTCTAAAAATTCTAGTAAACATTTTTTCCATCTGTGAAAACATCAGTTCTAATAATACCAGTATTGTAGTTTATGCTTTTTTAAAAAATTAATTTTATGTTATATTCTTTCTCAATACATTTTTTTCATCATTTATGTGTCTTGTGAAAATACAGAAAGTGGCACATATACAGTAATAGGATGGATGCCGACAGAGCATTTTAGTCACTACTTTATCTGCATTTTTAAAATAACTGTTTCTCTCAGATAAACAATTCAAACTGATGATGTAATATAAATATATGAACACATATTATGATGTAGGGTTACATTATGTCACACTCTGCATGCCAAAATAATGAAGAGTTATAATGAAAGCAGACTAATTTTCATGTATCTAAATTTTATCACTGGTTCTCTCCAAGGAAATTCAGATTTATAAAAATGGCATCTTGAAAAGAGTTTTACTCTTACACCATGTTCAAAATGCAAGGAAATGTACCAGTTAATGTATTTTCACATGTAATATAGAGATAAGATTAGAAATGTCTATTAACTTCTGGCCTGGTTCAGAACATAAGAGTTATTTCTTTAGATTTGCACTGTCCAATATGGTAGCCACTAGCGCCATATAGTTTGAATTACATTTTAATTAAATTAAATTAAAAACTAAGTTCTGCAGTTGCGCCAGCCACATTTCAAGTGTTAAGTAGTTTCCTGAGACTAGTGTCTCCCATACTGGACCATAAAGAATTCTTCAATCATTGCAAAAATTTCTTCATGTTACATGGGTAACCTAAACCCTTTCTCTCACCAACTACATTCCAATTGGAGAAACCTACCCTACATGATTAATGGGAAAATTACACAAATGGAAAATGTTTCTACCATCATGTTGATATGAATTTGTTCTATCATAAAAGTTTTCATTTTATAAAATCTAAAGTCTAAAGCTTTGTCATTAGGGAATAAGACACACCTTATAACTTGGATTTAAATTTTTCAACTACTGTAGTATAAAATTGGGAAATGTCCCACAAGACAACTGAAAATTATAAATTTCTCTCTGTGATATATACTGTAGTCATTCAGTATGTTCCTCTTCTTAAATTTTGTAATTATTGATAATTATGTATAGCTTTACTTTTATAAAAAGTTCTTATGGATTTTTCACATCTATATGTTTTTATACAAAGATGCCTATAAAATTATACTTTCTTGTTAATCTATAATCCTTTATTTCTCTTTTTACATAGTAGTAATGTTCAATACACTAATACACTTGAAGAAAGTAATATATGATAAATTAATATTTCTGGATAATATAATGCTAAGAGAAAGCATTTTTATTTCAAATTGAAATTGCTGACAGATTTCTTAAAATAACTAGTCTATTTTTCTGTCTTAATACATCTAATAACCTGAAAATAATACATCATTTTTAATCATTTTTACTTTTGCAATACTTCAGTGTTAACAAAATATGAAATATATTTTGATAGGTAGCACTATTGCCATTCACAGATGTAAGGCGTGGGGGTGGAATTAGATTAAATGTGGGCCATTTAATCTAATTCCTTTTCTAATAACTTCCTGAATCATTATCCACCCAATGCTTGAAATTATCCAGTAATATAGAACACTGCGACTAATTTATATGGGCTTTCATTCAATCAACAATTTCATTTACAGATTCTGGGGAATGAATGCAAACTCATCTTATTCCTTGCCCTCAAGAAACTAATAGTTTAGTGCAGGGCTTCTGATAAGTGAGCAGGCAATTATAATAAAGTATGAGAAGTACAACCATGTGATTAAGTAAAGATGTTAGGCAAGAAATACAAAAAGTGATTAAAGTAATTATTGAGCTTTTATTATGTGATAAACACTCCGAAATGCTTGGTCACTTCCCATAAGGAGTTTCACCTGCCTCACTTGCTACCAGATGAGACCACCAGAATGCTCGAAAGTCTCTAGTGAATACTGAATTGTGGTGGAATTTGGAAAAAACAAAACAAAACAATACAAAAAACAAAAAACAAGCTGAAATTTCCATGCTCCCATAGGTATACCTTTCCAGTTTGTGGGTGTAGATAGGTACAGAGAGCTAGCCACCTATATGAAGATGAATTAAATTCTTCTAATACTGCAACTGAAACATTTCAGAAATACACTATTAATTTTTTTTTTAAATAATAAGTGAAAAAGTGCTAGTTTGGCAAGGAGATGTGGCATTACCAATCTATACAACCATTGTGAATATCAGCAACGAATGTCTCGCAGATAAGAATCTTTTGTCAGAAACTATTTTCCTGCTTGTGGGGCCTGATTTGAAGGAAGAACTCCAAAAACTTAAAGTTTGCTGAACAGGTGAAACAATATTGACAAAAGGATTTAATGTGGCCATCCATTTCATCATTTACATAGCAGGACCTAAATATAAGAGCTGCTAGGGACCCTGCACTGATGCTACAGAAATGGACTTCAGCTGGCAGAAGAGCAGTCCATGTGTTCTGTTGGATTCTGTGTCTTCAGTTCTGTAAAACAAGTTATCCTTAGAGAATTCAACATACATAGCTCTTTACACTGTAAGTAAATTCCTAAAGGTTCATGAAGAGACCATTAAAAAAAAAAATTTTTTTTTCTATCTCTAAACTTGAAAAGGCTACTTAAAAGAGGTGTTACCTCCATAGTTCTCAAGGTAACTTAAAAGAGGAGAGTCAATCATGGCCATACCTACCTACAGATATCAGAAATGTTTCTACATTTCTCTTTGGAATGGTATATTAGAATAAGTGCAAAACTTGGTAAGCCAGAAGACAGGTGGCTTGAACAAGACTTGGAGAAGGTGAGTCATGTGAAAATTGGTGGAACAGCATAGAAGGTAAAGGGAATGGTGGCATGGAGGCCCTAACTCAGGAAAAGCACACCTAACATGTTAGAGAAACATGAGGATCAGAGAAGTCAATGAGGTAATAGAACCCAGATCACTAAAGACCTGGTAGAGCATTGTAAGTACATCAGTTTTACCCTAAACAAGAAAGTGAGACATTTAGAGGCTTTGGGCAGGGATGTTATGATTGGACTTTCATGTTTAGAGATTTAATACTGACTGGTTCAAGGAAATTAGATTGTAGGGAAACAAGAATGAACTGCAAGATTTAAGAAACTACGGCAGGAATTCTAGCCAGAGATGGTGGTGGCTATGTCTAGTGTGGTGGTGGTAAATGGAAATGGAGATGGGGAGAAGTGGCAAGAAGCTGGATTTATTTTAAAGTTCAAGCTAATAGGATTTCTTGAGAGATTGGATATAAGATGTGTGGACAATACCCCTTTTGATCTGCCAGCAAGGAGAGCAGAGCTGTAATTAAGTGAAATATGAAAGGTGAGCATGGAGCAGGCTTTAGGGGAGACTGGAAGTTTAGTTTGAGACATGTACTGAACATCCAAGCAGAGAAGGATATATGCATCTGGGCTTTGGAAAGATGTCTGGACTAGAGACATAATGTGATGGTCATCAATGCTGAGATAATATTTAAAGCCATGAAATAACCAAGGGGGTGAGTGCATGTAGAGAAGAGAAGAGAGCTGAGGACCTAGCTGTGGAGAATGTCAACATTAGGCGATTAGGAGAAGAAAAGGAAATCACAAGCACAAGGAGATTGAATGACGTGGGTGGCAGAAGAAAATAAGAGAGTGTAGTGCCCTAAAAACCAAGTGAGAGGATATTGATCAAATAAATGGACTCAATTATATAAAATACTGCTGTCAATTCCAAGTAAGATGGGAAAAAAGAAAGCTCAGATATTGGTAAAAAGTTGTATAAGAGAAGAATCAAAAAATGCTTGTACAACATGCTTGGGCAACTGAATGCGTGATGTCTCAATTCAATGGGATAAAGAATTTAGGAGATGCAGGACTGAGGGAAAGATAATGTGCCAAGCATTTGGCATGGACCCCAGGATACAAACACACACCTAGAGGCAGTCTAGGCTTTCTAGACCCCTAAGGGAGTGGTCAGGTGTGAACCAAATTCCAGATTGGCAGAAGCAATGGCCCGAATTGTAGCCATAGCAGCAGAGATGGTGGGAGGTCATATGGCTCCTTGAGAGTGGAAGACTTTGAATGGGTCAGCACCAAGCTCGCAAGTCTGTGCCTACAGCATCTCACAGATGGCAAAGACCTGGCCTGAGCCACGTGCAGGCCAATCAGCTATCAGGCACTAAATGTTCTCTGTGCATTATCAGAAAATAAAAATGTCCATACAAACATTGCAGTAAAGGATAAAAGAGAGATAATAGAAATTTTCAGTTTACACTATGCTGTCATATTTCAAAGCACATAGCCACAGATATAATAGAAACTAAATTTAGAATGGCCACATTTTACAGAAAAGAATAATATTTTCACATGAAACTTTGGATGAATCAATTATTAAAGAAGAAGGCAATTTTAAAATTAGTTGTTTTCTTGTAATTGAAAGTTACAGTTACAAAATACATGCACAGATATTTTGAAATTTTGAATCATATACAGGTCATGAAGCCATTCTTGTGCCTTGTACAATAATCAGTAGTTTTAGGAAATATCAATGAAAACATTAAAATAAAATATAAAATTAAATTAAAATATAAGTTTACATTTAAAATATTAATTATATCAAATTTATATTATTAGTTATAACAGACATCTGAAACTGATTTATATTACGTGTTAACTCTCTCTTTAAAAAGCTCTTTCTCAAGAATTATTAGCCCTAGATATACTAAAATGTATATTTCAAAATAATTTATCAGAAATGTTTCCCAATGTTTTCAAAAGGTATAAAATATTATGAGGAGTTCTATTTACAGTGGCATCAACAGAAAGATTCTTCTCAAAATTATCAAGCAGAGAAAGCCAATGAATACATGGTTTCACTTGCTTGTGGAATGTTAGGAATACATGGAGGACATTAGTAGGAAAGGAAACATGAAGGGGGGGAATCAGAGGGGGAGACGAACCATGAGAGACTGTGGACTCCGAGAAACAAACCGAGGGTTTGGGGGTGGTGGGATGGGTCAGCCTGGTGGTAGGTACCAAGGAGGGCATGAACTGCATGGAGTACCGGGTGTTATTCGTAAACAACGAATCATAGAACACTACAACAAAAATTAACAATGTACTGTATGGTGACTAACATAACATGATAAAAATTTTAAAAAATAAAAACATAAAATTATCAAAAATTATTTGCAAACTTACATTTGCCAAGATTGACTAAAGTCACCTTTAATTATGCTGACTGAAAATGAGTTGATGGCCAAATATACAAAATTTCTGAAAAAGAAGCTAGGAAAATCTTATCACTAATCATGATGTCACATTAGTAAAGTATTATTATTTATTACATTATATAAAATTTTACCAAAATATTACACTTTTGCAGCTTCATTTTGCAAGGTTGTTGTTACTCATGTATCTATTGTTAATTGCTAATTTATTGTTAATACACTATTTTTAAAAGAAAAAGTCTTATTTTAGTATTTGTCATTATACTTTTTTCCTGATTCTTAAGAAAGGGGCTCCATTTTTATTTGACACAGGTCCCCACATATTATGTAGCCAGGTTTGTTTAGAAGCTGATTTGCTGGGGTATGCTCTTTCAGACAATAGAATTTTTTGAAAAAGAGAAGCAGAGGAAAAACAGTTAAATTATGGAATGGTTTGGGAAGGAGAATAAGGGAGAGGTTATACTAAGTGGGTGGGAGTGTTCATATTAGATATTCAGAGAGTTAAAATAGATTGGACAAGTTGAAAAATTGCCAATATGATTAGTCCCAGCAGATCCCTAGTTGACTGGAGTTGGGAAGAGGGAAAGGGGCTAACAAATCAGACCTATATCACCTGTATTAGCTAAACACTGGTTGGTTGAGATTTCCCTTTATGATGCTTTTCAATTAGCTGCCCTCCTCTGAAGAATTCCTCAGGGGAATCATTAGCTTCATTTTGTGCATTAATAAGAAGTTACTCCTTCTGAAGTATTAATACACAGTTACTCATGAGATGCAGCTCTACAGCAAATTAGTACCTTCACTCTTTGTGACTGTTGTTTGGAGGCTCATGTTTGAAATCAGCCTTTCAATTCTCTGTCCTGGCTTTCCTATTAAGCAAGGCACATCTCTCCTTTCTCTTTACCTTTGGGTCTCTGAAAGGTTAATGGCCTATCCTCTCATGGTGCTTCCTCAAGGGTGTTACTAAGAATATCATATTCTAAATGTTGACATACACCATTCCAATTGGGTAAAAAACAAGATCCTGATTCTTGCAAATTGGTAAAAAACTATTCAGTGTGTGTGTGTGTGTGTGTGTGTGTGTGTTATTGACTGTATTGGTTTGCTGGAGCTGCCATAACAAAATTTCACAAACTGGATACCTTAAAAAACAGAAATTTATTTTCCTATAGTTCTAAAAGCTGGAAGTCCAAAATCAAGGTGTTGGCTGGTTGGTTTCCTTTGAGACCTCTCTCTTCGGGTTGCAGATGGATGCCCCTTTGGTGCCCCTTCACCTGGTCATGTCTGCCTGTGCATATCTGCCCACGTTTCTATGTGTGTCCAAATTTCCTTTTCTCATAAACACACCAATCAGATCAGATTATAGCCACCCTCATGACTTTGTTTTGATGTAATCACATTTGTAAGGGCTCTACCTTTGAATATGGTCACATTATAAGGTTCTGGAGCTTAGAGATGTATTACTTTGAGGAAGGGAACACAACTGAGCCCATGACACTAATGAACAAGTAAGATTATTTATATAGAGGAGGGATAACAAAAAAAATGCTTATAGAAATTAGAAAGAAGAGGAAAACAGCAACATACAGCGGGATAGCACTTCTAGAAGAAAAGCAATTTCTCTGATAAGATATTGGATCTTTTGACTGTGTTCAAGAGAAGCCAAAAATCTGGATGATTATGTTAGTATAGTATGTATATATTTAGAATACATGCATACACACACCACAAGCCAAATAAAGGCTCTCGTACCCATGAAATAACCCAGAGGGAAACTATGTGCAATCTCTGATATGAACAGTAAGTGCAGAGTTCTGTACATATGTGTTTCTGAAAAGTAGCGAGACATTCAGCAATCAGTAATTAAATCACTTTTTATTTTCCTATACAATCCAGGAGTTTAAATTATTTTCAGGTGGAGATCATGCCACTGCCATAATTTCTAAGAAAAATTAGAGAAAGAAGAGGCATATGTAGACGAGTTAGATCAGGTAAAACAAACAAAAATTAAAGAACTATTTGGTAGAACTAATATGACTCTCAAATTTAAATCTACAGTTCCTTCCCCTCTCTGTAAAGATGTCCTTAATATGGTAATGAATGTCAAAGGGTGGGGAGAGAGGCAGCAATCATATTCAATATGAGATAAGAGGATTCTATCTTCTCTGCATATAAAGCTTTAGTCCTGCATTTTATTTCAAGTTTGGTGAACAGCAATCAGTTCCCATTTGTGATTAGTCTCTGTCTTTGCACTGAAGAGAGGGTTGAGACAGAGTTTTAAAGGTTATTCTACACCAGACAAAAGGAATACATGAAAAATAAAAGGCTTTTCAAATGATCTAAAGTGCACTTGAATCTGCCACTTTGATATCATTAGCAAATTGTGATTGATTAAGTATCACAGTTAAATCTCTTCCAAGATTTTTTTGGAATAAAAGGGGGTATAGCAAGTGTGGATATTCCCAGTATGTGGCATTATTTTCTAAATGTACAAGTGATATTTTTTCAGGTTGCATAATCCTATCTCTTACTCCTGAAATTATAATGTTAGAATCCTGAGAGTAGTTGTTCATGAATCATTGTTCAAGCAGATGATTTGCTCAACATCTCAGACTTGGGATTAATAGGAACAGTTGTAGGATGATGCTAACATTCCACTCCATTGATAATGCAGAATATGAGTCAAGCATAGTTTATTTGTTTCTATAAATTACTCTTTTCATTAGAAACCTTTACTTGTCCTAAGGTTAGTCCATCCTAACTAAATGGTTTAAGCAAATCTGTCTCTAGGGGATAGGATGTTTTAAACTACAGAGAAATCCAGGTGCCCCTAATTAAAATTATTAATAACAATTTACATTCAATCTTAATACAATAACTCTGGCTTATTTTTTACCCATATGCAGCTAAATTCTTGGCTTACAAGTATTCTTTATCCATTTGTGGTGACTACAGATATGTTGAGTCTTTTCACTTGGTGTCAGTGTGATTGTAATTCACATTCATAATAGTTAGGTTATAATCTCCATTAACTCTCAGTCTTCACAGACTACTCTTTATTCTGGGAAGCCTTTCATTAATCTCTCCTTTCTGAAATTCTACTTGGCTTATTTTCAAAAATGTTCATAATTCTAGACAGTTTAGTAAAGGAGAAGTACCTTGTTTTACTTAGAGTACCTGGGAAGGTAATTTTCCATCAATCATTCAGAGACATCTCCTCCTCCACATTTCCTGTGGCTTTTTCCCCAGAATATTATTCCTCTCTCTGAGTTCCAAATTTCCTCCCCATTATATCTCTACCCTACTGAAATCTCACTATACCTATTTGTGTAATAAAGAGTGAGAGTCAAACAGACTGTCCAGCAATTATGATACCTATATAGTCATTCATTTATTTAAGATATTTTCATCAAGTGCCTAGTAAATATGTAGTAGTCTCTCAGATACGGGAGATTCAAGTAGGATTTGAGTCTTGATCTTGAAGGGATTGTTTTCTGGTCGGGACTCACCAGTAGAATTGCAAGACAACTTGTTGGGAGATTAAGGTAATATGTGAGCACATAACAGAGTATCCACACCCAGTTTTGCCTGGAGAAGGCTTCTTGGTTTTGATGTCTAATCTGAGAATCCATCAAAATTGGTAAAGGGATGCAAGAAAGGATGAAAGGCACTAGGAAAGGGTCCAAAGAAAGCATGTAACAAATGAAACAATAACAATGCTCCACATTGAAATATCATTTTTTTTTTCTCACATACTCTAACATAAGTTAGGGCCTGAGGAAAAATTCTTGATTATGGGCTAACAGTAGACTAACAAGATTATAAGAATCAGTTTTGAAAGTAGTAAGACAGAGGTCTAATAATGAAAAATAATTATGCTATGATTAAGAAAATGTGTTCATCTTAGAGATACCTCTCATCCAATAGAGGAGTTTTTATATGACAAGAGCCATGTTTTGCCATTTGACTGTGGTCACAGCATGGAGACGCTCATAAATGCTAAATGTCAGTCAAGTGTTTATTGCATAAAAAGAGAGGAGAGATGAGTCTGAATTAGGTAGTGATAAGATAGAGGAAAGAAGTGGTTGATCTGAGAAAGACTGGGAGTTTTAAAAAAAAGGATTTGGTTACTACGCAGAGTGGCAGAGAATGAGGCGAGCTGTAAGGAAGACAATGAAGTTAGAAGGTGGGGCATCTGGGCCGACAGCAATTCTCTAGGATAGGTATAACAATAAGAAGACAGGGGAGTGGAATTATGTACAAAGAAGTCTATTTCAGACAAAAATGAGTTTAGCAGAACGATGAAATGGCCTTCCAATATGTTCAACTGTATAAACTGCACTGAAATCTCTCAAAAGACTGGTCAATTGTACCTTCCCAATTTCACCTCCTGAATCCCCCTTCCAGAATACCTAGCATTCTTCTTATTCTTTTAAGCATTCCAAATCATGACGTGATACTGTCTCAATAACATGAAATACCTATCTCAATTTGCATTTCTTTTAAAAGCTCAACAGTGTTAAACTTATAACACTTTGTAAGTCACCTTCAGATACTACCAACCACAAAATTTTTGATTGAGGCAGGTGTTTTACTTTACATTTTACAGATGAAAAACTTGATGCAATTGTGACCTGCTATATTTTATCATGCGTAAGCAGAGGAGTCCTGACTCAAATCTGCACCCTCTAGTTTCTAATTACTTACAACATCCTCAGTTTTGTTTTGTTTTTAATGTGGAATATAAATTAAATAATGTTTAGAAATATTTCTGACTCTTTGCACATTATCTTAATAGTCACTCACAAATGGTTTTGATATAGTTTTCAAGTAATAGCAGACAGTTTTTTGGTAAATATTTTAATTGGTTATTGTGCACATACACTAACACGCATAAATATTAAGTGTATAGCTCAATAAATGTTTACATAGTGAAGAACTCAGAAGCCTCAGTCATGTTCATTCTCAAAAAATAAACATCCAAACTTAAGTCAGTATTCTGACTTTTGTTATAGAAATCGTGACTGTTCCTTTTTTTTTTTTTTTAATTACCTTAAACAAAAGTAATCATAGGGTGTGTACTTTGTAGTATCTGGCTTATTTTGCTTGAAATTATGTCTGCATGTTGTCTGTGGCAGTAATTCTTTCTTTTCTAAGATTTTCTTTTTTGTCTCTATGATATCTTATATATAAATACACTGTTGGTTGCTTGCTTATTTCTGTTGATGGGCATTTGACTTGTTTCCTGCTTTTAAGTGCAATGAACAAAGCTGCTAGGAATATTTTTCTGCCTGTATTGTGGTGCCTGTTTACGCATATGTGTAGCTAGGGATGGAATTGCTGAGTCACAGGATTACGTGTATGCCTACATCCCCAGGTACAGCAGATATTTTTACAAACTGAAAGAATTAATTTATAGTTCTGTAGTCTAAACTATCAAGTGTAATGTATGAAAGTTCCAGTTGCATCACCCTTCTACCATCATTTGATATTTTCACTTTTTTTTTTCATTTTAGCCATTCAAGCAAATGTGTAGTATATTACATTTATGGTTTTAATTTTAATTTATTTGATGAGTAATGAAATTGAGCAACTTTTCATATGCATATTAACCATTTGGACAAATTCTTTAATAAAATAGTATTCAAATCTTTTGATAATTATTTGATTGGGTTGTTTGTCTTTTTTTTTTTAAGATATATTTATTTATTTTAGGGAGAACACATGTGAGTGGGGGAGGGTCAGAAGGAGAGAGATCATCCTCAAGCTGACTTCCACCTGAGCTCAAGCCCCAGTGCAGGGCTCCAGCAAGCCTCATGTGGGGCTAAATTCCAGGACCCTGAGATCATGATTGTAGCCAAAATCAAGAGCTGGCTACTCAACCAGTTGAGTCACCCAGTCACCTTGGATTGTCTTTTTATGCAATCTAGATAAGAGTCCATTTATATATACATATATGCACTGTAAATTTCTTCTCCTTTTTTGTCCTGTCTTTTCAGTCTGTTGATATTATCTTAATGACAAACAGAGTTTTTAAATTTTAATATGGCCCAATTTTTAAATCTCTCCTTTAATGGTCAGTGCTTTTCTGTTCTGCTTAAAACAAAACAAAACAAAACAAAACAAAAAAACAACAAAAAAAACTTTGCCTGTTTCAAATTCATGAAGGCCTTCTTCTGTGTATCTTTAATGTATTACCTTTCAAATTTAGGTTATGATCCATCTGGAATTTGTCTTTGCTTGTGCTGTGAAATATTGGCCAAATCTCCTTTGTTTTTTTTCTATTTGAGTACACAATTGCCCCATCACTAGTTATTTAAATTTTTTTCCTCCCTAACTTGCAAAACTATCTTCAACATATAACAAGTTACTGTACATGACTCCTGCATTCTGTTTTATTTGCGTATTTTTTGACCTACATGTTTCAACTAATCTAGATTTATTATGTCTTATTATGTGTTCCATATAATTTTATTCTTTTCTTCAAGGTAGTTTATGCTATTCTTAGGCTATTAAATTTTAAATCAGTTTAAAATAATCATTTTTAGAATTGTGCCAATAAACAATGATACATAATAAAAAAAATATTGAACTGGTAGCTACTCCTTTTAGTTTATTTTGACCATGCTTTTAAAGATTTAGGGAAATTGCCAAAACTACCACAAATAGTACATTACTGCTATCTTGATACTTATCAAAATATTCAGTTTTTAAATTTTTTTCTTTATGTACATAATATGTAAGCTGTTTTACTCTTTATGGTATGAAATTACTTATGACACTGAAATATTGTTTCCAATTACTGTCTTGCATACTCAGCATCAGACCTACTCTTATCTCTTATCTCTCCAACTCTTATTTCTCATATTCCTTCATTTTTACCATTTTTATGTACTCTGTTGGAATATTTTCTTTATCTACTTTCTGGGGAAAAAAAATCATCTTTTAAAAGTTCAAATACACTGTGTCACATCCCAGCTAGAAAATATAAAGTAGACTTCTCTCTCCTTTGTCTCCATTAAGTGCAACTATAAATATTAGAAATAATGTAATGGGCAAGCAAAGGAAGAACTTGAAAGTGGAAAGAAGAAGGAAAACTGGCTAGAAATTCTAGGACTGTAGGAACATAAAGTGGCAGGACATCCTATAACCCACCACCTAAAATAACGACCAACCTAACAATAAAAGTGGCATAGGTAGGCTCATTTCTCCTTTGGATTGTCCTGCTTACAATTCTAAACTAGTCAGGAATACAATCAAGGTAGATTGATTAGGAACCTGCAGACAGTGAGAGGTCAGCTGAAGTGTACACTTTCTCCATTGAATCTGAAACTCCCCTTCTCCACCAAGAGATACCATGTGGCTGGGTGGCAAAGCAAGATCTTTCCTACCAAGTGACCTACTATAGGAAATTGCCTAGTCTCTGTGGACCATAGAATCCCTTCCTTGGCAAGAGACCCAAGATAGTCAGGACTACAGAATCTCCTTCTGGCTTAGGCTGCACGAACGGAGACTAGTGGGGTCTCCGTCACAACAAATAAACCAGGTTAACCAAAATACCATCACAAACACTCTATAGATTAAATTTCAATTCAAACTACAATCCACAAATATAAAATAGGATCTGTATGCTAAACCTAAAGAGACGACTGCCTGGTAAAATAAAATATTTAAGTAGGTCCCATAGTATTCTAAAGTAATACAATATGAAATGTCCAAAATACAATAAGAAAAACACACATCATACCGGGACGAGGAAAATTATGACTTAAATTAGAAAAGACAATTAACTGAGGACAAATCCAGGATGAACCAAATGTTTTAACTATCTGACAAGGATTTTAAAGCAACCATCATAAAAATGTGTCATCAAGCAATATCACACTGTCTTAAAACAAAGTCAACAAAACCAAAAGACAACCAACAGAATAGGAGAAGAAATTTGCAAATGACATATCAAATAAAGGGTTAGTATCTAAAAATCTATAAAGAATTTATCAAACTCAATACCCAAAGAACAAATAATCCAATCAAGAAATGGGCAGAAGACACGAATAGACATTTCTGCAAAGAAGACATACAAATGGCCAACAGACTCATGAAAAAGTGCTCAATATCACTTAGCATCAGGGAAATACAAATCAAAACCACAGTGATATACCACCTCACACCAGTCAGAATGGCTAAAATTAACAAGTCAGGAGACAACAGATGTTGGCGAGGATGTGGAGAAAGGTGGACCCTCCCACACTGTTGGTGGGAATGCAAGCTGGTGCAGCCACTCTGACCCAGATTTGGTGGGAGACATAAACATACAGATTCAAGAGCCTAGGAAAGCTCCAAATAAGGTAAATTTATAGAAATCCAAAGCATGACACATCATAATTAAACTTCTGAAAATTAAAGAGAAAGACAAAAAATGAAATAAGCTTGAGAAAACTACCACATTACCTATGGGGAGAAGGCCATTTCAAAATTAAAGCAAGTTTTTCACCTGAAAATGCAAAGGCCAAGATGAAGTGGCACATTGCATGAATATGGAAAGAAAGCAACTGTCAAATGTAAATTCTCTACCCAGAGAAACTCTCCTTTAGAAAGGGAAAATAGGGGTGCCTGGGTGGCTCAGTGGGTTAAAGCCTCTGCCTTCAGCTTGGGTCATGATCTCTGGGTCCTGGGATGGAGCCCTGCATGGGGCGCTCTGCTCAGCAGGGAGCCTGCTTCCTTTTCTCTCTCTGCCTGCCTCTCTGCCTACTTGTGATCTGTCAAATAAATAAATAAAATCTTTAGAAAGGGAAAATAAAGACATTCTCAGACAAAGCAAACTAAAAAATTTGTAACTAGCAAGCTTACCCTTAGAGAATGGCTGAAAGATATTCTTCAAAGAAAAAAAAAATGGTAAAAGAAGGAACCTTATAGCATCAGGAAGGACAAACAACAGAGTCAAAATATGGGTATGTGAAAAAGACTATTCTCTTCATCAGTTTTAAATCATATTTGATGATTAAATAAAAATTATAACACTATGTAATATTCAAGATGATCATATTTAAAAGTGGGGAAGCAAAAGAGTCATAAATGAAACTAAATTCATATTTGATGATTAAATAAAAATTATAACACTCTGTAATATTCAAGATGATCATATTTAAAAGTGGGGAAGCAAAAGAGACATAAATGAAACTAAATTCTAGACAATTGACTCAAATAAGTAAAATGTTGACACTACCAGAGTGTGATAAGTCACATATATGTAATATCTAGAGTACCTACTAAGAAAACTAAACAAAGATATATATTCAATAAATAAATCAAGATAGAATCCTTAAAAATATTCAAAATCCCACAAGTAGCCAGAAAATAAAAAAGAAAGAAAGAAAGAAAGAAAGAAAAAGAAACAGGGAAAACAAGAAAGAAAGCATAATTAAATGGCAGACTTATGCTCTCACATATCCATAATTACCTTAAATATAAGTAGTCTAAGCACACCGATTAAAAGATAGAGATCAGCAGCCAATAAGAAAATATAACCAAATTATTTGCTATTTAAAAAAATTCATTTCAAATGTAATAACATGTGTAGTTCAAAATAAAAGAATAGGGAAAAAAATACCCATGCAAATATTAACTTAAAAAAAAATTACCAGGAGTGGCTGTCATTCATTCATGTAAATAGACTTCAGTGCAAGGAAAATTAACTAGTGACAAGGAAGGGCATTAAAAATGATAAAATGACCTACCATGAGGATCTAATGATTTGAATGTATATGCAAGAGTCACAATATACTGAACCAAACTTTGATAAAACTAAAGAGAAAAATATACAAATTCTTAATTATATTTGGGGACTTAAAAATTCCCCTCTCAGCAACAGACAGAAGTGCTACAAAGAAAATCAGGAAGGGTACAGTAGATCTGAACAATACAATCAATGAACAGGATCTAATTTATATCTCTCTATCTACCATTTATATCACTCTAGCCAACAACAGTAGAATATACATTTTTTCAAGCATCCATGTCCTAGATTATAAAACAAGTCTCAACACATTTAAAAAAATTGAACTCATATAGAGTATGCTTTCTGAACATAATATAATTATAAAAGAATTCAATACAAAAAAGGAAAAACTTTTGGCACTTGGCATAATAGCCAAAACTTGGGGAGGGGCAGATGTCCTTCAAAACAGATGAGTGGCTAAACACACAGTGGTACATCCATATCATGAAATAAATATAATTCAGCAATAAAAAGAAACAAACTTTTGATACACACAACAACTTGAATGACTCTCCCATGAATTTTGCTGAGTGGAAGAATCCAATACCAAAAGCTACATATGGTAAGATCCAATCATATAATATTTTTGAAATTATATTTTTTAAAATAGAGGACAGATTAATGATTTTCAATGGTCAGGATGAGATGAGAAGGGGAGAAAGAAGTGAGCATTATCGTAAAAGAACAACATGAGAGATGAATTTGGTTATGGAACACTTCAATACCTTGACCATGGTGATAGGTACTTGAACACATAACAAAGCTGTATGAACTAAAGACCCATCCCCATACAAATGAGTACAAGCAAAACAGGGGATATCTGAAAATTATCAGTGGATTGTTTCAATGTCAATATCCTACTGGTGACATGGTATTCTAGTTATACACGTCATTACCACTGGAAAACTAGGTAAATGGTAAACAGGATCATATGCATTTCTCAAAACTACATGTGAATCTACAATTATCCCAAAGTAAAAAGTTTAAATAATTCATGTTTTACTTTAATGTATTAACAATCCCTTAATATAAACATTGAGGATTTTATCCACTTTTGAACACAGTTTAATTTACACATAAAATGTTTTAAAGTATACTTTTAATTGGATTAAACATAAAACTTTTTAAAAGAACAAAGTAATGTGAAAGTCGAACAACAATAAATGCTAATAGTCCTCTCATTTTTTCATATGGTATGATTTTCTTCTGATGACTCCTTTATCCACCTAAAAAAAGTACTTTTAACATTACAGAAGCAAATCTAAGCAAATCTCTAACTTCTTCAAAAAACACTGGGTGTGGTGCATAAACAATGAATTTCGGAACACTGAAAAAATTAAATTAAATTTTTAAAAAAATCCCTTGCTTTACTAGAATGTAATTTTTAAATGTAACTATTGTACAAAATTTTGTCTTCTCGCTTATTCAATTCCCATGCATAGAAAGATAAATTTTAAGTGTATTGTAATGAGAGTAATAATGTTTTTTCTGTTTATATTTTTGTATTTTAAGACACAGATTGGAGATGACTACTCTATTACAGAATTAAACTATTACCTGCTTATGACTTAGTTATAAGCACCTCATCGCCAATTTTAACTGTATATAAATTCAATGTATATGCAACACACAAGTATATGGATATTTATTTAGTAAGGGTATTTAAAGTTAGCTAACTCTTTTTTCAAATTTATAAACAAGCTGAATGGATTTATCAGATTGAGGGTAAAAACAGAGCAGTGTGGTATTGTTGTAATATAGAAATTTTGTTTTAAAATTCTTTGCTAGTAGAATGAAGGTGTAAGAATTGGCAGCTTCAACTCTTGTAGTATGTTATCACCATACTGTCAGAAAGAGTGCATGCATGCCAACTCTGACGAAACTGGGTGTGTTGTAAATCAAGTATGAGCCATGGGTTTCTTATGCCAACAACGCATTTCAACTCTTACCTTATTACCGCATTTCTTGGACGCTACAGGATAATATCTTTAAAGCTTTTTACTGCTTGTGTGTGAAATCTCAAATAATCTAGCCAAATGTAGTGAAAGTTCAGGCTGTTCCATATCATTGATTTACTGAATACTGATCTTTGGAAGTTTGAATGTACAAATCCTTATCTATCAATGGGGTCAATTAGATCTCAACCATCACCTTGACAACACATTTCTTCATTGTGTAGATTATTTTTAAGAGGTTCACTAAAACATGCCCTGTCACATAAAGATCTCTTTCTCTCAAATATGCTCTGTAAACCCTGAGTTCATGTGAGCTATTTTGCATGGAATGTGTAAGCATTATATTGAAACAAAATATATCTCAATTTTCGAAGCTATGTTTTCTTTAAGGAAATTAAACAGAAAGCAAAAATAATGATATTAGAGAAAAAAATGCTAAGGTATATTCACAATACAAGTGTGTTACAAGAGATTGGCCTAAGTGAAAAATCACAGTAAAAATTTCTGTAGAGAGGAGCAAGGTCAACCATCTTATGATAAGTAGATAGTGTATGACAAGAGGAACATATGTCAAAAACATACTTTATTTACCTTTCATTAGAATGTCGTCCTATGGGAAGTTTAAATACTCCAGGAGAGCGATAGGATCTTTTTCATGTTAACTAATCCAGACAAAAGTGAATAGAGATTTGCTTTCTTCAGCATTTATTGATATTAATTGCTTTATTGAACTAGCTGTGGGAACAAGGATTTCCCAATGCCAGCATAAAGGATCATTATTTATAAGCTAACTGATCCCACAAATTCTACACTTAGCTCAACATTTCCGTTGGAAATACTGAAAGAATCTTTTAAAAAATGTTATATTTCAGCCTTCATACTGTATGCTAAATTGCATAAGCTAAATGATAAAACATTTTCCAGGAAAGGGGAATTTTAAAGTCTCACATACTAGGCTTCAAATCAAGTTCTGAAGCTATTATTATTACGTTTTCCTTCCATTTATTTTTAATTCTTCCCCTTTGGCTCTGTCTTACAGGTGTCCCTAGTTACAACCATCAGTAAAAACAAAACACATGTGTAGGCTATAAATCTGTATTTGTGCTAATTCATAGGAGAAAAATATCTTCAGTTCTTCCTTCCAATTTCCTTTCCTTTTACCACTTAGAAGCTCTCTATAGGGCTCTGAGCTTATGATTACAGAAACCAAATTCTGTCCCACGTGATAGATTAACAGCAAAATTTCTGCATGTCATTTCTCATTGCAACTAAAGAAGTCAAGGTGGAAATCCCCAGGTTAATTTAGAACATAAAAGGATTTAGAAAGGGAACCAATATTTGCTAAAAGAAGGGAGCTGCCAATTTAACTTTTTTGTTGAACTACACAAAGTTCAGTCAATCAGACTGGTATCAAGAATTAGCTCTAACTTTTCACATCAGGAAGTTCTAGCCTTGAATGTCAAATCATTAATAAGTTTCCGAGGCACCAAAAGGGAGACTCATAATTTTGTTCAGATATTCATATTATAAGTGTGCCAGAGGCAATGCTAAAGCAAAGGTAGAATTGGTTATTTGCTTGTAAAGTCTAATTTGAGTGTTTAATAGATCAGCTGTTTTTAGATCACATCATGATGAAATGTGATACACAAATTGCCATCTTAGAGTGTTTTCTTCCTTCTTCACTTTTATTTTGATAAAATAATGATAGAGTATCTAGCATGGTTTTTAGTCTTGAAATAACAATACCTAGGAACAATAGCTAGAAACTAGCAACAGTTTGTTATAACAGTTTGTTATAATTTGATAAATCACTATTTTGTATTTGTATTTTATTTTCAAATCATTTCTTTCTCTGGTGATAGAAGAATACAGTCTTTTGTGAGGGAAAAGTATATTTATGAATACAAGTATGTATCTGAATAGTCATCTAAAAATCAGAGACGTGAATTTATATAGTGCTTGCAGGGTGTCTTAGATTTGATTATGAAGTTATTCCATGAGTGGGTCTTGCCAAGGCTGTCACAGAATCAATGGACTGGACTTATTAGGTCATCATCCCTTACTAACAGTATAGAGTTCTTTCAAAAGCTTTATTAGGTGCAATTGTAAGTGGCTCAGACAAGAGGTTTCAATCATTTCTTTTAAAGATGATTCCACAGCTTCAGAGATTGCATTGGCAAGAAATGATTCTTGATGCCTAGTTGGATGTGTCATTTTTCTCTTAGAACACTTGCAATCAATCCTGCCTCTTACCTCCTACCAACCACAGTCTTTGCTTGCATTGTTCTTCCTTTTTTTTTTTTTTTTTTTTAGTTTCCACACTCTTTCACCCAGTAAATTTTGCCCACATGATCTAATACCCACATAAGAAAAAAAAGTCAAAGTTGGATCAGTTTGCATGAAGAGGGATTAGAATGAGTTGAAGTAAACCATGGAAAGAGAATATTTAGTTTGGCTTAACTCACACCTATAATCACTTAAACATGAACAATAACGCATTTGGAAAATATCAGAAACTGTTTTATATCACAGACATATCATTAGGACCCCATAACATTCCAGAAACCTGCCCTTTTCAACCCCAGCCTACCCCCACAGAGACTGTCTATTTTAATAACAGCATTCTCAAAAGAGATTTTTAATGTTATTTTATTTTTTAACTTACAAAGATAAGACAGTATGGTAAGGGTATTGTCTTGGGCTCCTTCTCTTTCTAAAATGGAGGCTTTAAGAAACTGTTGCAAGCCAATAGGGAGGCTCTCCACAGTGTGTAGGAAAAGCTCCTTGCGAGCCAGGAGCCCCACAGTGGGCCTTTTTTCAGCCTATAAACAATACAGCTATGAGTTTCAGTGGGTTAAGCATCAGGCTGGAAATTTGTAATAACATGAGTTCTGATTCCAGAGCTATAATTTACTGGTTTGTTGAGTGACAATGGGCACATAACTTCACTGACATGTCTTTTCTAAAGTTTAGTCTTGAACTTTGTATTAGTTACATATTTGATCCTAGTAAAATATATCTTCCTAAGGAAAAAAAAAAATCCACATAGAAAAAAAATACTAATTTAAAACAAAAAGACTAAGGAGATACTCTATGAACATAAAAAATGTATGCTTTAATTAAATACAATAAGCCACTCATGGCACCTTATAAACAAAAACAAAAACAAAAAGAACTGGCAGACTCTTAAGCTATAAAATATTTAAAAGTATTGTTTAACTTAAATATTTAAAAGTGTGCATTGCTGTAAAATTAATAAACAAATCAACATATCATAATGTAGGTCAGAAAAAATAAAAACAAAAGAATTGGAATATGACTAAGTTGACATCAAGATTCAATGGTTTCTTGCATTGATTCTATGATGCTAATGATAGCATCATAGATACTATCTATGCCTTTCCTTTTGCTTAAAATGTTAAATTAAAACATTAAATAAAAACATTTTAGAAGAATATGCAATCTGTGATTATAGAGAATTTTTTTTTAATTGCTAAACAAGGGAGAAATTTATAAATGTGAATCAATAGATTTTAAACATCAAATAAAATTTTTAAATGGCGAGCAATGTATTACAGTTTGAAAGTAAACAAAAACTAAGGAAAATTTTATACTTCATCTAATAGAAATGTTGTGTCATTCTTAAATTCATAAAGAACTTGCTGAGTTCAATAAAAAAGACCATTAGCCAATAAAATATTGAGCAAAATACATGAACAGACAATTTACAAAGTAAGAAATAAGGATAACCAAGGTACTATTAAAAATGCATTCTCATCAGCAATGCAATAAATTTAAATCAAATATACTTTTTTAGCAAAAAAAAAAAAAGATTTTGGGGGGATAGGCTACTTGTAAACTACTGGAAGGCATATTTAGTTTTCATAACTTTATGGAAAGGTAGAAATAGTTGGAAATGTTTGTTAAACATTTAAAATATGTTTTGAACAAACTTTTATCTTTTTTGTATTATTTCCACTTCCAGAAATTTATCTTTAAAAATTGTCAAAAACTCAAAAATTCAAGCATGAACTTGTTTATTGCAGGATTATTGATTACTATCAATATCCAACAAACCTGTGGAAAAACAAATACTCTTCTATAAAGAGGATGATTGGCTGAATTTAGGCCCATGCACAGTGTTCCATAATAGAATAGCATGAAAATACGCTGAAATGGAAATGAAATATTACATAGTAAAACAGTTAAATTAGAAAATAGCCTGATAAAATTTTATTTACTCCATAATGTAGTTTGTGCTTAAACAGTTACATAGGGGTGTGTGTGTGTGTGTTTGTGTGTGTGTGTATACACACATATACCTATATATGTACCTATATATTGAAGATATATATATATATATATATACACACACACACCTATATCTTGAAGATGCACACACATACACACACACACACACATCTTGAAAAGATGTATATATATATATATATATATATATATATATATCTTGAAAAAATAAATCACAGTATCAGTAGTGGTTTTCCCAAGAGTGGGATTGTGTTCTATTATTTTTTAATGCCTATAGTTAGAATATAGTTCTTTTTTTTTCATTTAATTTAATCTTTTTGTGTGTGTTCCAAAATTCATTGTTTATGTACTTCACACAGTGCTCCATACAATATGTGCCCCACCACCACCCACCCAAGGCTCACCCAACCTGCCACCCCCTCCCCTATAAAACCTTCAGTTTGTTTCTCAGAGTCCACAGTCTCTCATGGTTTGTCTCCCCCTCCGATTTCTCCCAACTCACTTCTCCTTCCCATCTACCAATGTCCTCCATGTTGTTCCTTTTGCTCCACAAGTAATTTAAACAATATAAAAATTGACTCTTTTTGCTTGACTTTTTCACTAAGCATAATCTCCTCTAGTCCTATCCATGTTGATACAAAAGTGGGTATTCATCCTTTCTGATGGAGGCATACTACTCCATTGTATATATGGACCGTATCCTCTTTATCCATTCATCTGTTGAAGGGCATCTTGGTTCTTTCCACAGTCTGGTGACTGTTACCACTGCTGCTTTGACATTAGGATACAGATGGTCCTTCTTTTCACTCCATCTGTATCTTTGGGGTAAATACTTAGTAGTGCAATTACAGGGTCATGGGGTAGCTTTATTTTTAATTTCTTAAGGAATCTCCACACTCTTTGCCAAAGTGGCTGCACCAACTTGCATTCCCACCAACAGTGTAAGAGGGTTCCCATTTCTCCACATTCTCTCCAACACTTGTTTACTGTCTTGTTAATTTTAGCTATTCTAACTGTTGTAAGGTGCTACCTCAATGTGGTTTTGATTTGAATCTCCCTGATAGCTAATGAGGACGAATATTTTTTCATGTGTCTGTTACCCATTTGTATGTCTTCTTTGGATAAATATCTGTTCATGTCTTCTGCCCATTTTTTGACGTGATTATCTGTTTTGTGTGTGTTGAGTTTAAGGATTTCTTTCTTTCTTTCTTTAATTTTTTAAAAGATTTTTATTTATTTATTTGACAGAGAGAGAACACAAGTAGGCAGAGAGGCAGGCAAAGAGAGAGAGGCAAACAGGGTCCCCGCTGAGCAGAGAGCCCAATGTGGGGCTCAATCCCAGGACCCTGAGATCATGACCTGAGCTGAAGGCAATTCCTTAACCCACTGAACCACCCAGGCGCCCCATGAGGATTTCTTTATAGATCTTCGATATCAGCCCTTTGTCTGTAGTGTCATTTGTGAATATCTTCTCCCATTCCGTGGATTGCCTCTTTGTTTTGTTGACTGTTTCCTTTGCTGTCCAGAAAGTTTTGATCTTGATGAAGTCCCAAAAGTTCGTTTTTGCTTTTGTTTCCTTTGCCTTTGAGGGCATGCCTTGAAAGAAGTTTCTGTGGCCGTTGTTGAAGAGGTTACTGCCTATGTTCTCCTTTAGGGTTTGGATAGATTCCTACCTCACATTGAGGTCTTTTATCCACTTTGAGTTTATCTTTGTGTATGGTGTAAGAAAATGGTCAAGTTTCATTCTTCTATGCAGATCTGTCCAATTGTCCCAGCACCATTTATTGAAGAGACTGTCTTTTTTCCACTGTATATGTTTTTCTGCTTCGTCAAAGATTATTTGACGATAGAGTTGAGGGTCCATATCTGGGCTCTTTACTCTTTTACTCTGGGCTCTTTACTCTGTTCCACTGGTCTATGTGTCTGTTTTTGTGTCAGTACCATGCTGTCTTTGTGATCACAGCTTTGTAGTAAATTTGAAATCAGGCAACATGATCCTCCCAGTTTTGTTTTTCTTTTTCAACATTTCCTTAGCAATTCAGGGTCTCTTCTGGTTCTATGCAAATTTTAGGATTTGCGGCTTTTTGAAAAATACCAGTAGAATTTTGCTTGGGATGGCACTGAAAGTATAGATGGCTCTAGGCAGTATAGACATTTTAACAATGGTAGGATTTATCCATGGGATGTAAGAGTGGTTCAGCATTCACAAATCAATCAATGTGATAGAACAAATCAATAAGGGAAGAGAGAAGAACCACATGGTCCTCTTAATTGATGTGGAGAAAGCATTTGAGAAGATACAGCATCTGATCCTGAATAAAACCCTTCAAAGTATAGGGATAGAGGGAACACTCCTCAACTTCATAAAATCTATCTATGAAAAACCCACAGGGAGTATCATCCTCAATGGGAAAAAGCGGACAGCCTTCCCTTTGAGATCAGGAACACGACAAGGATGTCCACTGACACTACTGTTGTTCAACATAGTACTAGAAATCCTAGCAACAGCAATCAGACAACAAAAATAAATAAAAGTATTCAAATTGGCAAAGAAGTCAAATTCTCTCTCTTCTTAGATGACATGATACTCTACATGGAAAACCCAAAAGTCTCCACCCCCAAACTACTAGAACTCATATAGCAATTCAGTAATGAGGCAAGATATAAAATCAGTGTACAGAAATCAGTTGCTTTCTTATACACTAACAGTGAAGATATAAAAGGGAAATTAGAGAATCAATTCCATATGCTATAGCACCAAGAACCATAAGATAACTGGAAATAAACCTAACAAAAGAGGCACTCAAGGAACTACAGAACACTCATGAAAGAAACTGAAGAAAACATAAAAAGATGGAAGAGCATTCCATGCTCATGGATTGGAAGAATACAGTCCTTTTATATTAGAGAAGAAAAACACGTTTTAGACATAGTTTTTAAGGAGTCCTTAAATTAATGATCACATTATTTCAAAGTAAATAGAAATAACGCATATATACACATGCAGATATAGAGTACACTATTAAGTCATAATTAATAAAATGACTTTTCCTCACACAAGTGAAATTTGGTTTGTTTCTTCTCAACATAATGTTTTCCAGTTTAAACAAATATATCTCTGTTTAAGAAGAAAGAAGGAAAAATGTTAAATGGCCATGGCTTGTAATGGTTAATCCATGCATGGATTCCTAGATGATTCTGGGGAAAAAAGGCCTTCCTTCACAAACCTCAGAATAACACCGTAGATGGATACCTCCCTGCTAGTGGGGATGTTTAGTTAGGACACCTTCTAATTATTCTCTGAGTCTGTAAAGGCCTTGAATGCAACATTCCTTAAGATCACCACCTTTTTCTCTGAGGAGCAAAAGACCAAAAAAAAAAAAAAAAAAAAAAAGCGGAGCGGGAAGGAATACGTAGTTGATTTCAAATGGATAAGTGATGAGAATTGAGTCAACATGGACAGATATGGAGGAAGAGACATTTTTTTGATCAACCTCAGTTTATTATTTCTCCACCCAAGGAATAGAGTATAAACTAAACCATGTGTGAAAAGGCAACTGGGCCCCAAAGCAGCAGCAACTGCTTCACTTCAGATGACTTAACTGGTCTTTGCAAACTGTTCAACTTGGTTCCTGACCAAGAAAAAAGACTTTTTCTCCTACTCCCACACGACGTGCTGCACAAACACTCAGTTCTATGACTTTATTGTTTCCTGCACAGTGACTTTTCATGCCTGCCTACCTTATTCACAATCTCGTGATTCCACCCCCAGGCCTCCTCCACTTCCTTTGTAGATGCCAGTTCCTGCGCCATGGGTTCAGGGACAGACCTCCCTCACCCTGCCTAGAGAGGACAGCCCTAGGACTTATTGCTGTGTTGTTGGTTGTATGTCCTTAATGTAAGATTAAAGAACAGTGAAACGATACCATTTTTTTTTTTTCAAGTCACAAGAGTAAAGTGAGCTCCAGAATCATTTAATGAGGGTTTTCAAAGAAAACTTCCAAGTAGGGCTTTGGATGCTCACAGAACTGGGCTGGGGTTATCCTATGGGAAAAGTCACATTTGACTTTGTGGCTATTTAGCTTCATTTTCCACCAAGTCTATCCATTCTTGGTAGCAATATTTGGTGCTCTATCATCACACTGTCTCCTTACCCTGAGGTTAGATAATCCTGAGAATGTCCTAGTTGACAAAGTTTAATAATATCTCTGGGTATTTATTATATTTAAAGAAAAGTCTTTAAAAAGTTAAATAAGCAATTATATTTAAAGAAAGTCTTCTTGACACCAACATGGATTTAAAATGGAAAATAATGAAGTTAAAATGTTGGAATGATAAGCAGTGTTTCCAGAGAAGCTCACTACTAATAATTTTGTTCAACTAATCCTCAAGTGTTTATTTAAGGCCTAATACATTCTTTCTTCTGCCCTGGTTTCCAAGAGAACATGGTCACTCTTGATTTTCCAGGCTTTTGTAACTTGAGTTTCTCCACCCACCTCAAAATAGAGAATTCAGTGTAGGATTATAGTACATCTTAATGCGTGATGGATGACTGAATGAATATATGCATATGTGTATGTGTTTGTATATATGTAGCTGTATACATGTGTAAGTGCATATATAAATAAAGTGTATGTGTTTGTATATACATAAAATGAACAGACAGTCATGAAGCTAATTGATTTTTTATCCCACAATTACTTTGTTGAAGGGCTATTACATGGTATATATAAACAATTATATTAAAATAAAAACTGATGGTCTGAAAAATATTTCATCAATGATTTCATGTGTGTTTTTTCAAAAGTTAAGCTGATCTCAACTTCCCTTTTCTATCTCTAGCATCTTTTTAAAAAGTAGGAAAAGGTACAAAGCCATGAAAAGTCACTAATACTGAATGTGTTTCATGAACTACATTTAAGTCAAATTTACTACAAGTCAAATGAACTACATTTAAGTCAAATATTAAGGGAAATCATGCTTTCTTATGTCAGGCGGACACTCTAGTATGTCTGGTCTGGTGTTGGGCCATTGAATGCCTTTCTGAGAAACTGACCCAGGATAGCGTATAGCCTCCAGATAAGGATCATGATCTTCTTTCAATGCATTGAGTGGGGAATATACTGAGGAAGTGATTCTTTCTGCATCTAATCTCCTGCGTTGTTATAGAGAAAAAGTGGAGCTAGGGGTTATTAATCATGGGATTTCTATCTAGGTCTGCTACTAACAAGCTATTAGACAAAACACCTCAATTCCTTTGGTTTAAATCTTTCTTTTAAATTATTTTTATATACTCCTGAACCTGTCAGTGTCCCAAAAGGAAACATATGCCATATTCAAAATTTGATATTTCCAGAAGGGTTTCTTTATAGATAAACCATTTACAAAGGTTCAGGGTAGGGGAAACAAGAAAGATTATCCAGGCTGGTTGTAGTGCTGGCTAATGCTGAGGGCAATTAAAGAAACCCATAAGGAAGAGTCCTATAGTATGAGCAACCAATCCTAATGACTATTCTGAACACTAAGAATTTTCCACTTCAATAAACTATTTTTCCTTAGTAAAAAATTGATTAAATCACTCCTGATGTCTCAAATCCATTTGAGAAAGTAGCTCTCTCCCATTGAATGAGATTGAAAATAAACTGAAATCAGAACAGGATGTCACTGCAAATATTCTGGTTAAAATTAAGACAACAGGTAGCTATTTGCATTTTTTCTCTATCAGAAATATGTCACACTGGGTCCTAGAATACGCAGTATAATACTGCTTTTGTTCCAAATTATTGCTTACATTTCTTTTGATATCTTAGGCAAAATAACTTTGGAGTGAGCTTCATTATAAATTGAGGAAATATGAATTAATAAACTATATAAATTTCAAAATTTTTAAATTATATTGATACTTATTTGGTACAAATATTGGGGATCATTTTTATATCATGGAGGATGTTGAAACTAGAAGATAATTCTTGTTGCATTTCCTTTGTTCAAGAAGTTTAAAAGTAGGAATGGATACAGTAACATAATGGGTTATTCTCACCTTTTAAAAAAGATGGACATTTCTAACAATAATAATTGACTAAATTGCTTTAAAAAGTTTATATTTTAAACACTTCCAGACTCATTTTAACCTTATAGAACAACTAAAAACTCACTGGTGCTCACAAGCTTAATTTGCTTCCATTCTGCTGCCAATAACCACTTTTCCAAAAATCTTGGTGCTTAATCTTATCTGGAATTTTTTTTTTTTTTTTTTTTTTTTTTGCTTTCGGCTTCAAAAGAGCTGCAATACCAGTTTTTATGTACAAAGCTTTTCAGGACATTTTAGTCACCAAGTTCTGATGGAAGCATAATATGTAAGGACAACACCATTGGCTGCTTAGACAGGGGAGCCAAGGAACTAAATGATCTTTAAGATTCAGTCATCCCTAAAATTGCAGCACCCTCCTGATTTTTTTTCCTCTGTTTGGCCATCTGTCCGTTTTTCTTTTTCTTTCTTTCTTTCTTTCTTTTTTTTTTCTTTTAATTCTTTTTTTTTTTTTAATGTATTCTTATTTTCTTAAGATTTTACCCATTCATTTGAGAGAGAGAAAGAGAGTACATGAGTAGGCGAGAGGGGCAGAGGGAGCAGCAGACTCTCTGCTGAGCAGAGAGCCTGATGCTGGGCTTGATCCCAGGACCCTGAGATCTGAAAGCAGAGGCTTAACCCACTAAGCCACCCAGGCAGCCCTCCTTTTAATTCTTTACTACAGTATAAACAGAATCCCCAAATAGGGTGAAGATAGGAAAAATGAGGCCCTTGAGTGACTGAAGGTCATACTCTAAGTGAGACAGTCTGTTGAGACTGTGTGTGAAAAAAAAAAAAAGGACCACTTCACATTTGCTTTCTCTACCCTAACAAAAGAATAAGCAGCTCCGTAAACTAGGAATCTTTTAAATCAGTGCTTCCCAAACTTCGGAGGAATATAAATCCGCATGAGATCCTGTGAAACAGCAGATTTCAAGTTTCATAGGTCCGGGGGAAGGCAAGGCCAGAGATTCTGCTTTTCCAACACGTTTCCAGGTGAGTCTGCGAGGCCTAGGAGCAGACTTGAAGAGTACCATGGTTCTAAACTCTTCTCCTCCCGTCTTTAAATCTAAATTTAAAGAGATCTTGGCTTTCTAAATGTGAATCATGTATCCGTATATTCTTCCAGTTCCTGATTTCTAAAAATAAAATTGGACCAAGAACTGGAAGGGGTATTTTAGATTCCTGAAAGTTAGATTAAATTAAGATCAGGCGAACTCCTTAAAAATGCAGTTCAGAAGGCCCTTAATCCCAGGTCACTTTCCAAACCTTCCCATCCCAAACCAAGTCAGCTGCGTTATGGAATGTTCTCTAGAATCTGCCTCTCTGCTTCCCCTTCCTAACTGTACCTCTTTTCTGCAATCTGCCACATACTACATGCCCTCATTTCTTGGTCTCTTCCCGGCTTATGGATATCCCACAGAGGTGCCCTTTCACATATGTAGACACAATGGGTGAATTGTACGTTAAATAGGAAAGAATCTTTATCGTCCACAGTAACAGGAAATCCCCGACTCAGGGCAATATGTATGTGATATCTGAATGCACAATCAGACCCTTTGAATAGCATTACATTGTAGGAGCAACAAACACAGCAAACAGTCCACAAAAGCTGTCTTTTTCCAAGTATTCCTAATGCAAATGAGCCATGATGAAGGAGAAAATCTGGTTAAAATCACCCACTAACTGGATACGCATACCCACCTTTTATCTTCTATTTCAATTTTCCAATTTAATGGCTGGCATCTGTTAGAAAAGAAAATGTAATGGTCAATGCTGTGGAATTAAATCCGTACCACCCCCTCCCCAAAAATTTATTAGAGGCTTTCCCTTCCACCCTCCAAAATCTGATACACTGATTAAAATGCCTAGCTTTGCTTTTAAACAGAGTCTGGGAATACAACTTAGGAAAGATTATCTCTGAAGTCTCTGTATTGCTCTAGGAATTTTTGAAGATCTGAAAATGATCTCTATTTAGGGGTTATTTACTAATGAAAACAGCATTGTAGTGCTTGTAGAAAATACTACCACCACCTACTGGCATACATTGTACATAAAATTGAAAAAGCTTCTAATTCATTTGAACATTACCAAACAGCAATATGGAGAAAAGAAATAATTATTGTCATTTTGTTCAACTTTAATTTCAAATTTAGTTAGGTAATTTTGTTATCCTTTTGATAATATAGCATTTAGTTTTATTGTCTGAGTACGTAAACTAAAAGAAGGAAAGTGGCAAAATCAGGGCATGAAATATTTAAACAAAGAAATAAGGTGTATATATATTGTTGAAGTGACCAACGCATTGTCTTTCACCTGTTGCTAAGTTCATTTTTTATTTTATTGGAACCTTATTTTGTCAAACTCAGAAGGAAAACATGTGTTAATGTGGCAATTCAAAAGCCATTTGAACACATAACCATGTAAAATTCTTTAAAATCAATGAAAAATATTTAATTTTTTTAAATTTTTTTTTTAAGATTTTATTTATTTATTTGACAGAGAGAGATCACAGTAGGAGAGAGGAAGGGAAGAGATCACAGAGAGAGGAAGGGAAGCAGGCCCCCTGCTGAGCAGAGAGCCCGATGTGGGACTCGATCCCAGGACCCTGAGATCATGACCCGAGCCGAAGGCAGCGGCTTAATCCACTGAGCCACCCAGGCGCCCCAAAAATCAATGAAAAATATTTAAAGCAGAATATAAAGATATATACAAATCCCTTTGCAATTTCTGCTGTGATTTTGATAAAAACAGCTAAAAGATTACATGTACATTAAGCTTTTTTAAATTTTTATTTTACAGTCAACTCTCATTCTCTTTTAGATTAGCATTAAATTATGTGTTCTTCTTTACAGTTTCCCTTGGGAAAGAATTAAACGCTTATGTTATTTTTTTCAGTGGTTATTTTGAACTTTATCCTCAGACAATCTAGTCTTCAGCGCTACAAATTTCCTACCACTAAAGAAACTACTTCTAGCATAGAATCTATTTTCTTGCTCAATGGCTTAATATTTTGCACCAATGAGCTAGATTCATGAAAAGGATATGGGATTAAAAGCATGGGTCTTCTTCCCAAAACTTTACTGTGACACCCTTATTTGTTACAGTCACAGAATGAACGGCTTACTACTTTAATGATATTTATAATGACATCTGTATGTATATACAGAGATAGAGAGAAGGATAAATTTAGATAAATCTAATGATAATATATTTATATATTGTCAATATATTAAAGAAATCTTTTTATGGAGGATAAACAAATTTTAAAGAAAAGAGAAAAAAACTTTTAATATATACATATTAAAAGTAGATAATATCTTTGTTTTTTCTCCCCATGGATATGAAAATGTTTGTAGACAATGTGGTAACTCATTCCCTATCATCTTATTTAAATTATAATCAGCTCCCTACCAGCTTAGTGATTATTCAGTTCCCTTTTGAAAAAAAAGTTATTGTTCTCTAAAATACTGTTTACAGTACACTGATAATTAGGATTTATTGTGATATATTGAATTACTGGATTTTTTGGATTGTTCTTTTAACAGCCGCATTTTTGCTTACTTGCCTACCATTTTACTTTTTAATATCTGACACTACTTTTCCTCCACTTATTTAATAAAGAAAGTCATTGATTCCCTACAATGTGCCCAACATTGTGTTGAAACAGCTGATTCAGTGGTGGATGTGGAACAGCTGATTCAGTGAGGGATGTGTTAGACAGACAAGATCTTTGTCCTGTTGGTATTTAAAATAGAGTGATGGAGAAATGCAAGTAAGTAAAGCAACAAAGAAAATAAAAGGATATGCCTGTACATGCAGTGGGATTGTGAGAGCAAGTAGATAGATCTTAGGACGTGGCCAGGAAAGATCTCCTCAGCAGCCTGATGGCTGAGCTAAAATACAGACAGGAGCCCAATCACGCAGAGTTTAATTGTATGTGATTGTTTAAGATTACTTATTTGAGGTTACTGTACTCGCTATTAAAGGATATTAAAATATGCATATCTCTCTTCTATATTATGCAATAGACTCATGATGAAACTATTATATTTCCACAAATTATTTTAAGAAGGGTTGGGTGAGTATTTTCAACAAGACCTGAATTAGTGTTTTCACACATAAAAAATTGAAAGATAGCATTATGGCTGAATTATGTTCCCCTGTAATTTTTATGGTGAAATCCTAAACCCAGTACTTTCAGAATGATGGTATTTGCAACTGGTAGATAAGTAAGTACTGGAGATGGAGTAACATATCATCATGATTACAGGCAAACACTTTGTTATAAATTTCAATGTTGCTAATAAACTGGATCTTAATTGTTCTTAACACACACACACACACACACACGCACACACACGGAAATGATAATTATGTGACAGTAATGGAGGTGTTAGCTTATGCTATGATGGTAATCGTATTGCAATATATAAATGTATCAAATATGCATATGGTATACCTTCAACCTGTACAATGTTGTTTGTCAATGGCATCTCAATAAATTAAAAAAAATTAAAATAACCTGACTCTATTTGGAGACAGAGCCTTTAAACAGACAATCAAGGCAAAAAGAGGTCATATGAAGAGGTCCTAATCCAAAATGACTGGTATCCTTATATGAAGAAGAGATTAGGACACAGATACATAGGGGGGAAACCATGTGAAGACATTGAAGAAAGACAAGAAAATGAGAGAAGCCTTAAAAGAAATCAGCACTGCCACCAGCTTGATCTTGAACTTCTAATCTCCAGAACTGTGATGAAAATTTCTGTTGAGTCCCAAGTCTGTGGTACTTCACTGGGGACCACTAACAAACTACAGATTGGATTTGCAAAGCACCAATGGTGGATACAATGGCTTAGTTAAAAGCAGGGCATGGCCTATATAGAAAGGGTGGTGTGAAGAAAGTCACAGAAGGGGAAAAAAAAAGTGATATATCAAAAAATTACGACTAGTGAGGTTGGGGTGCGAGTGCAAAGTGAATGGAAAGGAATGGGGAGATAAATTTTGAAAACCAGATTGGCATTATATGAAAGAAGATTCTTTTTTAAAGATTTTATTTATTTATTTGACAGACAGAGATCACAAGTACACAGAGAGGCAGGCAGAGAGAGGGGGGTAAGCAGGCTCCCTGCTGAGCGGAGAGCCAGATGTAGGACTCAATCCCAGGACCCTGAGATCATGACCTGAGCTGAAGACAGAGGCTCAACGCACTGAGCCACAAAGGTGCCCTGAAAGAAGATCTTAATTGCCAAACAAAGAAAGTGGTTTTAACCTTTTCTCTGAACAATGAAGAGACCTATTATTGTCCTCTAAATTAAAAATTACAGGGTTCTGTGATATAAAAACAGATAAAAGAAGAAATACTATGGGGGAAGTGGATGCCAAAAACCTCGGCCCTCTCAATTTCTCTTGTCAGCAACACAGCATGTCCAAGGAACTTTGGAGATCAACACAATATTTTGAAAACCATTGGAATAAAGAGTTGAACTTATTTTTTGAAGAGTCGAAATTTATTGGTATGCAGTTTGAACTATTAAGTTAGATTGTAAGAGGTTGTAATATTGTATGCAAATTCCTGCTCCCACCTTATCCTGTAAAGGGATTATACACTCTCATCCACAACCAGGGGGCATGTGGCACCTTGTCAATGGGATGGGTACACATTCCTACCACAGTATGTAATGTCCAGAGTGAGGTCTGATTTCTCACGTCCTCAGTGCCTACAATACCTCCTTGTAGATTTAAGTGGCTACTCACCCCCTTTTTATTTGAGCTCATTAGAGAAGAATCCCTTGCCTTGGATTACACAACAGAAAATGTTATTTTTGTTTTGTTTTGTTTTGTTTTAGAACACTCAAGCAAATGTAGTGGTGGCCCAGGGTAGAGTGCTAATATTAAAAATGAGAAATAACAGAGACTTTGGAGACTTAGAATCAGTGTGTGCAACTTGTTGTGTCTATGGGGTAATGAAAGGTAAAAGTTAAAGGTTTCTCTGTGCTTCCATATTTAGCATCAATAATATAGGAAATTCTAGGAAAGAGATGCAGAAGATAATGTTTACTTTGGGGACATCCTGAATGTGAGAGACTGGGACATTTTGTTGGAGATGTCTACTAATCACTTGCAAAGGAAGGACATCTATGCCAAAAAAGTGAATAATCAGTTAGCACGTATTTGCCACAGTCTGTTTGGTACTACATGAAACACAAAAATAGAAGCACAAAACTTACTTCTTTGAATGTTTCTCTTTTTATAGGTTTGATTGTTTTTGCAAAAGCTCTCTTATTCCTTTGCCTGAACTAAGTGATTATAATCGTATTTTTATGAATGTATAAGGGGCTGACTAATGATTGAAAAGTACATTGAACATCCCTGAAACTAATAATAGACTATATATTAACTAAATTGAGTGTAAATAAAAAATTTAAAAAAAGAAAAAAGAAAAACACATTGGACTATTTTAGGCAAAAAAATAAATAAATAAAAAATAAACCTCTGGACTTCTAAAGTTTTTTGATGATTCCTTATTTAGCTCATAATCTCCAAAAAGTGGTATGGCAAAAGGAAAAATATATAAACTAATTTTTGTAACTCCTCAGTGTTCAAAATTGGATTCATACCAGCCTCTGAAGATTCAGTATGACCAGATGAATACCCTAAAATTAGGTAAAGGAATTAAGGCAGAGCTTAAGAGAGAGAGCTGATGCCAGTAATATAGTTAAGGTATAAGAGAGTCAATGAAGCCCTATATATTTCCTCAAAGTAGACCATAAGTATGGCTTTGAGAACCTCGGTATCCATTGCAAAAAGGAAAATGCAGTTAGTGCTGGTTGGGTAAAATACCACTATATCCTCCCAAGCAAAGAGAAATGTCTTCCATGGTTACTAAATGGAGACGACTGTGTGATATATAGCAGAGAGCAAATACAGCTTCAAGTTTTTAAAGGTTCCCTCAAAATAAGTGGACAGAATATCAACAAATGTATGTGTACTAGGAAACAAACTCATTTAATGTTGCCAGGTATACAACTTTCCAAAGGACTAGTTTAATATCCAAATAAACTTTAAAAAATTGAAATTATATTCCTATGTTCTCCATAAATACTTCCATATAGTGTTACTCTAAAATTCCTTTTAATAATCAGTGGATTTAAGACTTTTCTCCCTGAGAACTGTGTTGCCCTGGTCTGTGTTGATCAGTACTGAGGCATATGCTTTCTAGGTGGCACTAGAGAATCACATGTTCCTAGGCCATTCCACTGTTTGTTATAGGACAGACATTTTACTGATCTTTTTTTCTTACTAAATAATTTGGAAACAATGGATGATAGTTGTCTTACATTTTTATTCTAAGAAGAAACCATGAGAATATTAGCCTGGAAAACAGTTCAAGCATTGATGGCCAATAAAATCAGAGTCTGAATCAAGTCCTTAGAGAATGTCTGACTGGAACATTCCTGTTATATTGCAACTTCCTGTTATATTCTCAACCAAATGAAAAATGGAAACCTAGAATATTGAAATGAGTGAAATGTTTTTTGGGTCTATTAACTAAATGTTGGGACATGTCAATTAAAAATAATGACTCAGGGTTTGGAATAGTTAATCTGTAGTCCTTTTTGCTGGCCATAATTAGATAGAAGGGTTGGTTGATGTGGCAATTTAAGAAATATATTCATTTGTTAAAATGGTTCCGAGCTAAAATCATTTCAGATTGTCCCCCTTTAAGCATTCTACACAGAGGCCTATCACAGCTTTGTCTTCATAATAATCATTAAATTCAGTTCAAATACTAGTCATGGGAATTGTTATTTGACATTTATTTATCTTGCAATTTATCTCAAACTGATTTTACTAGGGGAAAAAAGCACTAAGGAAGTTGATCTGCTATCTCAGCACTTATTTGTTTACAGAAAATTTAAGTGTAGGTGACCCTGTTCCGGTTGGAAACTTTACGATTAGAGCTTTTTCTGCCTCAATGAAGTGTACATGTACTTTTCGTTTTTCTTTTAGCAATCACCAGACTTTTAAGGGAAACAAATAAAGACAATAAGTACCCATTAAAGGGCCAGACAGGGAACATACTTGGATTTTTGAAATATCCAGTAATTTTATTTTACTTTTTTTAAGATTTTATTTATTTATTTGTCAGAGAGAGTGAGCACAGGCAGACAGAGTGGCAGGCAGAGGCAGAGGGAGAAGCAGGCTCCCTGCTGAGCAGGGAGCCCGAGGTGGGACTTGATCCCAGGATGCTGGGATCTTGACCTGAGCCGAAGGCAGCTGCTTAACCAACTGAGCCACTCAGGCGTCCCTATCCAGTAATTTTAAAATAGAAATTGATTTCTAAGAGATAACTTGCCATCTGACACACTAGCATGGCACATTTTTTTTTCCAAATAAAATGAGCACAATTTGGAAAATTATTAGATAGAGATTAAATACAGATAGGCTAATAGCAATCCTTATGTTTATTATAAATAAAAAATGCATGGAATTTGGTGCATATATTCAAAATAATAAGAATGTTCTTGGAAGAAAGAGTGTTCTTGGACATTTTTTTAAATGCAACTCTGACATTATATGTCAACTATACTTCAAAAAAAGCAGAACTCTACTGGTTTGTATACAAATATTTGTATGTATTCTCTTAGGAAAAAACACAAAAATTCTTCAATGTTTGGGTGTCTTCTCCAAAATAGTGGTGTTCCTCTTGACCATTTTCTACACAATCTCATTTCATTGTACTTCAATCTTAATGGAACCAAAGTTAGAATATTGGAAAGTACCTAAAGAAGGATGCAATTTATTTCCTTCTTTATGAGACAAAAATCGATCTATATCTATCCCTTTCTTTTGCTCAATTTTCAGAGGATGCTTTAGAAAATAACCCTTTTGTACATAAATATAAATTTATTATTTTTTTATTTACATTTAATGATATTGATTTTTCCATAATGATTTCTGATACATAGATTTCAATCCATCTCCCAAAAACAAACTGAAACAAAATCATAAAATAAATAGAAAAGTACTGATGACCTACAAAGTCATTAGAGTGTGAGCACATACATCACAGATAAATACATTCAAAAGGTATTAACGAATAAAGAGAAAGTTATTAAAATAATTTCAATTTAATCAATACACTTGAAACATAGAAATGGTTTAGCATAACAATATCAAAATTTCTTTTTCTAGTTTCTTACTTTTACAACAGTTTTGCTCACTTTTAAGACAGCATCAAAGACTTAGGTGGTTTGAAGATGCAGGATTAGAGCACAGGTCTTAAACAAATGGATTGGCCAAATGTGTTTAGAAAAATGTTTTGGTTTGACCCCCACAGGCTTATATTTATTTTAAATTTGAACAGGATGCCAACATTTAACAATTACGGTTTTTGATGTTATAAAAAATCTGTAATTGTTACAGCCATCTGCTAGAGTTGCTCACTGCCCACCCCTTTTACCTGGGCACCCTCCCCACGTTGCCAGAGTCCCATTTCCTTCATTCCCTACATGTGCCTGCTCCTACAAGATTTTTGTTTCTGCCTCCTAGTGTAGCCTACTATCCAAACGATAGTTACTTGTCCCGGCAAAAGACAGAATACTAATATTTTCTTATTTCCTTCCTGGCAAGCTTCCCACTCACTCCCAAATGATAATAATAGAATGTTGAAAGTTCAACAAGCAAAAGTGTAAAACAATCCAGCGTGAGATAAAGTGACCACAGACCCTCCCAACCTCTCAGAGCACATCTTCTTTATGCTTGATAGTTCAGCTTGGAATGAAAATCAATGAAAAGACCAACTATCTTCATGTCTTTCTTAACCTAGGTTTCCACGAGATCTTTAAAACATAGACTTTCAGAAATAGTGACAGCATCTCAGTTTGTGCAAACCTGCAGGCTAAGCTACAGATGGTGCCATTTAGCAATGGCCAAATTGCCAGTTACGACCCTCTGAAAAATGCAGGGTTTATCACAGAAACTCTGACAGTCGCTGGAATATCATGTCTCTTTGGGGCATTGTTTTAACAAATGCATTTGAAAGAAAAATGTTCTCGGTTAACTACAGTTCCCAGAATACCTTGTAGAACATTCTGTCTCTATTGATCATAAACTGGCAGAGCCACCATGCCTCCTCTGGCAGAACTCAGGGGAAAGTGAGAAAGTGCATTATACCATGTGACAAAATTTAAATTATGAAAACACTAGTGTGCAGTTTCGTTGGTATTTGCATTCCCTTAGCACAAGATAGATCTGAAATCTATTTTTATCCAAAGGATCTTATTAAACTGAGATTGTGATTATATGTAGTTGTTTCAAGCAGTAGTGCCTGATGGTATTTTTTTATAAACAATAGAGAATAAATCCAAACAAGCTAAAAAATGTTTATTGCAAAATACTGTAGTTCAAGAAAAACTACATCTGCATGGACTGCATATTTTGGATGCAATTTATGGTGCAGTTTCTCTTCATTAACCACATCTCAGAGAATTTTCAAAGCATCAGCTTGCATATTATTAACATGTACTTAAAATAACAATATAGGAAGCTTCAGAATTAAAATAAAAGGTTAAGCATAAAACCTAAGGTGCTTTCAGTGTGTCTGTATATATGCAATTCCTTAGAAACTCAGCTTTTTAATTAAAGTAAACTAGACCTTACCTAGGCCAGCTAGATTAATAAGCATCTCATTCTACTATAACTATTCTCCTTAATAAAAGCAGATGGAATCCATTTTATAAGAAAAAATATAGTATTAACCATCACTGCTTCTTTTATGTAGCTAAACACATATAATTATTCTGCAGCATTTTTCATGCAAAGGAACAGTGACAAAAAGGCAATTATAGCATTTGAACTCAATGGGAATTTTTCTTCAATTACCCTACATTGTAGATTTGTATTTTGTGAGGTATTAGATTGTTTTGTTTATTTTTGCACATACATACATTCTCAAGTATTTTACAGCTTGAGATTCTTAAAGAAAAATCTGTATCATCAGTTGCATTTACAAACACATACAGTGTTTGCAACCACTGAAAAGCTAAATGTGAAAACAATTAATAAATGAGTTTCAGAAAATTTCAAAATTACTATCCATGTATCTTGTCTTATCATTCATACTCAGATCCTTAAAGGCACTTTTTGGAAGTTAGTAGAAGATGATGGATCCTAATTTATTACTTAAATGTACAATTTCTATATGGAATATATGCCATTCAGAGCTGGGTTTGAATCCAACTCATAATTCCTTCAGTTATGTAATGCTGAACAAGTGAATTAATTTGTATGAGCTTCAGTTTTCTCATTTGGAAAAAAAGGGATAACAATTTCCACGTGGCAGAACTGAGCAAAGCACATATGACAGCACCCAGTAAATAGTACGCACTCTGAAAAGGTAGAAATAGTTGTTATGATGTCATTTCTAAATCTAAGCTAATACCTAGTAGCAGTCCAAGTCAGCCTGCATTTGGAGAAGATGCTGTCTTAAAATAAGAACTAAGATTGATGAAGGCACCTGGGGGGCTCAGTAAATTAAGCGACTTATTCTTGGTTTCCATTCAGGTCATTATCTCAAGGTCAAGAGATAGAGCAGCATCACCCTCCATGTTCAGCAGGGATTCTGCTGGAGATTCTCTCTCTCCCTCTCCCTCTGTCCTTCCCCATGGCTCCTAGTCTCTCTGTCTCTAAAATGAATGAATGAATGAATGAATGAATGAATAAGTAGGAACTAAGATAGACATTTTCAATTTAGACTGTTTTCACTATTTATTCCCAAACCTCCCGGGTTTGCCAAAGCCAGATCTCCCTTACTAAACCTCCAACTTCATGGGTGGAGAACCAACATGGTATGGTTCCTGCCTTCTCAGATTTCCAGGCTCCCCTTGTTACATGGTCATCCTGGTTTCATAACTGCAGTGGATTCCTACTCACCCTTCAGTGATACCTTCTTTGATGCAAAAAGATGCAAACGTCTCTCTTTTCACAGCTTTGAACTCTTCTTGCTGCATCTGTTGATAGTTGCTTCCTCCACTATCAGCTACTGGAGCTGTACCACTATGTTTCCCAAACACTGCTATGTTACTAGCAAGTGGCTAAAAAGAAGCAGCCAGATTTGGGGAAAATATACTATGAAAAAGAAGGAAGGGTTTTATTAACTAAATGGAAGTTAAGAAAACATTGTCAAAAGCAAGTAATGTGGTATAAAACCAACTTTCAGGGGCGAAGAGGTACACTCTATATTCCTCTTCCCCATCCCTGGTTTTCCCATTAGAAAGCCCCGGTGTGTGCTGCTGGTCCATCTTGCCAAGGCCCAGGTCAGAGAGCGCCACCACAGACACCACAGTGCCCTGGGATTGGGGCTCCACTTCCTCTCTTCTGCGTGGAGTGGAGGCCTCATGGGATCTTCCCCGCCCCCGCACAGCCCCAGGTAATTCAAGCACAGCAAGGAAGCAAGGACGCAACTCCAGCTATCTAGACAATGTTAAAAGATAATATGACTGAGAGTAAAATGTCAGTGGAGATGTGAAAACAGCATTTGATATTCACTATTTTTCCCATTTATTGTTGAGGTAAAAACATATTTTGTCTCACTAGCTCCAAAATGTTAACTGATGTTACTTTGCTATGTTCTTGCCAATACCTATTCATCCAGTGCCATTTGGCCTTGCAACTCCACTGACATGCAAGCTGGAAATACTGCAGAAAATCAGTCACCATGTGCTCACTGGAGATTTTGGTGACTGAATTTTGTTTTGGGTGGTGGGAGATGAAGTTATAAATCAGTGTTTTTTAAACAGCTAACTCTGTAATGTTTCTCCATTTCCAATTGAAAAATAAACTCAAAGGGAATTTGAAATGGAAGAGTCTGTAAGTCTTTGTGAATATTATGAATGTTGTACCATATTTGTGTATTTCTAGGCAAAAAAAAAAACAAAAAACAAAAAACAAAAAAAAACACCCCAAAGCAGTTAAAAATAAATTAATACAGAAGTCTTATAATCGTAGGTTTGAACTCAGATAAATGCAGAGACTTAATTCTTTACCTTTTTCTGTGCTCTATTCTGTGATTTATTCACAAACCAAACCAGAGAAATCTCATTGATCTCTTTCAAGTAAGATAATCTGATATATTTCTCAATGCATTTTTAGTTGATCAGTTCCCTGTAACAGGAACCCAAGAATCCTTAACTCTTTTTGCTCTCCTACTTCATAGAGCCCTCAGGCTTCAAAATGGCATTGTTTCCCCTCAGTGGAATTATAAATAACCACACAACTCACTTTTTAGCCTTGTAATATGTGCCATAATAAGGACACAGAAACCAAAAATTCCCACTTGTTTTATTTGCTAGCGAGCGCTCCAATCTTTAAGGCCCATGACTACCCCCAATATTCTAGCTCTGAAGTTAAATCAGGCCACCCCCGGGAGAGGGGGGAACCACAGCAACTTCTTTTTTAAAATATATTTGATTTTCTTTTCCTAATCTTACAGCCTTCCTTTCTTTTCCTTTTTTTCCTCTTACACTGCTGCGTGCTTTAATTTTGCTTTCAGCCAGTAGTTTAAAAACTTTAGCTTCTAATAACTGGAAAAAATGGTTATTTAAAGATAACTGCAACTTGCTTAACATGCCAGGCTATCATATGCTCAGTGCTTTGAAGCTGCAAATTAATGACGAGCAGGAACAGTGACTATCTTTCAGAGGAAACTGACCTCTTTCTAATGGCACATCGCTAATGTCATCTGTCTACTGCATCTCATTATGTGAATTTCATGGAGTTTAAAAAAAAGTATCTTAAGGCTGTGCACAAATAAAAAGGACCTTCTAGTATTAAGCACTTTGAAAATTTTTGATCTCTCAAAATACCTTCCTTAGATACTGCTTCCCCCTTTTGTGCATGGCACGCTGCTTATGTCATCTATTCTCTGTGACTAATTATGTTAATTTTGTGCCATAAAAGTAACTGAAGGCTGTTAAGAAATAAAAGCTTTTGAGTGGCCTTATTTCATAAACACCCCTTTTGAACAAGGCGCATTTAGTCATATTTGCAGTAACAGAAAGAGTCTTGTGCTAAAAATACAACAAAGGCTCTTGAATATGGCCATTTATTCCCACTTTATTAGGTAATTTATGAAAAAGTATGAAGGGAAGCCTTTTTGTTACTATAATTTGCATAAAGCTGGTGCCCCATTAATGAGATAACTTCCTGCCTTTTGTGTATCACCAGCTGGAAATAGAAATGGAGGAACTTTTCTGTAGCCCAATTACTTAACCTGCTGAGTTCAGAGCTGGAAAGTAAACAGGATTCCTATCTGCCAAGGAACTTTATTTTGGTTCCTCTAACCTGATTTTAAGTAGACTTACTGTGGTGCTTACTTTGTAGTACATACAAATATCGAATTATTCTGTCTTACACCTGAAATGAATATGTTAAATACAAAATCTACCACAATAAAAAATATTATAATATTTAGAAAGATGAGTGCCAAATGCTAAAACCAAATGTCAGCAATGCTATATGGCAGAATACATAGCTACTTCTGGAGAATATTATTTAATAATCATTTTTCCCCCATTGGAGCATGATTATGGTATACCTTTCATTGGGTCAAGAGTAATATTTGATGATGTTTTTGAACATATGGAACTATATATAAACAAAAAAACCCCTGTGAACTAAATTTAATTTGGGGGGGTACTGGCAGGGGCCAATGGATTGCTTTGCAACTATGAAATGCAATCTTTCAGCGAAAGATATTAACAATATTCTAAAATCATAATAAAAATTCCCTGCTACTGAAAGATACTTTGATGATATATTAAATAACAACTTATTAAGGTCCAAAATATGCTATGAAGTATATATAATTTTGCCACAAGGAGTGGAAATTCTATACATACAGTAAAAGCATGGAAGAATAAAATAGGGTCAAAGGAAAGAGGGTGATTTTGAAGTTATAACTTGTATGTACCTATGTATGATAGATAAAATCTGTGAAACCCCAGAAACATAAGAAGAGTCTGTGGAAAGGAAAATTCTGCTTATCAGTATATGATTATGTAATTTAATCTAACCTTCAAAAATTATAGTTCAGTGATATTGAACTGCTATACTTTTTCTCTCCTCTTCCTACTGCCAGCTATATAAATGTACTACGGGATGACACATTGCTAATTTCACTCAGGGATACCTCAACATGGAAAATAAACTAAGAGTAGGAACAGAGGAGGCAAAATCACTTTTGCTTAGATTCAACAAATAAACTAGAAAAGTGAATGGTTAACCCCAAAGTATCACCACCTTTTAAAATAAAGTCTTGAACACTTCGAAATTACAGTAAGAAATTATCTTATGATTATGGCAGAATTTCTGTTTTTCGATACACCTCTTATACTATCTTGGGTAAATTGCATTTACTGAATTAGTAGTAGCTACAAAGGCCATGACACCTCTGTGAAGCTCTCAGATGCTGTGACAATTTCACCATAGGAATGTGGTTGTATTTTTAACTTGTAGGGTGAAACATGATTGTGTAGTCATTCTACTTAATTGTCATGTCTACTTAATTAATGACTACTTAATGTAGTCATACTACATTCTACATAACTTATTCTCTGGACAATCTTCTTTACAGTTGGACCCAAAGCCTGGCTCCAAGTGTGTGAAACACCTTTTTTTTTTTTTGGAACTTTCTTATATCTTACATTCTGAATAGGAATCTATTAGGCATTTTAACTCAGCCCATCAGTTATACCAGGGCAGCATTTCCTAAACATAATAATACATGAGATAGTTTTTGCATATATTTACCTTCTTAGATACCAAAGAACACAGTGAGAGAGAATCTCTTTTAGGGAATATTCTTCTCTGTAGTTTACTGTCTGGGAAATTCTTTGTAGTGGGTTTTGTGGTCTAATTTTTTTAAAAAAGATTTTTATTTCTTTATTTGACAGACAGGGATCACAAGTCGACAGAGAGGCAGGCAGAGAGAGAGTGGAGGAAGCAGGCTGGATCCCAGGACTCTGGGATCATGACCTAAGCCTAAGGCAGAGGCTTTAACCCATTGAGCCACCCAGGCGCCCCCTAAATTTTTTGATTTAAGGGAGTTATAAATAGGCAGGGAAAATAAGTGTTATTTATCGAATTGATGCAACTTATCTTTTTTTTTTTTTTTTTACATAGACTTGTGGTAAAGAGTGTAGATAAAAGGCTATCAGGAACACTTGGAAATTCCAAACAGTAGTCTTTAAGAAGTTATGAAGAATGGGTTGGTCTGAATAGGCACTTCCTAATCCACTTTCTTCTCATTATCACCTGGGAGAGAAATGGACCCCACAAATTGTCATAGTTTCCCATTTGTTTGTAACTGGATGGGGACAAAATCTATAATTTAAGTTTTCATGAGGGTTACTCATTTGAAACACGGGAACACAGAGGAAGAAAATAGTGTAAAGAGTAATCCTTTATGGGGGAAAAAAAAGAGAGAGAGAGAGAGAGAGAGTTAAAGAGACTAGAGCAATCTAATTAAACTCAGGGGACTAAATAGCCAAAATGACAAAGCAAAACACATAACTGTAATATTCTTGTTTTAATGTTTTTTGAACCTCAAGATTTCACATATTAGCTACTCCATTAAAATTCTATATTCTGACTCAAACTTTTCCAACATAGACCTGAAAATTAGTTGATCTTCCTAAGTTTCACAGTTAAATGAAGAATTTAACAGTCTATATAGTGAGTAATATACAGTATTGAACTTTAGAATATTAATTAAGCAATAACTTCAGGATTATTCTGCAGGTCCATTTAATGATTATCTTAATAATTAGAGGGGGACAATCTTATGACTATATCAAGATAGCTCTTTCTCCCCTTGGCACTTGCTTAAAATTTATAGAACTCTCATCAAATAGCTCAAAAAAAGAAATCAACAACCAGCATAAAGTTAATCCACGGTTAAGCTATGTAACAGTATTGAGAAAGCTAAGGGGGAAAGTTTGAATCAACAAATATTTTCTACATTCCTACCAGTAACTCCAAGGCCTTTTTTCCCTTCTGGTTCTTTTTCCCCCTCCTTGTCTGTTACAAGTTATGATGTGTGGATGAAGGCTTTTTCCCATGCAGTAATGACTGTATACTGAGATTTCAAGGGGCTGTTCATGACAATCCCATTTTCTGTGTAATTTCATGGTTGTCTTCTTGAATGAAGATATTGGCTGCTCTGAAGCAGGGGGTCAGCCGCTCCTGCTCCCTTTCAGTATTGTTCCGGAGTATGTTTCCTTTCAGCTGATGAAAAGTAATTCATCATTTACACCCCTGAATTCTGCCAGCATTTTTTGAACAACTTTTCTTTCCCTGTGGTACCTTAGGCCCATGAAAGAGATAAATAGGTTCAATACAACACGAGGCCCCAGATACTGGGAGCAGGTTAGGCCTCTGAGGCCCCAAGCTGCCCCTTTCTCATGATAGAGTTTGTCACCTTTCTACCTCTAGAAGTCAAATCCTGTCGACTCAGCCATCTTTCAGGCTCTCTGAAGTGGCTTTGGCACCCACTGGGGCATGTGAGCTTAAAATTGATTTTTTTTAAGATCTGTCAAGTTCCCTTAAGGGACGGAGTTGACAGCCAGCAGGCCTCAACTATCACAAAGCATTCAATGTGTAAAAGACACCTAAGGAACTTCCTTTGAGGGGCCAAAGGGCTTCAGACTTTGTGACACATTGAGAGGGTGCTGTTGCTAAGAAACTGGCTTTTGGCAATAGACTTTTTCCTGCAACTCTGTTACTTTGGGAAGTACTTTAAGCTACCTCTCTTCTTATGGTAGAAGACGACATCAACTATTATAAAGGCAAGAAACAAAGAGACAGAAAAGATGTTAAATGGAATCATTCTTTGATTCATCAGATTCCAATAACCTACCACTTACGCAGTTTGGGAATTAGTTAACTCTAGTATTTATACCAGCTCTCAGAAAAATAAAACGCTGGACAAGTGAAACTTAATTCAAATAATAGCTGGTATTTGTTTTTAAAGTAAAGGGAATTTCTTTAGGAATGTGGACACTATAGAAAATAATGTAAAAGTAGACGTCTGTTTCTCAACTTCAACAACGATTGGCTTAAGAACCTCAGTAATAGTGTCATGCTAGAGTTTACCTCTCATTTCTTGAAAAATAATGCCAGAGCAGTTACAACCAACCAGCTGTTCCAACCTGGGTCCACCAGATAAAGAGGCTGTTTAATCAGCCTCTGATTTTGCCATTTCTCCCTATTTCATGTGTTTACTTAGAAGCCAAAATAATAGGGGCAGGATTTTGGTATGTTGTTTTAAAGGCTAAGGAAGTGTTCTTTTATTTCTGATATTGCTTCAACCTGACAAGTAATATTATTTTTTAATTATGTTCTAAATAAAGAAGAAAACACCCCGGCCTCTGAGCCATAGCTTAACCACTTTCTCTAGCCAATCCACTTGTACAGAGAAAGCACAGCATCCTTTGGAAGATTAGTAACTCCTCAAAAGAAGTCAGGAGACAGGTTTTCAAATTCAATTCCAACCTGTGTGGTTTGAAGGCCATGAAACTTTCAACAACGACATAAATAGTGCATGTGTCTCTCTCTCCAGGGGCTGGATTTTACCGACTGGTACGTGAAAGGCCAATTGTGTAAGCAGGTGTAGGTCTGAGTTGAAAGGATTTGATGGCATTAATCTCCCTTTAAGGAGGCTTGTTTTCATGGGCTGTTGTCAAGCATAACTGGGTTGTTCTGTGACTATAACTGCAGTTATATGCCCCTTGTCATAGAAAAGTGCCCGAGATTTTCAGGGAATTTCTACATTACTTTTTCCAAACACAGTTCCAGTGTTCCTTGTATAGGGAGCAAGATGATAAGGGGAGAGGAGTTTAGGCTTTAGTGTCAGACATAACTTTGGCTTTGAATTTTGGCTTGTGTGACCTGTGTTGCCTCAGTGAATTCGTGAAACTTCTCTGAGACACAGCACTTGTGCACTAAATGAGGGCAACCATATCTGAGGATTAAATGAGGTTATGCATGGAAAATATCTAGCATAGTCATTGGAATGGAAGTATAATAAATGGTAATCGTTATTACTCTAATCAACCAAATATATTCCACGATTTCATGGTCTTCGTCATCGAAGCTCAGGACACCATAAATATTAAGAATTATGGACTTTGAAATGCAACTTTCCTCCTGAATCCAAACACTGTACATGTTAAACACTAAACTAGAAAGATTATTACTTAGAGCTAAATCAAGATGTGGCTATGATCATTTTGAACAGATAACCTGGTCAAAATATAAAAGGAAATACTGTGATATTTTCTGAACCAAGGTTGCTAACAAAATATCTTGTACAGAAAAGGAACAGGTAAGAATAGATGTAGATACCACTGCCCTTCTATTATTTCATGGACTTAAGTAGCTTTATCATTATTGACTGACTAGGTCCTGCAACCTATAACATGAATAGACTGCTCTTAGTGGAGGACATATGTGGTCCTTCTACATGTTGATCCACTCAAGTCATTTGTTTTTTTTTTGTTTTTTTTTTTAAGATTTTGTTTGTTTGTTTGTTTGTTTTTGTCAGAGAGAGAGAGGGAGAGAGAGCGAACACAGGCAGACAGAATGGCAGGCAGAGGCAGAGGGAGAAGCAGACTCCCTGCCAAGCAAGGAGCCCGATGTGGGACTCGATCCCAGGATGCTGAAATCATGACCTGAGCCGAAGGCAGCTGCTTAACCAACTGAGCCACCCAGGTGTCCCCACTCAAGTCGTTTTGTCAGCTCTCTCAGTTTCCTGGCTAAATGGGTATAGATGGGACATCAATGTTTTCTGAAAAGTTTTCCAGGTGATTCCAAAGTCCAGTCTGTGCTGAATGTCACAGCTTTTGATATAAAAACTTAATTGCTTTTCATTTGTCCACAAAATGTGCTATGTGTCAGTAGCCAAAACTAATTTTGCAGGAGAATATCATTGCAAATAGACAGTCACTCAGTGGTTGGAGACAAAACAGTTGAAATTTAAAAGAAAAGAAAAAGGAGTCTTCAGTGTGTTAAAAAAAAAAAAATCACATCATTATCCCACTGTGTCCTCTTGACTATTGGTAACAGAGTCAACAGTCTTAGCCCACAAATTATGTGATTATATAACTATCCATGTGTTATAAGGATAGTTCCACATGGACATACTGAAGGAGTAGAGATGGGACTTTGGACCTCTTTTTCTCAGTGTTCACTAAGGCATTACATTATCCAGTTCTTTTTCTAGAAATTCTTCCCTACCCCCACCCCCTAGATAGTAAATTAGATCGACTATACTGTGTCTAGTGTTCTCCAGTACCTGCATTACTGTAAGGGAAGATTGAATGAAGACACTGAACAGAATGAGATGACTTCCCCATTGGCTTGTAGGCCACAGGAGAAAGTATCATGTCCAGTGGGATAACCCTAATTTCCCCAGTGCCCACTTCAGTGTTTGCTGAATGCAGGTACTTAACACATATTTGCTGAGTGTATGAAAAATAAATGAGCTCTTCTCATCAAGACTTTTCCAAAACTAACAGCATCTCCCCACACTAAAGGCTTAACATGGCTAGAGCCTTTGCCCAAGTATCGAACTAGTTTTCTACTACATAATTTTTTCACATTCCCTGAGAAAAGTTGGCAAAAATACTATGGCCAATAAATTCATAATTCACCAGAAAAAAAAGAAAAAGAAGATTTCTCTCTCCTGGAAAGAGTATACTCTGGAATTTATTTGATAAGGTAGAAATGAGGTAAAGTGGGCTCATCCTATTTCCATATTGGGAACAAGTTCACCAGCGGCTGGGAAGAAATAAATAGCTTGTCTATTTTGGACATTCTTATAGCTATACTATCACTGATAAAGAAAAACTACACAAGTTTCAGTGATACACTTTGATGCATCTATGTGTTCACAGGGTCATCATATTACAGTCATTATGGCTGTAGACACACTTCCCTCCCTGGTCTATTATAACTGGCCGTAATGTACCATACAGGCTCAAGATGTTCTCTTCTTGACTGAGTCTGGAGAGTATCTATTTCACAGTGTATTCCCCTTAAAGGGAGAGTCTACAAATGGCAATAGACGAGGCACTTATCTGTACATAAGCATCGAGGAAAGAATAAGAGTAAATGATGCACTTCATGGCGTTGCATTACTTCTCCAGTACAATTTGCTGCACTTAAAAATAGAGAGAGAGAGAGAGAGAGAGGGAGACAGAGAAAAGTAATTTAGTAAATGGACTCTAGTGGCCTGAAAGAGTTAATGTGCTTCCTCCTGCTAGAAACAGTGAGCCATTTATATGTAGGCAATCCCTTCTCTTCTCCTGAGCTGTATCAATGCTGCAGGAGACATTTTAAAATGGATCTTCACAGACTCTAGGGATAGCGGAAGAGGCTTTTTTTTTTCATTGTCAGTAGTAACTAGAAAATGAGTTTGTAATTTTTTTTATTATCTCTTTTTTTTTTTCTTTCCTCTGTGGTGTCACTCTGAGAAGATGGTTTGAAAGACTTGCTTTCTTACATTTGGAATCAGTTATGGAGAGGTTACCTCCTTGGTGTTCTTAGTCCAACCACACAACAACTTGAGGGGTTAGCAAGTATTTTCTATAACAAAAATAAAGAAAAACAGAAAGAGCTGATATGTCCTTCATGCATTTTGATAGATTTCCATTTGTTTTTTTCTCTCTTTCTACTACCCATTACCAATTCAATTCTCATTTTTTAATATCTGTTTCTGGATATTTTCAGCATATTTTTGCTTAGGTTGTTCTTTTTAAAATTATATCAGCTTTCTCTTTAGTCATAATTTAAATGAATATTAAATGCATCACAACCTCTTTTAATTATAATTTTCTCTCACAAATTCATCATGCATTATAAGATTCTGATAAATATGCTTTTGTGGTTTTTGCATTCTTTCCAAAATATCTTTTCCCAGGGCAACCTCTTTTGGATTCCTTTATTTTCATAATATGTACATGTCTAAGTGTTTCAACAGTATTTTCCAAACATTAAGCATTCATTTACTTGTTTTTCAAATTCTAAGGTATGGATTTCACAAATATTTTCCTTTAACTGAGCACAAATATGAGATGTACTTTTACTGCACCCCCCTGCCCCGTACCCCCTGAACAAGTTTTGACCCTGCAAAGGAAATTTTATCTAGAAGAGAAACATTTGATATTTTATTTTCTCTTCATGCCCTAGAGGTGTATTTCAACATTCACAGAATACCTGACTATCCTTATTTTTCCTAATGTCTATCCAGGCAGGATATGCTGTGTCAGCTAAAACACTCACAGCTTTTCTCTTCCTGGTTTATCATATCAGTACAATATTGAAACCTTCCCCTCCTTATTTGGTTTCTAGTTTCAGTAAACCTTATCCTAGCATTTTAAATCCTCAGTCATTTCCCTGACTCAACCATGTCACTAGTATTTCAATAAGATCATGCTTATCCCTGATACTCATATTCATACTTATCATCGATAAAGCTTTGATGTAATAAATCCTTGATATAATATCATACTTATCCATGCTATGAGATATAATCAAAAATGAAAGCAGAAATTTAAGATACAGAGTAAAATATATTACTTGCCAATTTTCCACAGTAACTTTTCATCATTACTCCAAAATTACTTTTTAATGCAAAGAGTAGTTTCAATCACATTGAGGCCCACATGATTCAGATACTATCATAATCACAATTAGATTACATTACTGCAATCAGGAATGGAGATCATTAAGAGAAAGAATATAAATTGCTTTAGTTTTACAAGTACTGAGCTAGCAAAATTATAATTAATCTCCATTTATAATCTTTTCTTTCATAGAACTGCAAAGCATGCTACTTTTTTTAGGCCATCAATACAAATTAGAACCAAGTAATAAAGCCCTAACTACTACTACTGTGCTGCTCACAATTGAAGAAACTTCCACATTATGTATAGAAGCCTTTTGATACCAACAGTGCCCTTAGAGTAGATTGTTTCAATGCAATAAGCTCAACTATCACAAGGTGCTGTATAAAAAACAGAATGATGCAGAATCTTTCCTTTCAGAATAATCAGTTTGTGCATTCCATTTCTTAAATGAGATGGCGCTACTCATGTGAAATGAAGAAATATTGAATTTGCAGTCACTGTGAATACATCATCCTGGGCATCCCACACTTGAAATATAGTCTTTTAAAAGTATAAGAAATAATAATATAAAAAATAAATAAATTCAAAATACTGAGACCTTCAAGATGCAAGCAATTCTAATTCTCTTAATTGTTTTATATTTTTAAAATGTATTAAGTTATGTGATACCTTGGTATTCTAAGTCCTTCCATAGTCCTTTATATACCTTTTGGTTATTAGTTTTCAAAACTCATGTCAAAATATACTAAAATAAATATTATAGATGACTTAATATTATACAGATTCACAAAAATTTTCCCACAATTTGGAAATCAAAACTGTTATAAAAAACGATGATTTTTTAGAACCCATTTGGTGGCTAATTAAACCCACACGAAGCCAAGTTTACATGAACTTATTTGGCATGAAGATCTGTGTGAATATTCCTACGATACAGCTCCAGATCCCAATAAATAAATAAATAAAATATGGCCGACATAGACATTAGCTTTTCTAAGTGGGAAAAAATAGTTTTCTGAAAGGCATCTTGAAAGAGTTTTAGGTAAGGATTTATGGCCTCAGTAGATACATACAGTGGACAAAAAGAGCTGAGACCAAACTGCAGTTAACACTTGTCACCTTTGCCTGCTGCCTCTCTATGCCTAGTGTTTTCCTTTGGCACAATCTTGCTCTCTGCGTCTCCAAATCAGCTTTTCACCATCTTGCTGGGGATGGGTAGCAGCTGGGCCATGGTTCTGGTCTGCTGAGCCTTTAAGGTGCTGATGGGAGTTTGGGTAGCTGGAGCCCTGGTTGGACACCACCAGCTTTGAATCTACATATCCATTTACCCAAGTAACCAGTGGTCCCAGTGGGATGTACAGATATTATTTATTTGTATTGTGCCATGAATTGGAAGATATTGGGAACCATTGTTTTGGGTATCCAGTTTCTTTCCACCTTCTCCTAATTTTCACAAATCAGGTACAAGCTGTTGATAACAGTGCCTGACAAAATAGATTATGATTATTTGCTGAATGTTGAAGGTATAAAATGATATTTTTATTAAAATGTTTGCACTTTTTAATAGACACATAAAATACTAATTTCAGGAAACAAAATATACAAGAATAGGCTATGAATGGTTTATGTTGAGTCATTTCTAGGGTAGGCTAATATATTTCAAGGACTGATTCTAAAGGCAGCTCATTTAAGTAGAGGAAAGAAAAATAAGTCTAATGTTCTGTATCTGTATCAAATCCTCTATTAATTGCGGGAAAATATGGCAACATAGTTTTTGTTTGTTTGTTTGTTTTGTAACATAGATTTTAGAAGTGATGATTTATAAAACACCTTAACAGTTGATAAACCTCTCAAATTCCAGGAATTTGTAATGATCCTTAGCAAAAAAAAAAAAAAAAGATTGGAGTAAATAATGATAGGAGAAAAGCTTAAGTATATTATTTTATCTATAAAAACAGAATAAAAAGTTTTACTTATAAAGAATTGTTTTACTTTAAATGTTAAAAGAATGGATTTTAAATGGTTCTGCACCAAATCTAATTTAATTAAACAATATGCACCCTGCTGCCCAAATTGTATTTTTACTGTTTATACAAAATAGTAATAATTTTTAAAAAACAAAATTACTTATAAGCAATGAAATTAGTTTTTAATGCTAATAAACTCATGCTTTGCAGCTATAATATTCCATAATATTCTATGGCTCTATGCTAGGAATTTTTTAAAAAATCGAAGCTTTCCAGAAATTTTCCTTGTCTGAAGCGACAGGATGCAAAGTTTGACTCAGAAAGAAAATCAAGATGAGAAAAAAAGTATGATCTCACCTCATCAATAATTATTGGAGAAATTACACATATTTTCTAAGACACTCTATAAAAGAGATAATAAAACATCAAACAAATTATATTTGTAAAGAGTAAATTATCTCTCTTATCTAAAGTTTAAATAATTATGAATATATTACATCAGTAGTATATTTCCCCTCCCATCATTAATTATTTAATTAATCTATCTGGATCAGATGCTTGTAGGATACTGATATGAAAAGACATTGTGTTTGACATTAAAGAGCCACAAAATAAATTCATTGCAAAATGCTATAAAAGAACAAGAAAATGCTATTATCGTTAAAAGGAGGGAACTTGCTACTGACAGCTGTCAGTAGAGAATATTCTGTGTGTGTGTGTTTGTGTGTGATGGTCTCTGAAGTCTAAATTTCTTAAACAAATATTTAAGCTTCTTTAGTATTTAGTCTCAATCTGCGTTTATATTCACATAGCATAAGTTCTAAATAAATTAGTTTTCTTGCCAAGTTGTTTGGAGAAAAGCATGTTAGGCCATGAATAGTATTTGTCTTAGTGAACATTGGGGAAAATTCTTTTGTTAGCAGTTGGAATAAATTGGATGGTGAAGGACTGAAGGGAGAGAAGCAAAGTTTAGGCATCGAGGCGAGAAAAATAAAAAAGACCTGAGTGGGAAAAGAAAGGAAAGGATAAAGGAGGATAAAGGATAATATTTTGAAGAAAGGATGCACATTACCCAGGGGTATGGGAGAGGGGCAAGCTGGAAAATGAACAGCAAAGTCTTGTATTGTTTTACGTCTGGGAAGAGTTAGAGATATAATTCCATTAAAGAATTAGGTAAGTGGCCATAGGAACTTTCCTTGAAATATAGGAGAATAAAAGCGTTTTACTCTTTTTCTCCCTTTCTTTAAGGTTTTCTATTTTTCTCGGTGTAACATACAATAAAAACAAACAAACAAAATGTAATAGGGACAACACCCTAAAACCAAACCAAAATTGTTTGATATTTATTCCTGTTAAATATAATTAAGTATGGAACACAATGATAATAAACACTGGGGACTATGCATATCTCCTAGGACTTTATCAAAGAATTGAACTCTCAAAATGGAAATACTGCCGTATTGCAGCGTATGTCTATCCCAATGACTTTTTCGTCAGAGTCAGGAGAACCAGGATTTGACTAAATGCTCTCTGTAGAGATCCTGGTGACAGTAAAGGATTTCAGCAGAGAAGTTGCTGAGGGAGAAATTATGATTTCTGAGCCATACCTAAGAAGCATGAGGGTCATGAGAGACCTATCAGATGGTGGAGAGGAGTATATTTATGTGTGCGTGATTATTAGATCAAAATGAGAACAACCAGTGACTTAAATAATATTTCTATGAATCCTACCTGCATCTTTAGGACAAAATTGAGCAGAAATACCCTACTAATAGAAAGGAAGTAATAGCCTTCATGATTGAGGAATAAGAAAAAACAAACATATTAAAATTGGAGACTAAATAACCTAGCTCCCTCCAACCCAAATCCAAACCACAACAGTCATTCTTGTTACTGTCCAAAGATTGCTTGCACAGGATACAGTTGTATTTCTCAACTCTTTCTAGTAACGTGGAGCCATGTGACATGTTCTGGTTGATGAGTTATGAACATCAGTCATGAAAGATTATTTAATTGCCCCAGAGATTACTTGTGGGGATCACTTTTTCTCTTCCATAGTACTGGTAATTTTCTAGGTAGCTTTCCATCTATCTTGATCATAGAGTGAGGAGAGTAACAATATAAATATGAACTTCAGATGAGCTGCAGTTGTTACAGATTATAAAAATAAGAACTTCTGTTGTGTAATTTGGGTATTCCTTTTTACTACCTCTCAATTTGGTTTCTCCTGCCTGGCATACCTCCTATTCCTTGGAATTCAAATATGAAGTATAGCAATAAGGAGAAAAAAAGAAAAGGAATAAAAGTAACAAAAGCAAATACATGGTACATCTCATAAAAGGAAAATCCCAGGAGGGGGAGTCAAGATGGCGGAGAAGTGGCAAGCTGAGACTACTTCAGCTAGCCGGAGATCAGCTAGATAGCTTATCTAAAGATTGCAAACACCTGAAAATCCATCGGCAGATCGAAGAGAAGAAGAACAGCAATTCCGGAAACAGAAAAACAACCACTTTCTGAAAGGTAGGACCGGCGGAGAAGTGAATCCAAAGCGACAGGAAGATAGACCCCGGGGGGAGGGGCCGGCTCCCGGCAAGCGGCGGAGCAACTGCGCACAAAATCAGGACTTTTAAAAGTCTGTTCCGCTGAGGGACATCGCTCCAGAGGCTACCCGGGGCAAAGCCCACACGGGGTCAGCGTGGCCTCAGGTCCCGCAGGGTCACAGAAGGATCGGGGGTGTCTGAGGGTCGCAGAGCTTGTGGGTATTGGAACGGGAAAGCCGGCTACAGAGACAGAGCCGACAGTAAGCTCACAGCTTGGGGTGACCTTGAACCGGTCGCAGGCTCGGTGAGCTCGGAGTGCGGCCAGAGGTCAGGCAGACGGGAGTAGCTGGGCGCTGTTCTCTGACGGCGCACTGAGGATTTCAGCCCTGGGCTCTCGGCTCCTCCGGGCCAGAGACCAGGAGGCCACCATTTGTATTCCCGTCCTCCGGAACTCTACGGAAAGCTCTCAGGGAACAAAAGCTCCTGAAAGCAAACCCGAGCGGATTACTCACCCCGGCCCTGGGTAAGGGCGGTGTAATTCCGCCTGGGGCAAAGACACTTGAGAATCACTAAAACAGGCCCCTCCCCCAGAAGATCAACAAGAAATCCAGCTGAGACCAAGTTCACCTACCAAGGAGTGCGGTTTCAATACCAAGGAGAGCAGCAGAATTCCAGAGGAGGAGAAAGCCAAGCACGGAACTCATGGCTTTTTCCCTGTGATTTTTTTTAGTCGTGCAGTTAATTTAATTTTTTTCTTTTTCATTTTTTGTTTTTTTTTCTCACCTTCGGGTAAAATTTTTTTTAACTGTTACCTTTTTCTTTTTTAACGATTTTTTACAAGTTTATCTAATATAAATATATATTTTTCTTTTTTATATTTTTCTTAGGTGTTTTCTTTTATTAAAATTCTTTCTTTTTTTTTTTTCTTTCTTCCTTTTTGAACCTTTTTTTATCCCCTTTCTCCCCCCTCACGATTTTGGATCTGTTCTAATTTGGTTAAAGCATATTTTCCTGGGGTTGTTGCCACCCTTTTAGTATTTTAATTGCCCCTACATATACTCTTATCTGGACAGAATGACAAGACGGAAAAATTCAACACAAAAAAAAGAACAAGAGGCAGTACTGAAGGCTGGGACCTAATCAATACAGACATTGGTAATATGTCAGATCTAGAGCTCAGAATGACAATTCTCAAGGTTCTAGCCGGGCTTGAAAAAGGAATGGAAGATATTAGAGAAACCCTCTCGAGAGATATAAAAGCCCTTTCTGGAGAAACGGCTAACCAAGTTGAAATCAAAAAAGCTATTAATGAGGTACAATCAAAAATGGAGGCTCTCACTGCTAGGATAAATGAGGCAGAAGAAAGAATTAGTGATATAGAAGACCAAATGACAGAGAATAAAGAAGCTGAGCAAAAGAGGGACAAACAGCTACTGGACCACGAGGGGAGAATTCGAGAGATAACTGACACCATAAGACGAAACAACATTAGAATAATTGGGATTCCAGAAGAAGAAGAAAGGGAGAGGGGAGCAGAAGGTATACTGGAGAGAATTATTGGGGAGAATTTCCCCAATATGGCAAAGGGAACGAATATCAAAATTCAGGAGGTTCAGAGAACGCCCCTCAAAATCAATAAGAATAGGCCCACACCCTGTCACCTAATAGTAAAATTTACAAGTCTCAGTAACAAAGAGAAAATCCTGAAAGCAGCCCGGGAAAAGAAGTCTGTAACATACAATGGTAAAAATATTAGATTGGCAGCTGACTTATCCACAGAGACCTGGCAGGCCAGAAAGAGCTGGCATGATATTTTCAGAGCACTAAACGAGAAAAACATGCACCAAGAATACTATATCCAGCTAGGCTATCATTGAAAATAGAAGGAGAGATTAAAAGCTTCCAGGACAAACAAAAACTGAAAGAATTTGCAAACACCAAACAAACTCTACAGGAAATATTGAAAGGGGTCCTCTAAGCAATGAGAGAGCCTACAAGTGGTAGATCAGAAAAGAACAGAGACCATATAGTGTAACAGTCAACTTACAGGCAATACAATGGCACTAAATTCATATCTCTCAATAGTTACCCTGAATGTTAATGTGCTAAATGCCCCTGTCAAAAGTCACAGGGTATCAGAATGGATAAAAAAACAAAACCCATCTATATGTTGCCTCCAAGAAACTCATTTTAAGCCCGAAGACACCTCCAGATTTAAAGTGAGGGGGTGGAAAAGAATTTACCATGCTAATGGACATCAGAAGAAAGCAGGAGTGGCAATCCTTATATCAGATCAATTAGATTTTAAGCCAAAGACTATAATGAGAGATGAGGAAGGACACTATATCATGCTCAAAGGGTCTGTCCAACAAGAAGATTTAACAATTTTAAATATCTATGCCCCCAACGTGGGAGCAGCCAACTATATAAACCAATTAATAACAAAATCAAAGAAACACATAAACAGTAATACAATAATAGTAGGGGACTTTAACACTCCCCTCACTGAAATGGACAGATCATCCAAGCAAAAGATCAGCAAGGAAATAAAGGCCTTAAACGACACACTGGACCAGATGGACATCACAGATATATTCAGAATATTTCATTCCAAAGCAACAGAATACACATTCTTCTCTAGTGCACATGGAACATTCTCCAGAATAGATCACATCCTCGGTCCTAAATCAGGTCTCAACCGGTATCAAAAGATTGGGATCATTCCCTGCATATTTTCAGACCACAATGCTCTAAAGCTAGAACTCAACCACAAAAGGAAGTTTGGAAAGAACCCAAATACATGGAGACTAAACAGCATCCTTCTAAAGAATGAATGGGTCAACCGGGAAATTAAAGAAGAATTGAAAAAAATCATGGAAACAAATGATAATGAAAATACAATGGTTCAAAATCTGTGGGACACAACAAAGGCAGTCCTGAGAGGAAAATATATAGCGGTACAAGCCTTTCTCAAGAAACAAGAAAGGTCTCGGGTACACAACCTAACCCTAAACCTAAAGGAACTCGAGGAAGAACAAGAAAGAAACCCTAAGCCCAGCAGGAGAAGAGAAATCATAAAGATCAGAGCAGAAATCAATGCAATAGAAACCAAAAAAACAATAGAACAAATCAACGAAACTAGGAGCTGGTTCTTTGAAAGAATTAATAAAATTGATTGATAAATCCCTGGCCCGACTTATCAAAAAGAAAAGAAAAAGGACCCAAATAAATAAAATCATGAATGAAAGAGGAGAGATCACAACTAACACCAAAGAAATACAAACTATTATAAGAACATACTATGAGCAACTCTATGACAATAAATTTGACAATCTGGAAGAAATGGATGCATTCCTAGAAAAATATAAACTACCACAACTGAACCAGGAAGAAATAAGAAAGCCTGAACAGACCCATAACCAGTAAGGAGATTGAAACAGTCATTAAAAATCTCCAAACAAACAAAAGCCCAGGGCCAGACGGCTTCCCGGGGGAATTCTACCAAACATTTAAAGAAGAACTAATTCCTATTCTCCTGAAACTGATCCAAAAAATAGAAATGGAAGGAAAACTTCCAAACTCATTTTATGAGGCAAGCATCACATTGATCCCAAAACCAGACAAGGATCCCACCAAAAAAGAGAGCTATAGACCAATATCATTGATGAACACAGATGCGATAATACTCAACAAAATACTAGCCAATAGGATTCAACAGTACATTAAAAAGATTATTCACCACGACCAAGTGGGATTTATTCCAGGGCTGCAAGGTTGGTTCAACATCCGCAAATCAGTCAATGTGATACAACACATCAATAAAAGAAAGAACAAGAACTATATGATACTCTCAATAGATGCTGAAAAAGCATTTGACAAAGTACAGCATCCCTTCCTGATCAAAACTCTTCAAAGTGTAGGGATAGAGGGCACATACCTCAATATCATCAAAGCCATCTATGAAAAACCCACCGCAAATATCATTCTCAATGGAGAAAAACTGAAAGCTTTTCCACTAAGGTCAGGAACACGGCAGGGATGTCCATTATCACCACTGCTATTCAACATAGTACTAGAGGTCCTAGCCTCAGCAATCAGACAACAAAAGGAAATTAAAGGCATCCAAATCGGCAAAGAAGAAGTCAAATTATCACTCTTCGCAGATGATATGATACTATATGTGGAAAACCCAAAGGACTCCACTCCAAAACTGCTAGAACTTATACAGGAATTCAGTAAAGTGTCAGGATATAAAATCAATGCACAGAAATCAGTTGCATTTCTCTACACCAACAGCAAGACAGAAGAAAGAGAAATTAAGGAGTCAATCCCATTTACAATTGCATCCAAACCATAAGATACCTAGGAATAAACCTAACCAAAGAGACACAGAATCTATACTCAGAAAACTATAAAGTACTCATGAAAGAAATTGAGGAAGACACAAAGAAATGGAAAAATGTTCCATGCTCCTGGATTGGAAGAATAAATATTGTGAGAATGTCTATGCTACCTAAAGCAATCTACACATTTAATGCAATTCCTATCAAAGTACCATCCATCTTTTTCAAAGAAATGGAACAAATAATGCTAAAATTTATATGGAACCAGAAAAGACCTCGAATAGCCAAAGGGATATTGAAAAAGAAAGCCAACATTGGTGGCATCACAACTCCGGACTTCAAGCTCTATTACAAAGCTGTCATCATCAAGACAGCATGGTACTGGCACAAAAACAGACACATAGATCAAAGGAACAGAATAGAGAGCCCAGAAATAGACCCTCAACTCTATGGTCAACTAATCTTTGACAAAGCAGGAAAGAATGTCCAATGGAAAAAAAGACAGCCTCTTCAATAAATGGTGCTGGGAAAATTAGACAGCCACATGCAGAAAAATGAAATTGGACCATTTCCTTACACCACACACAAAAATAGACTCAGAATGGATGAAGGACCTCAATATGTGAAAGGAATCCATCAAAATCCTTGAGGAGAACACAGGCAACAACCTCTTCGACCTCTGCCGCAGCAACATCTTCCTAGGAACAACGCCAAAGGCAAGGGAAGCAAGGGCAAAAATGAACTATTGGGATTTCATCAAGATCAAAACCTTTTGCACAGCAAAGGAAACAGTTAACAAAATCAAAAGACAACTGACAGAATGGGAGAAGATATTTGCAAACGACATATCAGATAAAGGACTAGTGTCCAGAATCTATAAAGAACTTAGCAAACTCAACACCCAAAGAACAAATAATCCAATCAAGAAATGGGCAGAGGACATGAACAGACATTTCTGCAAAGACGACATCCAGATGGCCAACAGACACATGAAAATATGCTCCATATCACTCGGCATCAGGGAAATACAAATCAACACCACAATGAGATATCACCTCACACCAGTCAGAATGGCTAAAATCAACAAGTCAGGAAATGACAGATGCTGGCGAGGATGCGGAGAAAGGGGAACCCTCCTTCACTGTTGGTGGGAATGCAAGCTGGTGCAGCCACTCTGGAAAACAGCATGGAGATTCCTCAAAATGTTGAAAATAGAACTGCCCTATGACCCAGCAATTGCACTATTGTGTATTTACCCTAAGAATACAAACGTAGTGATCCAAAGGGGCATATGCACCCGAATGTTTATAGCAGCAATGTCCACAATAGCCAAACTATGGAAAGAACCTAGATGTCCATCAACAGGTGAATGGATCCAGAAGATGTGGTATATATACACAATGGAATACTATGCAGCCATCAAAAGAAATGAAATCTTGCCATTTGCGACAACATGGATGGAACTAGAGCGTATCATGCTTAGCGAAATAAGTCAAGCCGAGAAAGACAACTATCATATGATCTCCCTGATATGAAGAAGTGGTGATGCAACATGGGGGCTTAAGTGGGTAGGAGAAGAATAAATGAAACAAGATGGGATTGGGAGGGAGACAAACCATAAGTGACTCTTAATCTCACAAAACAAACTGAGGGTTGCTGGGGGGAGGGGATTTGGGAGAAAGGGGTGCGATTATGGACATTGGGGAGGGTATGTGCTTTGGTGAGTGCTGTGAAGTGTGTAAACCTGGTGATTCACAGACCTGTACCCCTGGGGATAAAAATATATGTTTATAAAAAATAAAAAATTAATTAAAAAAAAAAGGAAAATCCCAAAGAAACTGATGAAAAGTGACATGAGGTAATTCCTAATTTCATATACACCTAAAAGAAGTAGGGATAATATGCTTTCTCTAAATCTTTTGTTTTTTAAAGTGCAAACAATAAAGTCAGATCGATATTATAAGCCAACCAAAGGAGATAAAAATAGAAAAAATATATAAAATATTTAAGAAATAAAAAACATCACACAAAAGAGTCCAGTGAATCAGCAATATTTGAAAGCAGAAGTTGGAAAATATTTTCAGTGAAAGGCCAGAAATTATCAATCTTTTAAATATAACCATTCTAGAAGATATAGAGCATTATCACATTATAGTATTAATTTGTATTTTCCTGTTCAATAAAAATATGGAGCATCACTTTAGAGAAAAGTCGAACTTGGATATATCTACTTTTGTGAATTTTATATTAAAATACTTGCCCAGTATTCACTAGTCTCTGTTATTAGTGCTATTATTTTACATATCATTATTACTCAATAAAGCCTTTGTCATATATTCCATATTTCCATATATATGATACTTATTCCTCTTGTACGACTGGCTTTCTCTTTTTTTTAACTTTTAAATAGTGCTTTGAAGAGTAGCTTTAAATTCCATGACTTCCAGTGCATCCTTTCTCCCTTTTATATGTTTTTTTTTTATGTCCTATTTCAGAAATGGTGGCCTTCTAAGGCTCATAGTCTTCTTTTCTATTTTCTTCTAGAAGTTTTCTTGTTTTAGATTTTCCTTTAGATCTCTGATCCATTTCCTTTTTTTGTTTGTTTTTCAGTTTTTAAGACTGTTTTTTTAGAGCAGCTTTAGTTTCACAGCAAAGTTCAGCAGCAAGTGCAAAGATTCTTACACACCCACTGCCTCTTAATGCACAGTCTCCCCACTATCAAAACCCAGCACCAGTGTGGTACATTTATTACAACCAATGAACCAATCAATGAATCTATGATACATCATTATCACCGAAGTCCGTAGTTTACTTTAGAGTTTAATCTTAGTAAATTCATGGGTTTACAAACCTATATGTATGTATAATGACACACATCAACAATGATATAACCATACACATTAATTTTGCTTCTTAAAAATCCTTTGCTTTATCTCTCTTTGACTCCTAATCCCTGGAAAATACTGATTTTTTTTTTTTTTTAATGACCACTCTTACCTTAAACATATTTTTCTTTCTTTCTTTTTCTTTTCTTTTTCTTTTTCTTTCTTTCTTTTTTTCTTTCTTTTTTTTTTTTAAGATTCTATTTATTTGACAGAAAGAGTCATAGCAAAAGACAGAACACAAGCAGGGGGAGTGGGAGAGGGAGAAGCAGGCTTCCTGCTGAGCAGCGAGCCAGACACGGAGGTTAGATCCTAGGACCCTGGGATCATGATCTGAGCCAAAGGCAAACACTTAACAACTGAGCTACCCACACACACCCCAATACTGATCTTTTCATGTTGTCCATAGTTTCACCTTGTGTAGAACATCATATAGTTGAAATCATACACTAGGTAACCTTTCCAGATTGGCTTCTTTCACTTAGCAATATACATTTTTAGTTTCCTCCATGAATTTTCATTGCTTAATAGCTCATTTCTTTTTAGTGCACTGTCTGGATATAGTTTGTTTATTCACCTACTGCAGGATATCTTAGTTGCTTACAAATTTTGGCAACTATGACTAAAACTGCTGAAAATATCTGTGTACAGGCTTTCTGCATGGTATTTACCAGCTTATTTGGGTAAATACCAAGGAGTTCAAATTCTTGTGTCTTATGGTCACTTTCATTTTTTCCACAACTTTATGGTGGTGTGACTTATTTTATTTTTTTAAAGATTTTATATATTTATTTGACAGAGAGAGAGAGCACAAGCAGGGGTAGTGACAGGTAGAGGAGGAGGAGGCTTGATCCCAGAGTCCTGGGATCATAACATGAGCCAAAGGCAAATGCTTAACCAAGTGAGCCACCCAGGTGAATTCAGTAGTGTGATTTAAATATCATAAAATTTGCCCATTGTAGTGTATCACATTGATTGATTTGAGGATGTTGAACCACCCTTGCAGCTCAGGAATAAATCTCACCTGGTTGGTCATGGTGAATAATCTTTTTAATATACTGTTGGATCCTATCAGCTCTTATCTTGGTGAGAATTTTTGCATTCATGTTCTTCAGGGATATTAGTCTGTAATTTTCCTTTTTGGTGAGGTCTTTGTCTGATTTGGGGATCAAGGTAATTCTGGCCTCATAGAAAGAGTTTGGAAGTTTTCTTTCAAATACACAACCCAACTTTATATCTAAAAGAGCTGGAGGAAGAACAACAAATAAAGCCTAAACCCAGCAGGAGTAGAGGATTAATAAAGATTGAGCAGAAACCAAAAGAGCAGTAGAATAAATCAATGAAACTAGGAGCTAGTTCTTTGAAAGAATTAATAACATTGATAGACCCCTGGTTGGATTTATCAAAAAGAAAAGAGAAAGGACCCAAACAAATAAAACCATAAATGAAAGAGGAGAGACCACAACCAGCTTTGAAGAAATACAACAGTTGTAAGATAATGGGTAAATGTATGCCAAAAAATTAGGCAATCTGGAAGAAATGGATATATTCCCAGAGATGAGTAAACTACCAAAACTGAAACAGAAGGAAATAGGAAGCTTGAACAGACCCATAACAAGCAAGGACATTGAAACAGTAATCAAAAATCTCCCAAGAAACCAGAGTCTAGGGCCAGATGGCTTCCCAGGGGAGTTCTACAAAACATTTAAAGAAGAATTAGTACCTATTCTTCTGAAACTGTTTTTAAAAAATAGGGAGAGAGAGTATTAAGAAGACTGCACTGATTATGGTGCTCAGCTCATTGCTGGATCTCACCTCTTTGAGATCACAACCCGAGTCAGCACCCAGAGTCGGGCACTTAAACAACTGAGCCACCCAGGTGCCCCTATTGTGTTTGAGGTCCATTTATACTATAGGACATTTAATAACTCATTCCTTTTCATAGCTATTATTCCATCATATGGATATGCTACACTTTATTTATCCATTTAGTAGTTGATAAACACTGTATTGTTTTATCTTGGGACTACTATGAATAATGTTGCTACTTAACATACACACACTCATAAATGAATGTTCTCAATTCTCTTGAATATATAAACCATTTTCAGTATTTTTTTTGTGTGTGCATAGTGTGAGGTATCATAGTGTATTCTCCTGCTTATCAGTTGGTCCAGCACCATTTGTGTGAAGCTATGGTTTCCAAACTGAATTAATTTGGCCTCTTTGTCACAATATTATCACAACTGATGATATTTATTTAGGTATATCTCTATACTTCCTATTCTGTACCATCAATATATAGGTCTATATTATTCTAATGACATGGTTTGTTAATTACTGTAGTTCTATGATATATCTTGGTATTAGGCATATAAGTATTTCCATTGTACTCTTCTGTAAAACAGATTTAGCTATTCTAGATTAATTTCATTTCTACAAATATAATTTAAGCTTGTAAATATCAACTGAAAAGAAAAAGCTGTTGAGATTTTAATTGGAATTCAGTGAAATAAGATGTTCAGTTTGGGGAGAATTAGCATCTTAGTAGTATTTAGTCTTTCCAGTCCATAGGTGTAGTATATCTCTCAAATAGTTTTCTCCCAGCATGTTTTATAGTATTACTGTGTAAATTTTATACATATTTTACCTAAACCATTCTTCATTTTTTGTGTTTTGGATGCTATTTTGATGATATTTTTATTTTGATGTCCAATTGTTAGCTCATATATAGAAATTTTATTGATTTTTGAATATTGACCTTGTATTATTGCCTTTATTACACTGAGTTATTAGTTTTAGCAGTTGTTCGGTAGATTCCTTAGAATTTTCCAAGCAGTTCTGTTCTATGTGAAAAAAAGTCAATTTTGTTTATTCTTTTTGTTTATTCCTTTCCAGTCTGATGGGATTTTATTTCTTTTTCCCGCCTTACTAAAGCCTAGGAACTACAGTGAAATGTTTAACAGAAGTGCTGAACTGAGGGAAAAACCATTCAGAATTTTATCATTGAATACAACATAAGCTAATTTTTGTAAAACTTAATAAAATGTTGAAGTTCCTTTCTACTCCTATTTTACTGAGACTTTATATTATAAATGAATATTAAATTTAATTAAATGCTTTGACTCAATATATTGAGATGGTCATTTTTTTCGGTTTTATTCTGCTAATGTATTAAATTACATTGTTTGAGTGTTATAATAACTAACTTGTCATATTAGAACTTTAGATTTACCAAAAATCTGTAAAGATAGATAATACAAAGATTTTTCATATACTCCATACCCAGTTTCCTCTATTATTAATATATTACACTGGTGTAAAGTATTTGTCACAATTAAGGAGCCAATACTGATATACTGTTATCTACTAAGGACTACTTTTTATTCAAATTTCTTTCTTATTTGCTAATATTCTTTTTCTGTTCTAAGAGTCTATCCAGAATACCATATTACATATAATCTTCATATTCCTTTAAATCCTCATGGATGTGACAATGTCTCAAACTTTCCTTATTTGATGAAATTTATAGTTAAGGAGTACTGACAAGGTATTATGGGAGAATATTCCTCAACTGGGACTTATTTATGTTTTTCTCATGTTACATGAAGTTACAGACTTTAGGATGAAATCCACAGAGGTAAAATGCATCATGTTATATCAAAAATATATACTATCAACATGACTTATCACTGTGGATTTGAAGCTTGACCACCCGACTGAAGTACTATTTGTCATGTTTCTCCACTGTGAATTTACTATTTTTTCTCCCTTTCCATTTTTACTTTTTGAAAGGAAGTCACAATACATGACCATCTCCTTTAAGGTGGAGTAACTATATAAATCAAATGGACTTTTTTTTTTTTAAGATTTTATGTATGTATGTATTTATTTATTCAGAAAGCACATATGTGAATGTACATACACAAGCAGGGGGAGGGGCAGAGGGAGAGGAAGAGAGAGAAACCCAAGCAGACTCCATTCAGTGCTGAACCTGAGCTGGACAGAGGGTGATCCCATGACCCCCAGATTACAACCCCCCAGACCATAGCTCTTGAAATCAAGAGTCCGAGGTCCAACCAACTGAACCATTCAGTTGCTCCTGGACTCTTTTGTATAGGAGATTTTTTTTTCCCCCGCAATTACTTAGTTAATACCAGGATGTACTCAGTTGATACTTCTTTTAAACTATTTTTATCAATGATTTGTAATTTTTCATATACAGGTGTTATACTTATAGCTAATGATTTCATTTTTATTTCTCTATTGTAAATTGTATGTTCTCTTTTAATTACAAATTCATATGGTTCATTAGTGGTATATAAGAAAGCACTGATTATCATCTATCCTTGCTATATTGACTTACTGTTTCAGGAGACTATTATTAGGCTTGTAGGGACCCACTAGGGGATAGTTGTGTCATCTCTGAATAAACTCTGCTTTCCTTCTTTCTTCCATTGAGTATATATTTTATTTCTTTTTCTTATTTAGTAAGTTAGAAGTTAGGACTTCTAAAGTGGTAAAAGAAATGATCCATCCCTTCATTCTTACCTTAGGGAGGTGCCCAATCTCTCACTTTTAAGTAAAAGTTAGCTATAGATTTTCAGTAGCTTTTCTTTTTCATGTTAAGAAAATTCTCTATTCCTAGTTTGAGTTTGTACTATGTATAGGTGTTGGATTTTATTAAGTGCTTATTCTGTATCAATTTATATGATTATAAGACCTTCTTTAACCTATTGGTGTTATGATTTTCAGCTATTGACCTCTTCCTAATTTTTTTGCATTTTGTACACTTTTATGTATTTTTGCACACCTGAAAAAATTAATTGGGTTGCTGAATAAATATGTTTTCTTGTAATGTCTTTATTTGCTTCTTTAATTAGGCTTATGCTGTGCTCATGAATGAGTAAAGAAGAATGTCCTCTGTTTCTATTTCCTGGGAGAGTTTGGGGGGACAAAACATTACATTTTCCTTAAATGTTTGAAAGAAATGTATATATATTCATATCTGCATATGAAAATATGCATACATATGTCGCTGAATTCAACTTAATAATTTGTTTGGGCAAACCTGGCCTTATTAGGATAATTCTGAATTCATAAAATAAGTTATTCCTCTTTTTCTGTTTTCTAAAAGACTTTGTGTAAGATCATTATTATCTTTTTAAAAATGTTTGATTATACCAATGAAGATATTTGGATCTAGAGTTTTTGGTAATTAAATATTCAGTTTCTTTATTTGGGATAGGAATATTTATAATTTTTATTGCTTTTTGTGTCTGTCTTTATAATTTCAGTCTTAAAATTTATCTACTTTTTCAAAGTTATAAAATATATTTTATGTAAATGTGTTTTATAATGTTCCTTTAATATCCCTTAATATATGTAAGATCTGTAGTGATGTGCCCCTTTTCTTTTCTACCATCTACTTTCTTTTTTACTTTAATATATTAGTTGGGGGTTTATTAATTTTATTGAGGCATTTTGAAAGCATTTTGAATCACTCTTTGGCTTTATTTTTCTTTACTGTTTTTTCAATTTATATCCCATTGATCTTCTATTTATTATTTTGTTTTCCTTTTATTTAATTCCTTACTTTGCTCTTATTTTACTATATTCTTAAGGGGAAGGTTAGATAATTGACTTTATAATTTATTTTTCTCAATAAAATAATTGAAGTATTAGTTTTCTTCTGAGCATTGCTTTAGCTACAAGCCACAAATTCTGATATATTCTTTTTTGAAAAATGTCTTTATTTATTTGACAGAGAGAGAAAGAGCACAAGCCAGGGGGAGTGGCAGGCAGAGGAAGAAGCAAGATCTTGGCTGAGTAGGGAATCGGATGCTGACCGGAACCCAGGACCTGGGGATCATGACCTGAGCCAAGGACAGACACTTAAGCAACTGAGCCACCCATATGCTCAAATTTTTATATATCTTAATTTTTATTCAGATCAATAAGTGTATTGATTTATCTGTGATTTCTTTTTTTTTTTTTGTTAAATGAATGTTGTTGTTGTTGTTGTTGTTGTTTTAATTAATTTTTTATTTTTTATAAACATATATTTTTATCCCCAGGGGTACAGGTCTGTGAATCACCAGGTTTACACACTTCACAGCACTCACCAAAGCACATACCCTCCCCAATGTCCATAATCCCACCCCCTTCTCCCAAATCCCCTCCGCCCAGCAACCCTCAGTTTGTTTTGTGAGATTAAGAGTCACTTATGGTTTGTCTCCCTCCCAATCCCATCTTGTTTCATTTATTCTTCTCCTACCCACTTAAGCCCCCATGTTGCATCACCACTTCCTCATATCAGGGAGATCATATGATAGTTGTCTTTCTCGGCTTGACTTATTTCGCTAAGCATGATACGCTCTAGTTCCATCCATGTTGTCGCAAATGGCAAGATTTCATTTCTTTTGATGGCTGCATAGTATTCCATTGTGTATATATACCACATCTTCTTGATCCATTCATCTGTTGATGGACATCTAGGTTCTTTCCATAGTTTGGCTATTGTGGACATTGCTGCTATAAACATTCGGGTGCATATGCCCCTTTGGATCACTACGTTTGTATCTTTAGGGTAAATACCCAATAGTGCAATTGCTGGGTCGTAGGGCAGTTATATTTTCAACATTTTGAGGAATCTCCATGCTGTTTTCCAGAGTGGCTGCACCAGCTTGCATTCCCACCAACAGTGAAGGAGGGTTCCCCTTTCTCCGTATCCTCGCCAGCATCTGTCATTTCCTGACTTGTTGATTTTAGCCATTCTGACTGGTGTGAGGTGATATCTCATTGTGGTGTTGATTTGTATTTCCCTGATGCCGAGTGATATGGAGCACTTTTTCATGTGTCTGTTGGCCATCTGGATGTCTTTGCAGAAATGTCTGTTCATGTCCTCTGCCCATTTCTTGATTGGATTATTTGTCTTTGGGTGTTGAGTTTGCTAAGTTCTTTATAGATTCTGGACACTAGTATTTTATCTGATATGTTGTTTTCAAATATCTTCTCCCATTCTGTCAGTTGTCTTTTGATTTTGTTAACTGTTTCCTTTGCTGTGCAAAAGCTTTTGATCTTGATGAAATCCCAATAGTTCATTTTTGCCCTTGCTTCCCTTGCCTTTGGCGTTTTTCCTAGGAAGATGTTGCTGTGGCTGAGGTCGAAGAGGTTGCTGCCTGTGTTCTCGTCAAGTATTTTGATGGATTCCTTTTGCACATTGAGGTCCTTCATCCATTTTGAGTCTATTTTTGTGTGTGGTGTAAGGAAATGGTCCAATTTCATTTTTCTGCATGTGGCTGTCCAATTTTCCCAGCACCATTTATTGAAGAGGCTGTCTTTTTTCCATTGGACATTCTTTCCTGCTTTGTTGAAGATTAGTTGACCATAGAGTTGAGGATCTATTTCTGGGCTCTCTATTCTGTTCCATTGATCTATGTGTCTGTTTTTGTGCCAGTACCATGCTGTCTTGATGATGCCAGATTTGTAATAGAACTTGAAGTCCGGAATTGTGATGCCACCAATGTTGGCTTTCTTTTTCAATATCCCTTTGGCTATTCGAGGTCTTTTCTGGTTCCATATAAATTTTAGCATTATTTGTTCCATTTCTTTGAAAAAGATGGATGGTACTTTGATAGGAATTGCATTAAATGTGTAGATTGCTTTAGGTAGCATAAACATTCTCACAATGTTTATTCTTCCAATCCAGGAGCATGGAACATTTTTCCATTTCTTTGTGTCTTCCTCAATTTCTTTCATGAGTACTTTATAGTTTTCTGAGTACAGATTCTGTGCCTCTTTGGTTAGGTTTATTCCTACGTATCTTGTGGTTTTGGGTGCAATTGTAAATGGGATTGACTCCTTAATTTCTCTTTCTTCTGTCTTGCTGTTGGTGTAGAGAAATGCAACTGATTTCTGTGCATTGATTTTATATCCTGACACTTTACTGAATTCCTGTATAAGTTCTAGCAGTTTTGGAGTGGAGTCCTTTGGGTTTTCCACATATAGTATCATATCATCTGCGAAGAGTGATAATTTGACTTCTTCTTTGCCGATTTGGATGCCTTTAATTTCCTTTTGTTGTCTGATTGCTGAGGCTAGGACCTCTAGTACTATGTTGAATAGCAGTGGTGATAATGGACATCCCTGCCGTGTTCCTGACCTTAGTGGAAAAGCTTTCAGTTTTTCTCCATTGAGAATGATATTTGCGGTGGGTTTTTCATAGATGGCTTTGATGATATTGAGGTATGTGCCCTCTATCCCTACACTTTGAAGAGTTTTGATCAGGAAGGGATGCTGTACTTTGTCAAATGCTTTTTCAGCATCTATTGAGAGTATCATATAGTTCTTGTTCTTTCTTTTATTGATGTGTTGTATCACATTGACTGATTTGCGGATGTTGAACCAACCTTGCAGCCCTGGAATAAATCCCACTTGGTCGTGGTGAATAATGTTTTTAATGTACTGTTGAATCCTATTGGCTAGTATTTTGTTGAATATCTTCGCATCTGTGTTCATCAAAGATATCGGTCTATAGCTCTCTTTTTTGGTGGGATCCTTGTCTGGTTTTGGGATCAAGGTGATGCTGGCCTCATAAAATGAGTTTGGACGTTTTCCTTCCATTTCTATTTTTTGGATCAGTTTCAGGAGAATAGGAATTAGTTCTTCTTTAAATGTTTGGTAGAATTCCCCCGGGAAGCCGTCTGGCCCTGGGCTTTTGTTTGTTTGGAGATTTTTAATGACTGTTTCAAAATCCTTACTGGTTATGGGTCTGTTCAGGCTTTCTATTTCTTCCTGGCTCAGTTGTGGTAGTTTATATGTTTCTAGGAATGCATCCATTTCTTCTAGATTGTCAAATTTATTGCCGTAGAGTTGCTCATAGTATGTTCTTATAATAGTTTGTATTTCTTTGGTGTTAGTTGTGATTTCTCCTCTTTCATTCATGATTTTATTTATTTGGGTCCCTTCTCTTTTCTTTTTGCTAAGTCGGGCCAGGGGTTTATCAATTTTATTAATTCTTTCAAAGAACCAGCTCCTAGTTTCGTTGATTTGTTCTATTGTTTTTTTTTTGGTTTCTATTTCATTGATTTCTGCTCTGATCTTTATGATTTCTCTTCTCCTGCTGGGCTTAGGGTTTCTTTCTTGTTCTTTCTCTAGCTCCTTTAGGTGTAGGGTTAGGTTGTGTACCCGACACCTTTCTTGTTTCTTGAGAAAGGCTTGTACCGCTATATATTTTCCTCTCAGGACTGCCTTTGTTGTGTCCCACAGATTTTGAACCATTGTATTTTCATTATCATTTGTTTCCATGATTTTTTTCAATTCTTCTTTAATTTCCCGGTTGACCCATTCATTCTTTAGAAGGATGCTGTTTAGTCTCCATGTATTTGGGTTCTTTCCAAACTTCCTTTTGTGGTTGAGTTCTAGCTTTAGAGCATTGTGGTCTGAAAATATGCAGGGAATGATCCCAATCTTTTGATACCGGTTGAGTCCTGATTTAGGACCGAGGATGTGATCTATTCTGGAGAATGTTCCATGTGCACTAGAGAAGAATGTGTATTCTGTTGCTTTGGTATGAAATATTCTGAATATATCTGTGATGTCCATCTGGTCCAGTGTGTCATTTAAGGCCTTTATTTCCTTGCTGATCTTTTGCTTGGATGATCTGTCCATTTCAGTGAGGGGAGTGTTAAAGTCCCCTACTATTATTGTATTATTGTTTATGTGTTTCTTTGATTTTGTTATTAATTGGTTTATATAGTTGGCTGCTCCCACGTTGGGGGCATAGATATTTAAAATTGTTAGATCTTCTTGTTGGACAGACCCTTTGAGCATGATATAGTGTCCTTCCTCATCTCTCATTATAGTCTTTGGCTTAAAATCTAATTGATCTGATATAAGGATTGCCACTCCTGCTTTCTTCTGATGTCCATTAGCATGGTAAATTCTTTTCCACCCCCTCACTTTAAATCTGGAGGTGTCTTTGGGCTTAAAATGAGTTTCTTGGAGGCAACATATAGATGGGTTTTGTTTTTTTATCCATTCTGATACCCTGTGACTTTTGACAGGGACATTTAGCACATTAACATTCAGGGTAACTATTGAGAGATATGAATTTAGTGCCATTGTATTGCCTGTAAGTTGACTGTTACTGTATATGGTCTCTGTTCCTTTCTGATCTACCACTTGTAGGCTCTCTCATTGCTTAGAGGACCCCTTTCAATATTTCCTGTAGAGCTGGTTTGGTGTTTGCAAATTCTTTCAGTTTTTGTTTGTCCTGGAAGCTTTTAATCTCTCCTTCTATTTTCAATGATAGCCTAGCTGGATATAGTATTCTTGGTGCATGTTTTTCTCGTTTAGTGCTCTGAAAATATCATGCCAGCTCTTTCTGGCCTGCCAGGTCTCTGTGGATAAGTCAGCTGCCAATCTAATATTTTTACCATTGTATGTTACAGACTTCTTTTCCCGGGCTGCTTTCAGGATTTTCTCTTTGTTACTGAGACTTGTAAATTTTACTATTAGGTGACGGGGTGTGGGCCTATTCTTATTGATTTTGAGGGGCGTTCTCTGAACCTCCTGAATTTTGATGCTCGTTCCCTTTGCCATATTGGGGAAATTCTCCCCAATAATTCTCTCCAGTATACCTTTTGCTCCCCTCTCCCTTTCTTCTTCTTTTGGAATCCCAATTATTCTAATGCTGTTTGGTCTTATGGTGTCACTTATCTCTCGAATTCTCCCCTCGTGGTCCAGTAGCTGTTTGTCCCTCTTTTGCTCAGCTGCTTTATTCTCTGTCATTTGCTCTTCTATATCACTAATTCTTTCTTCTGCCTCATTTATCCTAGCAGTGAGAGCCTCCATTTTTGATTGCACCTCATTAATAGCTCTTTTGATTTCAACTTGGTTAGATTTTAGTTCTTTTATTTCTCCAGAAAGGGCTTTTATATCTCTCGAGAGGGTTTCTCTAATATCTTCCATGCCTTTTTCGAGCCCGGCGAGAACCTTGAGAATTGTCATTCTGAACTCTAGATCTGACATATTACCAATGTCTGTATTGATTAGGTCCCTAGCCTTCGGTACTGCCTCTTGTTTTTTTTTTTTTTCTGTTGAATATTTCCGTCTTGTCATTTTGTCCAGATAAGAGTATATGAAGGGGCAAGTAAAATACTAAAAGGGTGGCAACAACCCCAGGAAAATATGCTTTAACCAAATTAGAACAGATCCAAAATCGTGAGGGGGGAGAAAGGGGATAAAAATAGTTCAAAAAGGAAGAAAGAAAAAAAAAAGAAAAAAGAAAAAAAAAGAAAAGAAAAGAATTAAAAAAAAAGAAAACACCTAAGAAAAATGTAAAAAAGAAAAAATATATATTAGATAAACTAGTGTAAAATCGTTAAAAAAGAAAAAGGTAATAGTTAATAAATAAAAAAAATTTTACCCGAAGGCGAGAACAAAAAAACAAAAATGAAAAAGAAAAAAATTAAATTAACTGCAAGACTAAAAAAAAATCACAGGGAAAAAGCCATGAGTTCCGTGCTTGGCTTTCTCCTCCTCTGGAATTCTGCTGCTCTCCTTGGTATTGAAACCGCACTCCTTGGTAGGTGAACTTGGTCTCGGCTGGATTTCTTGTTGATCTTCTGGGGGAGGGGCCTGTTTTAGTGATTCTCAAGTGTCTTTGCCCCAGGCGGAATTACACCGCCCTTCCCCGGGGCCGGGGTGAGTAATCCGCTCGGGTTTGCTTTCAGGAGCTTTTGTTCCCTGAGCGCTTTCCTTAGTAGAGTTCCGGAGGACGGGAATACAAATGGCGGCCTCCGAGGCTCTGGCCCAGAGGAGCCCAGAGCCCAGGGCTCCACTCCTCAGTGCGCCCTCAGAGAACAGCACCCAGTTACTCCCGTCTGCCTGACCTCCGGCCGCGCTCCGAGCTCACCGAGCCTGCGACCGGTTCAAGGTCACCCCAAGCTGTGAGCTTACTGTCGGCTCTGTCTCTGTAGCCGGCTTTCCCATTCCAATACCCGCAAGGTCTGCGACACTCAGACACCCCCGATCCTTCTGTGACCCTGCGGGACCTGAGGCCACGCTGACCCCGTGTGGGCTTTGCCCCGGGTAGCCTCTGGAGCGATGTCCCTCAGCGGAACAGACTTTTAAAAGTCCTGATTTTGTGCGCGGTTGCTCCGCCGCTTGCCGGGAGCCGGCCCCTCCCCCCGGGGTCTATCTTCCTGTCGCTTTGGATTCACTTCTCCGCCGGTCCTACCTTTCAGAAAGTGGTTGTGTTTCTGTTTCCAGAATTGCTGTTCTTCTTCTCTTCGATCTGCCGATGGATTTTCAGGTGTTTGCCATCTTTAGATAAGCTATCTAGCTGATCTCTGGCTAGCTGAAGCAGTCTCAGCCTGCTACTTCTCCACCATCTTGACTCCTCCCCCCTCTCTGTGATTTCTTTATTGTTCCACTACTATTTGGAAATTTGTTTTTAATTTCCAAATATTTTGATATTTTCCAGGTATCTTTCTATAATTAATTTTTATTTTCTTTGCTTTAAAGTTAGAGAATATTCTCTCTATATTTTCACATTTATAAATTTATGAAGATGTCTTTATGATCCAACAAATAGTGTATTTTAGGGAATATTTCAGTACACTAGAAAAGAATTGCTGCTCTAAAATTCTATAAATGTCAAATAGAAATTTCTATAAATGCCAAATATAAATGCCAAGCTGCTTAAGTATGTTGTTAATGTTTTCTATGTGTATCAGTTTTATCTTTACTTGGTCCCTTCTGGATTAGTCTTACCCCAAGTATAATTTGCCCCACTCCTATATCTGGTATCTATTCAATATTTACTCAACAAGATCTCTTTAATCTGACTGGTAAGAATATAAATTTTCCTGGTGGTTTTGAGTCCAGAAAATTGTTTGGCTTACAGCTCCCAGATAGCTGTATTTCCTCAAAAGTTTTTCTTTACACAACCTTGCAGAGTTTCATCCTATGCATACATATAGATTCATCTTCAACCAATGACTAGACAGGACAACTCTATATATTTCTGGAGATTTTTTTTTTTTTAACATTGCTTTCTCTGCATCAGCATTGAGCCTTGAAAATTATATACACATAGCCTTTCCAATGTCTGACTTCTGACCTCTCATCTCAACCAGAATGATGGTCTCTATTAAGTTATTCCCAAACAGCACTGCAGTTTGAAATCAACTCCTTGCAGGAAGCCCTTGCAATTAAAAGGCTGCTACCATTTGTTTTCCTTTCTCTCAATGATCATAGTTCTGTTCCGCTTATAATTATGTATCTAAAAGTTATTTTTAATATTTTATTCAGCTTTATAATTGTTTCAAAAAGGGAATAAGTCTTTTTTTTTTTTTAAGATTTATTTATTTATTTGACAGAGAGATCACAAGTAGGCAGAGAGGCAGGCAGAGAGAGAAGAGGAAGCAGGCTCCCTGCAGAGCAGAGAGCCTGATGCAGAGCTCAATCCCAGGACCCTGAGATCATGACCTGAGCCAAAGGCAGAGGCTTTAACCCACTGAGCTGCCAAGGTGCCCCATAAGTCATGCTCTTATTACTCCTTCGTATCTGGAAGAAGTTCTGTAACTGCTCATTTTGAATGAAATATGTCCAACATCTATCTTCCATGATAACCTGATGCCATTTATAAACCTCATTCATTTAATTGTCTTTTTCTACTTTGATATCACTACCTAACAGTTTTTAAGATCCAGTTGATTGCTTATTAATTGTTATATTATGTTAGAAAACAATTCTAACCTAGTTACACAAAGTGTGAACATGGGTACTAATATTGGATGTTCTCTTGAATATGTTTTCTTGAATATGAATTTTGCTAAAAGAAGAGGAAAAAGTCTCATGCTAGATATGGTGGTGACAAGCAGAGATTTTTAATTTTTATTTAATTGTGGATTTAAATAAGTTTAAAGCAATTTCTTGTTCTATGGTTGGACATTGATATTGTCTATAAATTAGCTCATAAAAGCAGAGACTTTAGAACATGATATTTGAATCATTAAAACAACTGAACAGAGTCATTCCAGGGCACATAGAAAGAAAAAAAAGGAGAGTGATATGTAGTGGTATGTAATAAACTATAGCTATTCAGTCAAGAATTCTCAGGTTTTTTTTTCTTTTTCTTTTTTTCTAATTTTAGCTTCAATTGTAGTGTTAATTTAGAGAAAAACAAGAATTAATATAGTTAACTAAGAGATACTTTTCATTTTAAAGGGAAAGGAGATTAGGGAAATTACCAAATAACTGCATTATTTTGAAGGTCTCAGTGATTTCTCTAAGAAATCCTCATTTTAGAGGACATATGAAACGTGAGTTCCTGGGAAGCCAGAGAGGAAAGCCATCGACCCAAATTGCTTTCATGTAATGTAAGTAGATGAACAAAATTAAAAGTAATACCGAGTATATCTCTAAATAGCCACAAAGAATCATGTGATATTGGTACTTTCCCTACCATAAACCCTTGCCCTTCCCAAACATTCTCTAAGTATAAAAGGGCAGTGTTCAGATTAAGGAGATCATTTATTTTTCTTTGCATACTTAATTGATTTCACGATAGTGACTCAGCTTTTCTGGCCATAGTGCTTTATTTTACTAATTTTGATAAAAACTTTGAGAATGTAAATAATACACTATATATATTTTGACTTTTCATATTTGATGATCTAATAAAATGATAAATGGGTTTAGAAGTATCTGATAACATCTAAGTAGCTTAGAGTTTGGATACTGAATATGGCATGATTTTAATTTGCTCATTTCTCCCAATTGAGTCTAAATCTATAATGCCTCTTCTACTGTTTAAGTTATATTTTTCTCCTTTGTATATATTCCATAGTCTATGCTGTAAGTATTCATTTATTTATTAAAATACAAAGATTGCACTGATTTATGTCTATATAAACTCTGAAGTTCTCAGGACAGCAGTTTTTTCCTGAGATAACACTGTGACTGACAGAGAGTTGTTTTTAAATAAGAATTTGTTGGATTAATGAATGCACCTATGAAAGAATTAATAAATGAATTCATAAACATATTTTTATGGAGCGCTTTCAATATGCCAGACATTTAATCAAATTCAATTCAATAAATATTGCTGAGAATGTTTTGTGCTACAGATGTTGTGCTAAGTGTTGTGGCAGGAAACATTCTGGTAACCAAAAGAGCTTAAATAATTTCAAGATCTATATTCAAATAAAAAGGGTCATTTCATCCAATAAACCAAAATGTGTTCTTGCTAGATTAAAGAAATATAGAAAAGTAATTCAAATGGAAAAAAAATTAGTGAATACTTATCAAATTTCTGGATGCATAAATATCTTAAGCTTAAATAAAATAGAATTCTTCATAAGAAAAGCATGTTGATTTGAAAACAAAATATGATTTCAAAAATGTACATTAAAAATAAAATAAAAGACGAGGGCAAATTTACATACTAAAGATCTCATGTCACTGACAATTGATCAGGTCACACAAATTGAGTGAAATTTACTAAAATATGGGCTGACACATTTTCAAGTGGCATAGATATGGAAATAAGCAAAAATGCAACCAGTAAATAAACTAGTGGAAAATTTCCAACCTAAAATCAAATATGTAAATTAAAACAAGTAATGTTATTTTTAGCAATAGCCAAATTTTGGAGGAAAAATGTTCTTAAATGTTTGAAGCTGCCAAAGGTTTAAAAATATCTACGACATTTGCAATGTACTTTGTATTATAAATACAATTATTATGCTTTACAAAGAAATTTTGCCTTTTTGAGCAAAAAAAGATATACATCACATGATTCTCTAACACCACTTATGGGGATTTCACTAGAAAATGAATTAAAACTTATAATTTATTATAAATGTATCATTTACAATTATTTATAATTATAATAAATTAGAAAAGTTCCTATGATTGGGAAAATTAGAATGATTAAAGAAATCACATTACATCCACATGAGGAACTATTTATTGACTCATATATCATAGTGTTAAGAACTTGAGATTCAGCCTCAGATTCCCTCATTTGAATCACAAATGAAGCATAACTATCAGTCTGACTTTATATAGTTTTCGAGCATTTCCGCACCTCAGTTTATTCTACTGTGAAATTTGGAAACAAACAGTTGTATACATACTTTTGTGTGTGTGAGCACACACATATAGTTGTACATATATTTGCCTATATAGATTTGTACATTCTAGGATTGCTACATGGAATCTCTCTGAATTAAATCCCATAACATTTCATCAGTAAACACCTTTTATGCTTTTAATCTATGCCAGATGCTCAGGATTCAAAGATGAGTAAGAGACCATCCTTTTCCTTAAGGGAAAGATTATTTGACAGCATATATTCAGTGAAGAAGCATATTTCTATCAAAGGGATTTGGTGTAGGAGAAGGAAAAGAGGGGTCAATTTCACCTGAGATATTGTTACTCTTCTATCTATGTGGAGGTTTGTTTGTTTTTTGTTTTGTTTTGTTAACTTATATAAAACTTAGTTTTTAAATCTTTTTAAAAAGAATATCTATTCTTAATTAGTTTAGGAGTTATGGTAGATTATCCACTGAAAGATTAATTACATGCTTTCCAGTGAAGTATTATAAGCCATAAGTTGAAAGTTGGACCAGATGCATTTCAGCCCTGAAAACTCATTAACCATCTGACCATGTTGCACATATGGTAACAAAGTGAAGAATGTATCCAGTCAAACACACATAAACACTTCTTCATCATCATAGGACAACTGCCTCTTAATGTATGCCAGTAATCTTTTGATTTCTCATACCTACAAATGCCTAGTTTATGAACAGAAAAGCTAGGAAGACAGAGGTTTCAAATGGATTTGTAAACCCACATTAAGTATGTTGAAGTTGAGACTGCTGGTCTCTATTCCGTTTTTGTTAAAATTTGGCATTCATCTCTCTAAATCTCAAACTTAAAATGAGTTTTGGACTGGAAATGTGAAACCTTATGTTGGAAGTGGACAACTTCTCTGTTGGAGAAATCACATGCACTGATTTTATTGGCCAAAATATTTTAATACCTAAATGATCTAGCTATTCATTTATTTGAGAGAGACTGCTCTCTCCTCTACCTCTTGTGTAGGTACCAAACTTCAGACATATCCCAAGAACAATTCTTGTTCTCAACACAGTACTACCACTGACAAAGTAAACATTCTTTACAGCTCTTCCTGAGTTACAAGATGGCAACCAACCTCACCAGTCTGAACCATGTGAAAAATGAGGTGGCTTCAAAGGGAAGTATTTAACAGTTCCATGTATAAAGCCAGAATATGTCTGCCATAAATATACCAGTGTAAGTAGTTTATTTTTGATCTTCTGATTGATTTTCTTTTTTGCTAAAATGTCTTAATTTGATAGGTATTTACACATGTAATAAACACTAACATTATGCTTGATCTATATTTTGATGAAACTTACTAATCAAAAAAAGTTTACAAAAGAAAACTATCTGTTCATCTCTTTCTTTGAATGTGGATAATCCTTTTGAATTCCTTTACAATAGCCAGCACAATATAAGAATGCTGAAATGTGTATGTATTGGCAAAGGAGGGTTCTATCTTATAATATGAATCTTAAAATGTGTCTATTCATTAAATCTTAAGTTTATTATTTTTTATTAAAATTTATTTTATTTTATTAAATTAAATTTTAATGAAAAGTGATGGTGAGGAAACTGTCTTTTAGTTTGGGTAGAGAATTTAGTATGTGTTCACAGGTACAGATAGGCCTACAACAATGGTTAAGATCTGTCAAACAGATAACTTACTATTTTCTTCTCTATGAATATGAAAACACGGCAACTTAACTGACTATTATCTTCTACTTTTGAAATGTAATGAATAGAACTGATGATAATTACCGAATTTCTAAATATACATACTAAGTTGTTTGCATGATTTTTTAAATACAACCTGAGTTACTATCTTTTTTATAGATATTTTTAGAATAAATTTTATTTGCTGATTGTGTGTGTTTATTTTCCTGCAAGAACTTTAAAGAATGTGCAAGTACTGTTATTAGAATAAAATGTTGGAAAGAAAGGAAACAATATAGTCTGCTATAAAATGCACAGAGAAAGCCATAAACTTTTTTTCATTAAATATGGTATTATTTCTTTCTTTGTATTCATTTTAATTGTTTTCTGTCTCTGTTAAGATAGAAATAAAAGGTTGAAGTTTATCAAAGCCTCACAGAATGAAGGAAAACAGTGATAGGGTTTGGGTGAGGCATGTAGGATCATTTAATTTAATCATTAAATTTAAGGACATTGTGAGCAGATATTACCTTTATGTTACTGACAATAGACTTTGAGGTTCATATCACAAACATGAATGAAGCTCTTGTTTGTACAGTTAGCACAAATTAAAGATTAAATAGAAAAAGAGGAAATGGTGATTAGAGCAGTAAATAAATAAAAGAAAGAAAGGAAATCATTTTGGCTCAAATTGTACAAAATTGTTACACAGAAACAGGGAAGAGCCCACAATTTGGTGTTTCTATTTTAAATTTTAGCATAAAAGTTCAAATATATCTACTGACCAAAGTGTTCATTTTTATCTCTATCTCATTCTCTAAAGATATTATATACCAACCATCAATTATAAAATACATAAAAATGGAAGAAAGAAAAAATAATTGTAGAAGAAAATTAAAATTAAAACCACAATAAGTTAAGTACCATAACACATTCAATAATATTCAATATATTTAGGTTGAGGGATGCAGATCTGATCACAGATACCCTTACATTCAACACAAGAGAAGACATAGTCACTTATTTCACCAAATTTTTTTCTTAAAGAAACCAAAATAATTTCTCAGCACAGCATTCTGAAGAGACATAAGTTGTGGGAAATTGGGATTATAAATAATAAGTCCATGAATAAAATCTAATAAAGCACCAGATTCTGCTTATAATAATGGATATTCTTAACATTTTTATACAATATCTTATTCTAGAGAAAAGAAAATGGCTCTAAACTTAATAGAAAATAATAAAATGTCTTCAAAAAATTTAACCCTGAATCTTGACTACTACTACTACTACTACCTGATTGTAGGCCTTTAAAGACTTATAGACTTGGTATCTTTAGATATTGTATAAAAATGTTTTTTTAATTATCTAAGATATTTAAAATAAATATCCATCTTGTATTCTGAGAGCTTGGCATATTATCTGGTGCTTTATCTCTCAATATAAATTTCCGAACTTATATAACATATAGATGCCATAGAAAAGTCATCCTTTGTTTCTAATGTACAATATAATATTATACTGAAGTAATATCTTCAAGAATTTTGAGGTATTCATGCCAGAAGCTTCAGATTAGGGCTCTTTTGATATCAAAATAGAAAAGTAGGTATAAACCAGAACAAAAGTAGGGAGGACAAGTAAAAACCATAATATCATGTATCTGACAGTGTGCTAGGTTAGCCCGTTTTGATTTTCTTATTTAACTCTTCAAGACAAATCTAAAATTTTGTTATTTTACCCTCATTCCCTAGTTTTTATATAAGGACACTAGCAACCAGCAGATTGATTTTCTTATCAAATGTAATACAACATAGACTGGGGTCAAAACCCAGTTCTTTTAAGCTCTAAAGCCTTTCTTTGTACTACATCCTGCTACCAAGTAAGTGAACATGTTCTTTTATCTTTTCCACTTCCTATGTCAGGCTTAGACAACTTATTTTGTTAAATGTAATTCTCTCAGCATCTCATGTTGAATCTTGTTCAACTTCCCAGTCTGGTATCCCCTTCTGGCCATAGCCCCTGTTCCTCAACAGCTCTCCTTTCACATCTGCAACTTTAAAAATCCTCACCTGTGTTTCAGTAGGATCACATTCTTACCTGTGATTCCTCAAAAACTGAAGAAAGTAAACAAGTCAGATGTATACCTATGTAGATATAGGTGTATAACAGATAATATTGGATAGAATATTAACTCAACACATATTAATGCCGCTCAACTTAGCTTAGATAAATTATATGCATGCCAAATTCTTTACCTATGATTTGGTTATTAAATAATACCTATTTGGCATCAGGATTATTTGTACCTTGTGGAGAAATTGGAACTTGTGTGCACAATTGATGACACTGTATAATGTGCAACTGCAAAAAAAAAAATGGCCATTCCTCAAAAAATTAAAAATAGAATTCCCATATGATACAGCAATCTCACTTCTGGGTATATCAGAATGTAAATGGGGAGGGCAGGAGCTCAAAGAGTTGAAAGCAATGTCTTAAGGAAATATATATGCACACCCATGCTCATAGCAGCATTATTCATAATAACCTAGAGGAAGAAGTAACCCAAAGTTCACTGACAAATGAATTTAAAGAAAATATGGTCTATACATTTAGTGGAATATTATTCAAACCTAAAAAGGAAAAAAAAATGGGGTATCTGGGTGGCTCAGTGGATTAAAGCCTCTGCCTTTGGCTCAGGTCATGGTCTCAAGGTCCTGGGATTGGGCCCCGCATCAGGCTCTCTGCTCAGGGGGTAGCCTGATTCCTCCTCTCTCCCTACCTGCCTCTCTGACTACTTGTGATCTCTGTCTATCAAATAAATAAATAGGATCTTAAAAAAAAAAAAAAAGGAAAGAAATTCTGTTACATGCCATGACATGTATGAAGCTTGAAGGCATTATACTAAGTGAAAGAAACCAGTCAGTAAGAGACAAATCCTGTATGATTTCCCATATGTACGGTATCCATACTAGTCAAATTCATAGAAAAAGAAAGTAAAATTTGATAGTTTCAGTTTTACAAAAAGAAAAAAGTTCTACAGCTCTGTTGCCCAACAATGTGCACATACTTAATGCTACTATTGCTCTGTACACCTAAAAATGGTTAAGATGGTAAATTTTATGCTATGTTTTTTTTCTTTTTTTAACCAAAATTTTAAAAATATGCCTTATAAGAATGAAAGATAGGTCGAGAAGATGGCGGAGAAGTAGCAGGCTGAGATGATATCAGGTAGCAGGAGATCAGCTAGATAGCTTATCAAACCATTCTGAACACCTACAAATCCAAAAGGAAATCGAAGAGAAGAAGAGCAGCAATTCTATGACCACTTTCTGAAAGGTAGGACCAGCAGAGAAATGAATCCAAATCAATGGGAAGATAGACCGTGAGGGGAGGGGCCAGCTCCTGGCAAGTAGCAGAACAACAGAGCACAAAACCAGAACTTTTAAAAGTCTGCTGCACTGAGGGACATTGCTCCAGAGGTTAAGCCAGGGTGATAGCGTGGCCCCAGATCCCACGGGGGTCACAGAAGGATCGAGGGTGTCACAGAGCTCACAGGTATTAGAGCAGGGAAGCTGGCTACAGAGACAGAGTCAAGGAGTGAGCTCTCAACTGAGGAGTGAGCTCTCAACTCGGGGTTACCTTAAATCTTGATCTGTGACAGAGACCACTGCTCTGTGAGTACGAACCCCACAAGATCCGGAGAGACCCCCGCCCACCCCCGAAATAGCTCAGGCAAGGCTGTGTGCCAGAGACACAGAAGCTTGATCACAGGCTGGGTGAGCTCAGAGTGTGGCCGGAGGCCAGGAAGACAGAAGTGATTGAGCACTTTTCTCCAAGGATGCACTGAGGAGTGGGGCCCTGAGCTCTCGTTTTCTCTAGGCCGAAGATCAGGAGGCTGCCATTTTCATTCCCATCCTCTGGAACTCTATGGAAAGCATTCAGGGAACAAAAGCTCCAGAAAGCAAACCAGAGCAGATTACTTAGCCCGGCCCCTGGTAAGGGTGGTGTAATTACACCTTCAGGCAAAGACACTTGAGAATCAATACAACAGACCCCTCCCCCAGAAGATAAACAAGAAATCCAGCCAAGACCAAGTTCACTTACCAAGCAGAACAGCAGAAGTCCAGAAGAGGAGAAAGCAAAGCATGGAATTCATGATTCATGATTCTTTAGTCTTGCAAAGTTAATTTTTTTTTAATTTTATTTTTTTCTTCTACTATTTTTTTATCTTCTAGCCTTTCTTCTTTTAAAGTTTTTTAACTAGTTTATTTTAATAATACCTTTCATTAAAAAAAAAACAAAAGCTTTTTGGAACTTTCATTAATATAGTCATATTTTATCCTTCACTGTATCTACCTTTATTTTTTGCATAAACATAGGGTTTTTTTGTTTTCTAAAAAAATTTTGGGGTACAACTTCTTCTAATAGATCAAAATACACCCTAAATCTAGCACAGGGCTTTGTTCTAGTCTCCAGCCTAAGCAAATTCTCTCCACTTTCTTTTTCTTTATTCTCTCAACCAACTTATCTTATCAACTCCTTTTTTAGAAAATTTTTTAGGAATTTTTATCTTTATAGTCATATTCCATCCCTTCATTGTGTTTACCCTTATATATGTTTCTCATTCTTTAAAATTTGGGGAGGTAATTTCTTCTAGGAGACCAAAATACTCTCAAAATAAAGTGGGTAACCCTGTTCTATTCACCAGTGTAATATATTCATTTTTTTCTTTTTAATATTTTGCATTTGTTTTCTTTTTTTATTTTTTTTTTCTGAACTTCTTTTTACCCCTTTTCTTCCCCCTACGATTTGGGGCCTCTTCTGATTTGGTTAAAGCAAATTTTCCTGGGATCTTTGCCACCCTTTTGGTATTTTATTCACTCCTTCATATATTCTTATCTGGATAAAATGATAAGGTGGGAAAAACTCACCACAAAACAAACAAAAAAATAAGAGGTAGTACTGAAGGCTAGGGACCTAATCAATATAGACATTGGTAATATGTCATATCTAGAGTTCAGAATGACAATTCTCAAGGTGCTAGCCAGGCTCGAAAAATACATGGAAGATATTAAAGAAACCTGTCTGGAGAAATAAAAGCCCTTTCTGGATAAATAAAAGAACTAAAATCTAACCAAGTTGCAATTTAAAAAGCTATTAATGAGGTTCAATAAAAAATGGAGACTCTTACTGCTAAGATAAATGACGTAGAAGAGAGAATTAAAGATATATAAGAACAAATGACAGAGAGTAAAGAAGATGAACAAAAGAGAGACAACTACTGGACCATGAGGAGAGAATTTGAGAGATAACTGATACCATAAGACAAAACAACATTAGAATAATTGGGATTCCAGAAGAAGAAGAAAGAGAGAGGGGAACAGAAGGTATATTGAAGAGAATTATTGTAGAGAATTTCCCTAATATGGCAAAGGGAGCAAACATCAAAATCCAGGAGGAGCAGAGAAGCCCCCTCAAAATCAAATCCTGAAAGCTGCCCAGGACAAGAAGTCTGTAACATACAATGGTAAAAATATTAGATTGGCAGCAGACTTATCCACAGAAACCTGGCAGGTCAGAAAGAACTGCCATGATATATTCAGAGCACTAAACGAGAAAAACATGCAGCCAAGAATACTATATCCAGTTAGGCTATCATTGAAAATAGAAGGAGAGATAAAAAGCTTCCAGGACAAACAAAAACTAAAAGAATTTGTAAACACCAAACTGGCTCTACAGGAAATATTGAAAGGGGTCCTCTAAGCAAAGAGAGAGCCTAAAAGTAGTAGATCAGGAAGGAACAGAGACAATATACTGTAACAGTCACCTTATAGGCAATACCATGGCACTAAGTTCATATTTCTCAATTGTCACCCTGAATGTAAATGGGCTAAATGCCCCAATCAAAAGACACAGGGTATTAGAATGGATTAAAAAACAAAACCCATCAATATGCTGTCTACAAGACACTCATTTTAGACCCAAAGACACCTCCAGATTTAAAGTGAGGGTGTGGAAAACAATTTACCATGCTAATGGATATCAAAAGAAAGCTGGGGTGGCATTTCTTATATCAGATCCATTAGATTTTAAGCCAAAGACTATAGTAAGAAATGAGGAAGGACACTATATCATAGTCAAAGGGTCTGTCCAACAAGATCAAACAATTCTTAATATCTCTGCCCTTAACATGGGAACAGCCAACTATATAAACCAATTAATAACAAAATCGAAGAAACACATCAACAATAATAAAATTATAGTAGGGGACTTTAACACTCTCCTCCCTGAAAAGGGCAGATCATCCAAACAAAAGATCAACAAGGAAATAAAGACCTTAACCAACTGAGCCACCCAGGCACCCAGAAATAAAGGCCTTAAATGACACAATGGAACAGATGGACATCACAGATATATTCAGAACATTCCATCCCAAAGCAATAGAATACACATTCTTCTCTAATGCACATGGAACATTCTCCAGAATAGATCACATCCTGGGTCATAAATTAGGTCTCAACTGGTACCAAAAGATTGGGATCATTCCTTGCATCTTTTCAGATCACAATGACTGAAGCTAAATCATAAGAGGGACTCAATCACAAGAGGAAATTTGGAAAGAACCCAAATACATGAAGACTAAAGAGCATTCCTCTAAAGAATGAATGGGTAAACCAGGAAATTAAAGAGTAATTGAAAAAATTCATGGACACAAATGATAATGAAAATACAATGGTTCAAAATATGTGGGACACAGCAAAGGCAGTCCTGAGAGGAAAATATATAGCAATACAAGCCTTTCTCAGAAAACGAGAAAAGTCTCAAATATACAACCTAACCCTACACCTAAGGAGCTGGAGAAACAACGACAAAGAAAGCCTAAACCCAGCAGGAGAAGAGAAATCATAAAGATCAGAGCAGAAATCAATGAAATAGAAACCAAAAAAAAAAAAAAAAGAGAACAAATCAACAAAACTAGGAGCTGGTTCTTGAAAGAATTAATAAGATTGATAAACCTCTGGCTAGACTTATCAAAAAGAAAAGAGAAAGGACCCAAATAAATAAAATAATGAATGAAAGAGGAGAGATCACAACCAACACCAAAGAAATACAAACAATTATAAGAACATACTATGAGCAACTCTATGCCAACAAATTTGACAATCTGGAAGAAATGGATGCATTCCTAGAGACATTTAAACTACCAAAACTGGGGCGCCTGGGTGGCTCAGTGGGTTAAGCCACTGCCTTCGGTTCAGGTCATGATCTCAGGGTCCTGGGATCGAGTCCCGCATCAGGCTCTCTGCTCAGCAGGGAGCCTGCTTCCCTCTCTCTCTCTCTCTCTACCTGCCTCTCCATCTACTTGTGAGTTCTCTCTGTCAAATAAATAAATAAAACCTTTAAAAAAAAAAAAAACTACCAAAACTGAAACAGGAAGAAATAGAAAACCTGAACAGATCCATAACCAGTAAGGAGACTGAAACAGTCATCAAAAATCTCCAAACAAACAAAAGCCCAGGGCCAGACGGCTTCCCAGGGGAACTCTACCAAACATTTAAAGAAGAATTAATTCCTATTCTCCTGAAACTATTCCAAAAAACAAAAATCGAAGGAAAACTTCCAAACTCATTTTATGAGGCCAGCATCACCTTGATCCCAAAACAGACAAGAATCCCATCAAAAAAAGAGAATTACAGACCAATATCCTTGATGAACACAGATGCGAAAATTCTCACCAAAATACTACCCAATAGGATCCAACAGTACACTAAAAGGATTATTCACCATGACCAACTGGAATTTATTCCAGGGCTGCAAGGTTGGTTCAACATCTGCAAATCAACCAATGTGATACAATACATTAATAAAAGAAAGAAGAAGAATGATATGATACTCTCAATAGATGCTGAAAACGCATTTGACAAAGTACAGCATCCCTTCCTGATCAAAACTCTTCAAAGTGTAGGGATAGAGGGCACATACCTCAATATCATCAAAGCCATCTAAGAAAAACCCATGGCAAATATCAGTCTCAATAGAGAAAAATTGAAAGCTTTTCCACTAAAATCAGGAACACGGCAGGGATGTCCATTATCACCACTGCTATTCAACATAGTACTAGAAGTCCTAGCCTCAGCAATCAGACAACAAAAAGAAATTAAAGGTATAAAAATAGGCAAAGAAGTCAAACTATCACTCTTTGCAGATGATATGATACTATATGAGGAAAACCCAAAAGACTCCACTCCAAAACTGCTAGAACTTGTACAGGAATTCAGTAAAGTGTCAGGATATAAAATCAATGCACAGAAATCAGTTGCATTTCTTTACATCAATAACAAGACAGAAGAAAGAGAAATTAAGGAGTCAATCCCATTTATAGTTGCATCCAAAACCATAAGGTACCTAGGAATAAACCTAACAAAAGAGGCAAAGAATCTATACTCAGAAAACTATAAAGTACTCATGAAAAAAATTGAGGAAGACACAAAGAAATGGAAAAATGTTCCATGCTCCTGGATTGGAAGAACAAATATTGTGAAGATGTCTTGCTACCTAAAGCAATCTATACATTTAATACAATCCCTATCAAAATCCCATCCATTTTTTTCAAATAAATGGAACAAATAATCTTAAAATTTATGTGGAACCTGAAAAGACCTTGAATAGCCAAAGGAATATTGAAAAGGAAAGCTAACGTTGGTGACATCACAATTCCGAACTTCAAACTCTATTACAAAGCTGTCATCATCAAGACAGTATGGTACTGGCACAAAAACAGACACATAGATCAATGGAACAGAATAGAGAGCCCAGAAATAGACCCTCAACTCTATGGTTAACTAATCTTCGACAAAGCAGGAAAGACTGTCCAATGGAAAAAAAGACAGCCTCTTCAACAAATGGTGTTGAGAAAATTAGACAGCCACATGCAGAAAAATGAAATTGGACCATTTCCTTACACCACACACAGAAATAGACTCAAAATGGATGAAGGATCTCAATGTGAGAAAGGAATCCATCAGAATCCTTGAGGAGAACATAGGCAGCAACCTCTTCGACCTCAGCCGCAGCAACTTCTTCCTAGGAACATCACCAAAGACAAGGGAAGCAAGGGCAAAAATGAGTTATTGGGACTTCATTAAGATCAAAGCTTTTGCACAGCAAAGGAAACAGTTAACAAAACCAAAAGTGAACTGACAGAATGGGAGAAGATATTTGCAAACGACATATCAGGTAAAGGGCTAATATCCAAAATCTATAAAAAGCTTATCCAACTCAATAGCCAAAGAACAAATAATCCAATCAAGAAATGGGCAGAGGACATGAGCAGACATTTCTGCAAATAAGACATCCAGATGGCCAACAGACACATGAAAAAGTGCTCCACATCACTCGGCATCAGGGGAATAAAATCAAAACCACAATGAGATACCACCTCACACCAGTCAGAATGTCCAAAATTAACAAGTCAGGAAATGATAGATGTTGGTGAGGATGCAGAGAAAGGGGAACCCTCTTATACTGTTGGTGGGAATGAAAGCTGGTGCAACCACTCTGGAAAACAGTATGGAGGTTCCTTAAAAAATTGAAAATAGAGCTACCCTATGACCCAGCAATTGCACTACTGGGTATTTACCCTAAAGATATAAATGTAGTGGTCCGAAGGGCCTGTGCACCCAAATGTTTATAGCAGCAATGTCCACAATAACCAAACTATGGAAAGAACCTAGATGTCCATCAACAGATGGGTGGATAAAGAAGAGGTGGTATATATATGCAATGGAATACTATGCAGCCCTCAAAAGAAATGAAATCTTGCCATTTGCGACAACATGGATGGAACTAGAGGGTATTATGCTTAGCAAAATAAGTCAATCCAGAAAGACAACTATCATATGATCTCCCTGATGTGAGGAAGTGGAGATGAAATGGGGGGGGCTTGGGGGGTAGGAAAAGAATAAATGGAACAAGATGGGATCCGGACAGAGACAAACCATAAGAGACTTAATCTCAAAAAACAAACTGAGGAGGGTGGGGGGAGTGGGTAGGGAGAGTGTGGTGGGGTTATGGACATTGGTGAAGGTATGTGCTATGGTGAGTGCTGTGAAGTGTGCAAACCTGGCAATTCACAGACCTGTACCCCTGGGGCTAATAATACATTATATGTTTATTAAAAAATAAAATAATTATTTTCAAAAGAATGAAAGATAAACATGTATTATTGCAACTAGAACATACTATATAACAATAAATAGTCTGTTTTTCTTAATGGCTTTCTTAGAAATGGTGAATATATTTCTTGAAGAGTCTTTATGGCATGAATACTACCTTTATTACCATTCTATTAACTTCCTTTAAGTTGATTTGCAGTGAATGCAGATAAGTTATTCTATAGGTTAACCAGTGAAATATTTCAGCCTTGTTACCACCTGTTATTCCCAACCTTAGTAGTGTTTCCCACTTTTCTATTTGGTCACAGGTAGAATGGCGATCATGTGCACTTGGTTAATAAATAATTCTAAGGGTCATTAAAGAAAAAAGATAGTAGATAGTAGCCTGAATTGATATCACTGTGTTATTACTGAAATAAAAAGTTATTTTTTTCATTAATACCATTATCTGAATTTTAGATTCTATAAGAAATCCCATCATGCTTGACGTAGTTAAGAACTATAAATTACCTTTCTTCTTTATTACACATTGAACCATTACTTAAACCTTACTTTATTAGTTATTGCTAAAAGAAAAAAATCCTTTATGAAAAATTATAGTTAACAGAGGTGCTAATACATTTTAAATTGTATCATATTTTTAAAGTGTATTCTTTCATATCTCTATTAAGAAACTTAAAATTGATTCAATTCTATTGAATTGAAATATACTAATTTCTTAATATTATAGTAGATATATATTTATCTGTCTAGGTCTTTTATCCATGTTTCTGAGCCTCCTCATTCTTTTAAAATTCTATTCAATTTTATTTGCGCAAAAGATGCTTTTCTTTTTCTGCTTAATGTTTTTGAGTTTTTATTCTTTTCAAAAATAATTCCTTAGTGAGTTTTTGTTTTGAGTAGTTTATTGTTATGGATGATTCATAATGTGAAATATTTTACATTAATCATAGGCAATGTTTCTTCAGTTTTAACCTTCTTACCTAATCAGTTTAACCTCTTTTCAAGAATGAAACTCAGTTTGGGATCTTCCTATACATATTGTTAATTGCTTTCAAAAAATTTATGGTTATCTAAAATCACCCAGCTTATTTATTTCCCTTGCTTTCAAAATGGCATCATCTGGATAATTACCCTTAGCTAAGCAATTATTCTGTACATTATTAATATTGTACAATAGGCAAGTAGTATTAAATTTGATTCTCCAAGTATATTTTTTATACCTTATGAAATTCACTTTAGATATCTTTGACATTTACAACATAGTATAAATTTTAAATAGATCACTCAAATTCCTTGATGAATTGTTGCATTTTTTTTCTAACATGGGAGTAACTAATCACACAAAGGCAAAAGGTATCACTTCTCAGCATACATCTTGTGTTTCAAGACAGTTGCATGATTTAAACATTTCCCAATATTATCATCACTTAACCTTTTTATAAGCTGCCTTACATTCTTTAGGTATGTATTTCCATCAGTGTGACTGTATAGGTTTATCACATCACTAATTACTCTATTTAAAAAGTAAACTCATTATCATTTGATTTGAATTTTTCTCTTTACCATCAAATAATTTTATTTGAATTTTTCTCTTTACCATCACTTTGTTTAAAATAGAGAAATCTAAAATGTAATTTTCTAAAAGAAAATCAAAAAGTAAGAAATTTTAGCAACAGATGCTTCAAGAACTTCATCACTTGGTATATATGCTTTCTTTATTCATTCTCTGGTGCTTGAAAATAAAACTTTTAAAAAATCCTACAACCTTAAAATAGCAAAAGACAAAGAAAGCACCAAGAAAAAAAAAAAAGAAAGAAACCCAAATACACACAGTAATCAATAAAGTTATTTTCCCAGTGATCCCTTAAATTAATGGTACAGCATTCACACAACTGAGTTCCTATTCCTTTCTCTTGTCTTCTATTTCTCTGTGACACTTGGTACCATTCTCGCATGGGTTTTTCTTCTTTAACTATTTTTTATAGACTTTTCATTGCCGGTGGCCGGGGGTGCGGTGCTTGGCTGGTTCAGTGGTTAATATATGCAACTCTTGATCTCAGGGTCATATGTTCAAGCCTCATGCTGGGCATGGAGCCTACTTAAAAACAAAAAATAACAACAAAAAAACCTTTTGGTTGCCAGTCTTATCTATTTCAATTACCCTGTATTTGTTATTCAATTTGTAGACCACTCTTTCTTCTGAAAGAAAAAGTATAGAAATTCAAAATAGTTTCCAAGATTCTTAGGCGCAAGTTCTTCTCTGTTTACTGAATGGAAGTTCTTATTGATTAAAGGATATTTGAAGTAAATCAGTAAGTTCAATTGCTTTAAATGGAAACTATCTCCTACAAAACGTTATTTGCTTAATAATTGGCTACACAGCAGTTACATATTAGTCAAACCCACCTACTAAAAAAGTGTATATATGATTTGCCTTTTGGATTCTATTTTCCTATCTTTACCCACATGAAGCCATCAGATATGTAAATATACTTATTGAGGGTATTTTTTTATTAATCCTTATGATACAGTAAAAATAATTGCATTTAAATGCATGTGAGATTAAGTGAGGGCAAGTCTCTGTCTTGATTATGGTTGTCAGGTGCTAAATAAATAGTAGTGGATTAATTAATGGATTGTACAAAAATAATCAATTGCCTCAGTCAATTTCCTAAATGTATAAAGCCAAATTAACTAGACAATTCTGTTAAAATGAACTAATATGTAACTGCTGTGTAGTCAGTATAAATCAGTGATGGACAGTGGGCTGGCTACTGGCCACCTGGCTCAAGTCTGGATGCAGAATCTGTCTGTGGTCTAATTTCAGATAGGATGCTTAAGTTCATAAAAGAAAAAGAGGAGGAATTCAGTGAATCGCCAAGATATACAAACAAAGAAAAGACTTTCCATAAAAATCACCTTTGACCAGGAAAGGAATCCTTTAAGAATGTGTTAACTTTGTGGGCACATGGGTGGCTTTGTTAGTTAAGCATTCAGCTCTTGATTTTGGCTCAGGTCAAGATCTCAGGGTTATGAGATCAGACTCTGCACTGGGCATAGAGCCTCTTAAGAGTCTCTCTCATCCTCTCCCTCTCCCCCTGCCCTCCTCCCTCTCTCTATCTCTTTCTCTCCACCCCCCTCCCCAAAAAAAAGAAGTGTTAAAAGGCATCTGTGCAGATGAATTATGGCAGGGTACGGAATTAGGTGGAGGTTGGGAATTATCCAGGAAAACTCCCCCCGTGGAAAGACTAATACAAAGGAAAACCTCTAGTCCCAGTCCAATCCATAATAATACCACATCATCTTCTGGTTTGGAAAATAAGGATGAGAGCACTGACATGGCCTGTATAATTGGTCCTTGCTTCCACTAACAGCAATAATCCCACAACCATATGGAAAGGGAGGTCCATGATGAAGAAGGTCTACTTGGTCATTTCAGGACTCCCAGTATCTAACACAATTTTGTCACATGGTAAGAACTCAGCAAATGGGTTATGGGTGGAAATGAACATATTCCAGGCACACCTCTGATCCTAATAGCAAAGTTACATGATTCATAAAGTTACTTGAAATATCTGAACACATTTCCCTACCTGCAAAATGGAAAGGATAATACTTATTTATCATTTCTTAGATGCCAAATGAAAAAGAAAGTGAATACACTCTATGAACTCTGCAAGAGTACAGAATATACAAAGTCTGAAAAATGAGAATACTGCTCTGTCTCAAATATGCCCATTTTTAAAATTTCTTACATTTTAGTAGCTTTGTTGGGGAATAATTAATATACAATAAACTACAAATCAAGTTTGATAAATTTTGGCATATGTATACACTTCTAAAAACACCACTACAATCAAGATGAGCATATCATCACCCCTAAATATTTCCTCATGCTCTTTGCTTATTCCTTCTTCCTACCATGTCCCCTGTCCCCACTCTACATCACTATAAGTGAGTTTCTGTTTTCCAGATCCCTATATAAATTCTAGGGTATAGAATCTTGTAGCATTTACTCCTTTGTTTTTGTTATCATTCTGGCTTATTTCACTCACTGTAATTATTTTGAGATTCAGCTTTGTTTTAGCATATATCAATAGTTCATTACTTTTTACTGCTAAGTATATTCCATTGCATGAATATACCATAATTTGTTTATATATTTAAACGTCTATGGCTCTTTGGGTTATTTCCACTTGGGAAATAAGTGAAGTAGCTATAGCTCTTGTGTACAAGTGTTTTGGCAGACATATGTTTGTTCACAGACATGTTCTTTTGGGTAAGTACCTGGAGTGGAATTCTTGACAATATGGTAGACGTTTGTTTACTTTTTAAGAGATTACTACTGTTTTCAAAGTAGTTGCATGGTTTTACATTTCCCACCAGCAATGTGTAAGTGTTCTAGTCTCTTTACTTTTACACCAATGTTTGTATGGTCAAAGCTTTTAGCTTTAACCATTCTCCTGGCTATGTAGTGCAACTGGTAGCTTTAACCAATATCCCAAATAAGTAATGATATTGAATGATATCTTTAATGTTCTTATTTGGCAGCCATATCCCTTTTTTCATGAAGTATGTTTAAATTGTTTTTCTACATTTTATTGTTTATTTTATTACTATTGAATTTTGATAGTTTTTTATATATTCTGGAAACAAATCCTTCATCATACATGTTATTTATAAATATCTCCTCCTAGTCTGTGGCTTATCTTGTCACGCTCTCAAAATATGTTTTAAAAAGTACAAATTTTCAGTCAAAATTTGAAATCAAAACCAAAGCACATTTGTGCAAATTGATAAACTTATTCTAAAATTCATAAGGGAATAAAATGAGCCTCGTAGAAAAAAAGTAGCACTAAAAGAAGAACAATCAAGTTGTAGGACTAATACTACCTAGTTCCTAGATTTATTTTCAAGGCAGTATAGATTTGCCATAGTGAAAAATATAGATCAATGAAACAGAATAGTGTCCACAAATTTATTCACACAGTGGTGAGCAGCTGATTTTTGACAAATTTGCAAAACAATGCAGTGGAGAAAGCATAGTGTTTTCAACAAATGGTGCTGGAAAAAGTGAGTTGTCATATTTTCTTTAACAAAAACTCTAATCCATGACTTGCACCATAAACAAAATTAAATCAAAACTCTACAGCTTCTCTTTAAAAAAAGGTAGTAGAAAATTTTATAGCCTTGAACTAGCAATGATTTTAGTGTAAGTTTAAGTTTGGACTTATTCTCAATAACATTCATGTTGAAGCATTTCTTATTTATTGTCACTGTGATTTCAGGTCAAGTTTGTTAGTTATGGTTTTCATTTTCCCATAACATTTCTGATTCTCTCTCTCTCTCTCTCTCTCTTTTTTTTTTTTTTTTTTGGTACATTTATTCTGTCACTGACCAAGCCAAGTTGCTAAAATTTCACATTATTATCCTGGACTTCTCTATTTCTTGTTTTAATTTTATTATTTTTTTTATTATAAAGCAAATTTATGGAGATACAATTAGTATACAGTATTACTGGACATATTTAATGTGTACAACTTGATGAGTTTTTGGATATATATGATTATACCCTTGAAACCACTACCACAATCAGGGTAATAAGTATATCTTTCACTTCCAAATATTTCCTTCTACCCCTTTAGTTTTTTGTGGGATTTTGTGTGTGTGTGTGTGTGTGGTATCTACCCTCTTAACAGATTTTAAGTGTATAATACTGAATTGTTATCTGTAAGCACTAAGCTGTACAGTAGATCTCTGAAACTTTTTCATCTTGCATAACTGGAAGTCTATTCCCCACTTCACCTTCTCCTCCACCTTGGCAGCCACCATCCTATTCTCTGTTTCTATGAGTTTGACTATTTTTTTTTTAAAGATTTTATTTATTTGACAGAGATCACAAGCAGGCAGAGCAGCAGGCAGAGAGTGAGAGGGGGAAGCAGGCTCCCTGCTGAGCAAAGAGCCCAATGCAGGGTTCGATCCCAGGACCCTGGGATCATGACCTGAGCCCAAGGCAGAGGCTTTAACCCACTGAGCCACCCAGGCGCCCCGAGTTGGACTATTTTATATACTACATATAAGTATTTGTCCTTTTGCACCTGGCATAATGTTGCAATTTAGCATAATGTCCTCCATTTTCACCCATGTTGCCTCACATGGTAAGATTTCCTCATTTTCTTCCACCTACTTCACCTCCTCCTCCTCCTTTTTCTTTTTCTCCTCTTTTTTCTTCTCCTCCTTCTCCTTCTCCTCCTCCCCCTTCTTCGGCAAAACATGAAATTGGAAAAAGGAGTATATTAACAGTATTTTTAGATAATCCTTGATATTTTTCTTCACCACTATAATGAATCTCAACAAATAATAGTTTCTTAAAGGTTAGTTGCAATGTGGAATCTGAAACCATATCATAATATTTTACGTAGACCATTACTTGAAAATCCATTGGTCTACTTGCGTTTTGAAAAAATTAATTTTACCATTGCATCTTTTGAATATGTGCATTAGTCTTTTGTAAAATATTGGTTTGCTGAGTTATGCATATCTTTCAAACACTGATATGTTTCATTATACAATATATTAAAATTAATATTTATAATTATTATTGCCAGTCTCATCTGAAAGTGTTGGGGGGCTGGCTATAAGGTCTACATTAATAGATAGAAGTTTTCAATCATTCTAATTTTTGTGTGAAAATTCAAATTTTGTTATTGGCAACAAACACTCTTGATTTTCTTGAGGTTGTAGGTTGTTTGGCTTATTCTTAAGTAAATGTCTACCTGACACCAAGTTTAAATTATCGTATTTCCTTTTCAGTCATTCTTTCAAGTAAAAATAATGTTTAAGGAGAAAGTGGCTAGTTTAGCTCACAACCCAAATAATTACACACATGCTTGATGGTTTCATTAAAATAACCACCATACTTTGGTGTGCAAGAGAATAGCTTTGTGGGCTTCCCATTTCATCATACAGGATATTAATAATGTCTTCTCAAGGGCATTCTTAAACAAAATTGGTTTTTGTTTATTTGTTTTCCTTTGAGTTTATGGGAAGAATGCAGTTGTTTCTGATATTATTTGGTGTCTCTGATATGATTCAAACCAAAATACTAGCATTCCTTTTGCAGAGTAAAATCCAATACAATGAAAATAATAAATAAGGTCTTAGGATTAGAAAAATAGCTTTGATTTTTTTGGACACCCCAGAAGCCTCTCAGGGATCACCCAGGGGTTCACAGACCACACTTGAAAACAGCTGCCCAGACTTTACAACATGCATATTTAACACATTAAATTCAACTATCAGTTAAAACCATTACCACATCTCCGATAATGCAAGGACTTTAGAATACTCTATTTACCCCTCTAATATCTTTTATACTATTAGGAGCATATATCTGAATATGTATTTGTATGTAAAACCTATAAGAGGTTGTTACTGCTTTGTACAGAAAATTTTACTTTGGATTTATCCACATGTTTAGCTTACGCTGTTCTTTATTTTTGTTACATATTTGTATTTCTATAAGGAATAATTTTTCTTTGAATTCAATACTAACTTTGGAAGTTCTTAGTGAGCTCCAAAAAATTAATTCCCTAGTCTCATCTGTTTGAGCACGTAATTATTTTGCCTTTAGAGTATTTTAACTGGAAGTAAGATTTTAGATTGTCATTTATTACTTTTATTAATTATTATTATTATTATTATTACTATTATTATACTCTAAAGATGTCATTCTGTTGTCTTTTGGTTTCTATCATTTCTCAATCTCATCTGGGTATTGACCCCCACAGTCTAATGACTTCATAGAGTTGTTTTGTTTGTTTCTTTTTTGTTAGTTCTGTGTTTTATCCAACTTTATTAGTTGTTCTTGGCAGGGCTTTTTTTCTCATACAATTTACTCCATCATAGCTGGGAATAGAATTCGCTTCTAATTCATTCTTTAGTTATAAAGTAAAATAAATAATGGAAGAAATGTTATATTTAATTTTAAATGCATTTAAATTATTTTAAGTGTTTAGGTACCACAATATTTGTTTGACCTTGACTGGTAGAAGACTTGAGGGGAAAATATCAACCACATTTAATCTGTTCACACATTACTTCCTGTGGTTCTAAGGCAGAAAGCTGAAATTTGTCTTTGTGTCAGACTCTTATGCTTTGGAATGAATCATTTTGATAAACTTTTAGTCATGAATATGTAAGCCAAGTACCTTTGTATTGTGTTGGCAAAAGGGTCAAACATTTGTTGAATAAGAAAAATGTCAATTCTATATAAGAAGTTAGTAAATACTTCCAGAATAGTGTGAAAGGTTATACCATTCTGAATAGAGCAAAATAGGCAGCTCAGCAAAGGGATAATTTGTGAGTAAGAGGGGATCTTTAGCATCCTATGTTAGAAGTCTGAGGAAGGAGCCAGGAGAAGTAAGGAGCTAAATGTGGAGGTATCCATGGAGGAAATGGACTAGTACCAAGGGGGGAAAAGATAAATAGCTGACAAGAACCTCCCAGTATAACTGAAAAACCAATGAACTGCAGGGGACAAATTTTAATACATAGTTCATTTCTTCATTTTAATTTCTTAATGATATTATCCAGAGGGACTATACTACTGAACTTTCAAACTACCATTCACTGTAGACATTTTAAGTGGCAAAGAAAATGAGAGATGAAGTCACTTGATGTTTCCTGGGAAGGGCAGCTCACAACCCAAGATGGAGGGGAAAAAATCAAGAGATGACTATCTTCCTTAAAGATTCTAGGAATTGCTGGAGGAAGTTATTGGACTTGAATTATTTTATTTCAATACGAAAAGAAATGATAACCTCAAAAAAGGATAGGAAATGTGGATCCACTTAAGTTTTAATGTCTATTGAAATAAGGACCAAAGTAGAGAATTTCATAGAAAAAGTTTCATGGAAAGACATTTTATACTTGATGAAATCATAAAAACTCCATATGCTTTTAAAGAAAAATAAAATATGCAATGCTCTATAATGAGTATGTCTAAATTAAACTCAATATCCATTTTTTTTTATATTTAGTATCACTACCAGTGATAGAAAAACAAAGACTCTTAGATGACATGCTATAACTTTGCAAAAAAATAGTTCATATTGATAAGCAGTCCAGCCTTTAACCCCAAAAGCAGCCTAGAATGAACTGGCCTCTGGTTACAACTTCTAATATCTAAGTTAAGTAGCTTTTTAGTTATGCTCTTTTCTGTGGAACCACAAAATGACAAATCTCTAAAATTTGAAAACTTTGAAGCATTGTTTGAAATTGATTTATAGTGTAACTCTATATACTATTAGAAGGAAAGGTAAGATTTCTTCCCTCTCACTTGTTTGTCTTAAAAATATCTGCAAATCCAAATGTTGTTTGGAAAAATAGAATGAAAGAAAATAATAATAATGCTTTTCTTTTTTCATTTGCTCAAAATCCTCTACCACTTTCATAGTACTACACACACATTATACTAAACCACCGGAGGAAATTTTTTTTTTTAAGCAGTCAATCAACTAATTGTTTCAATCCCACATATATCTTTTTGTAATGATTTAGCTGTATTTTTTCATAAAGGAATTAAAGAAACAGTTTATTGCTTGGTGTAAAACTACTATTTTATACTTTAAATATTTCAATTGTAATATGGGGAATTCTACCTCTCTCACTCAACAAACATATATTTGACATATGTATATAAGTCAGATATGCATACATTCATGTAAGTTTACATATTTATGCCCCTAGGGTCCATATTAATGTAAATAAATATAGATATAACAAATATGAATTCTATAGGTTTCAAATTTCTATAGTTTTATTTTCAGTTCCAAGCACATGTACAATTCAATGCCACTTATTAATCAACGATTAGAAGTGTGTTCTATGTTGAAGCAGCCTTGGCCTTTGTTCCATGTCAATCGTGTTGGCTTAGGCTGACACACAACTACAGGGCATGACGGATCAAAGTAATTAAAGTTCCAATCATTTACCTTTCTATGTTCAGTGTCAACTCAGCTAGCCTTCCCCCTAAGTTTTTGTTTTGTTTTGTTTTAGGATTTTATTTATTTATTTGACAAAGAGATAGAGTGCACAAGTAGGCAGAGTGGCAGGCAGAGGAAGAGGGAGAAGCGGTTTCTCAGCTAAGCAGGAAGCCCAGTGTGGGGCTGGATCCCAGGTTCCCAGGATGGTGACCTGAGCTGAAGGCAGCCACTTGACTGACTGATCCACCCAGGCGTCCCCCAGCCCCATGTTCCTAGTATTTTAATAACGGTTTGGGGGCTTTGGGGAGGTTATACATACATGCACACACACCTGCATAAGTATGTACTTGGAAACAATAAAGAAGTGTCAATACTTTAGCTGTATTTCTAGACTTTTTCAGCATTTTCATTTAAGGTTTGCTTATGTATTATTAAATTCATTCATTATTATGGTATTTTTTATAAAAACCTTGACTTACAATGAATTTACATTTCACCCAAGTTTGGGACTGTCTTGCCTTAGGATGTAAGATGAAAATCATCAGTAAGTAGATGTTATGTCTGTATATAGAATGATAGATGTTGGGAGAAATTGTGCATGTTCCCAGATAAATATAAGTCCGTCTATGAAAGTTATTTACATAATCAACTCCTTACTGATTTCTCAGATAAAGCTGGTTTATAATCTACTTTAGATCTCTAACAGTTATCTTTTCTAATTCAAGAAGGTAAATTAAAAAAGAAAAAGGTAAATAATTTGTTTAGGTGAAAAATTGAGTTTTCCAGTGGAAGTTCACTGCAATCACATGGTATTCAGTTGTATTAACCAGGTTGATGGACTCCTGGATACAAACCAGTTGTATTAGACAGGTTGATGGCAATCTTAAACATTACTATTTAATAATTTCTATTCTCTAGATGATGGCACTTCAGATTTTAGCCATGTTTACATTTTAATGGCATCAGCAACACCACATTAACATTTACCACGGGAATCTATTCAATAACACCAATTAATCACCTCCACCCCCACATCTTGGTTTTACACCTTGGCTTTATCTTGTTTGATCTTGGAATATTCTTACTTAAGCATACGCAAGTATGGTAACAAAACTTTTTAGGTATTTGTCCTTACTCAATTAGATGTTATTTGGCAAACATCTCCATAATTTTCTAATCTTTTTTATTCATTATTTTTTGTTTTCTTGTTTAGTAGCAGCTTAGAGAGAAAGGAAGTGTATTTCTAAAATATCTACTAAAGAAAGAACCCAAATAGTAGCTTATCTATTTACATAACTATTATTTGGAAAGAATAATAGATCAGTGGAATTACTACTTTTATAAAGTATATCAGTTAAAGAATTATACCCTCAATAAAGCCATATCAATAATAATGCAGTCATTGTTAGCATTTTTTAGTGTTATGCATTAATTGTTTTTTGTTGATTAATGGCTTTAGGACAATATATGTGTTCCAAGTTTCCTACGTGACACATTCTTTTGATCCTGAAAGTTATCCTGTTAGAATCTCCCAGCTTCTGGCAGTCAGTTGCTAAAAGCAGCATGTTCATGTAGCTGTGGATACCACAGAACTTTAAAGCAGCATTTTGTCAACAGGACTCCAAGTCATGTCTGATAAATTAATAAGGCAGGATTCTCTTCATAGAGATACTTTGTCGTTTAAAGCCATTCAAAGATCACTAAATGCATTATTTTTTTGCTTACCATTACACAGAATTCTCTACAGATTTCCAGGTTTTTTTAGTTAGGTTGACATTTCTGGTCCATGAAAAGCACTTGTAAAAGCTATATTTGCCATACTTTTCATAAACCCCTTGAGAGTAGAAAGAAAAATGGATGATTGATAAATGTTTAGTGTGTGTGTGTGTGGGTGTATGTCTACATACATATATCATCTATCTTTTTATTTAGATTTGCAAAATATGGATATAGAAACAAAATTAAAATTTTCACCTGATCTCATAATTTTTCAAAAGATAAAGGACATTTTAATAAAATTTGTGGGATAGATTTAATTTCAGAATAAAAATACAGACTTTCTAAAGTACTGACAAATGGCAAACTTACTCAACAATATATTTTAGAGCACCTGTATTTTAAATAAAAAGTCCAATGATACAATATTGATCTGGGTATGAATTTGAAAGTATATGCATCTGTATTTGACAAAATAATAATATCACATAAAAACCTTACCTTTTTCATACACCTCTTCCATCATTTTGTATTTTTAAAAAGTCACATTTAAGTATTTGCTAAATGTGAAAACTATAATTAAATTTAAACTGTAAATTAAAGCTATTCTGAACTTAAAAAAAAACATAAGAAATAGCCACAGATGTGACTCATAACAGTGGCTCTTTTGCCTCTCCTTCTCTAGAACTTGTACTTATAGCCCTTTAAAACTCATTACATTGACTAGGACAGCCCACACTGTATCAAATAGCTATGTGATAATGAGGATCTCATCTTGCACATCTAGATAAAATTCCTCTGAGATTTTACTAGTGAATATAATGAAGCTCTTGGTTTAAAATAAGTTGTCTTTATCACCTAAAGAAGATTTCCATTCTTATTTATAAATTTTTATTAGGGATGGTTGTTGAATTTTATCAAATGTCAGTGCTACGTATATTCAAATGTTTTTAGGATTTTAATCAACTTGTTATAAACCTATTAATACATTTTCTTATATTAAATCATCTTCATATCCCTAGGTTTAACTTGGATTGAATGTAATGAGATATTCCTAACATGGGAATCACTTTTCACTGTCTTAAGTTTTAAGCATTTAATATTAAAGATTGATCTTTAGTATTCTCTTGGATTTTTTAATTTAAGGATTAAGATTATATTAATTCCTTATAATCCATAGGAAAGCTCCCCCATCTTTTTACGTACTCCTAAAGATGAAAACACACTCCTCTTTCTTTCTCCATTATCTCAATTTTAATCCCTGTAAAATAAAGAATGGAAGATATAAATGTGTGATAATACAAAGTTAAATCTGACTATAATGAAGAAATTGAGGCCAATTTAATAAGTTAAAACCTTCCCTTGTTGCACTTACATCAGCAACTAATACTCAGTACTAGTAGTCTTGATTGCTTTATAGTGTTGGTTGCTATGAAATAAGGATCCACGTCAATACATAACGTGAGAAACTAATCTGAGAAATAGTCTCAGATGACTTTCTTATTGACACTCGTTGTATCCTGGGAGTACACCAATTCTCCCAAATATCCATTTATATTTATTAGAAGCATAAAATTCTGTGCAGGCCTTTGAATTTTCCATTTTAAAAGATACAACATCCTATACAGAATTAATATTCATTCTTTCTACTGACTTGCATCAATATATTATATCTGCTAAATTTTAATGTTATTTGGGGGGTAAAACTTGCTTAAACATAACCAAAAGCCTTGCTTCTTAAGCTTTCCTTTTCTCACAGACAATATTGAGTATCTGATCCAAGTTCTTCACCTTTTGATAGGAAAAATGAACATAAGCCTAAAATTGTACATTAAGTGCTATGGTTTTTATCAATCCATTATAAACTCATCAAGAAGCCCCAAGTTAAATACACGTGACCTCAGAATCATTAACTATTTAAATGGTCTTGAGATACTTTGGCTCTCAGTAGGATTGATTGAGAATAGAATTTAAAGTTTCATCCCAAATATGCTTTTTATGCTATTGATAATAAATAGTGTAACGTTTATATCAAGTATATGGAAAAATTATCAGAGAAAGTGGCATACTTTCCACAAGTATATCTTTTTAATCTTAGAGTACAATAAAAGTTCTCCTGGAATTGTAAAAATGAAAACAACTGTATCTTTTTTCTACTATGCGATATTATACCTCACCTAATCTCCAAAGTATGCATGCCTTTTAAATGAATATGTGCATGAATGTATCCATTTCTTTATCAGACCCCATGTACTTCACAACTAATTTGGAGTCACATTAAACCTGGTTATGCGAAGGAATATTGTCTGTATTTAGTTTGACCTCATTTTTTTTTTAAGATTTTATTTATTTATTTGACAGACAAGTAGGCAGAGAGGCAGGCAGAGAGAGAGAGAGAGGAGGAAGCAGGCTCCCTGCAGAGCAGAGAGCCTGATGCGGGGCTTGATCCCAGGATCCTGGGATCATGACCTGAGCCAAAGGCAGAGGCTTTAACCCACTGAGCCACCCAGGAGCCCCAAATTTGACCTCATTTTTAATCTAGAAAAATGTTGAGGTTCTACAAATCTGATAGATTTTCATCTTGACTAACTTCTAAATTTAGGTATGACAATTTTTGTTGTGGGGACACCTGAGTGGCTCAGTGGGTTAAAGCCTCTGCCTTAGGCTCAGGGCATGATCCCAGGGTCCTGGAATCTAGCCACGTATCTGTTCAGCAGGGAGCCTGCTTCCTTTCCCCTCTCTCTGCCTGCCTTTCTGCCTACTTGTGATATCTGTCTGTCAAATAAAAAAAAAAAATTGTTGTGCATATAATTCATGCCCACGTCTTCCATAGAATAACAAACTGCACTCCATTTGTAAGTGCAGTTACCTCTCTATACATTTATCTCATTTTCAATGCTGTTTTAAACTCCTGGAAAAAAATATATTTTTTATTTATTTTCTATGTGATGAGAATTTTAATGCCTCTGAACTATCATCCCACATTTGTTCTCTTACACACACAGATACCCAGATCTTCTGTAAATTCTGATATTTTTATGGTACTTTCCATTTACAATTTTTGGCAGGTGCATGAGAATAAAGGTGCTGAATGATGCAGAGTATTACTGAAGCTAGGTGAAGACAACCATTTTAGAATCTAGAAACTGAAAGTACCAGGAAAGTTGTATACATGCCTCAAATCTACAGAAATCTGAGTTTGGAGCACTTCATGCTTCACCATGGTATTGGGAAACTGGGGATTTGAAACAATATGATTACTTGTAGGTTATGAAGGAAATATGTTTAATATTGATATCATTTTAGATATAAGAAATCACTTTTGAGCTGTGGACATTCATGGGTTCTGTGCTATCACCTGGTGTCTCTTACAAAACAAACCTTTTGCACATATAGAGTTTCAGTAATTGAAAACATTTAAAGCAATAGGTTTAAAGTTAGAAATATATGTAATAAAAGATAATCATCAAGAAGTATCCAGATAAGTCATTTTTTTCAATATGTTTGCCAAAATCTTTTGTACATTTCAAAGAATTGTGGTTTTGCCATTATTAATTGGTATACAAACTCAACTTTTCATGATATTTTGAATGCAATTGTGAAGTATTTGTATAAATATGTTATTTAAATTTCTGATGCTTTTATGTTTCATCTTTCTGTATATTTTTAGGAGCTAAGATCTTCTGATACACATGGACAATTGGTAACTCACTTCTTTGAAATGAAGGCCAATTGACTAGAGTCTCAATGTTTTGCTTGTGCTACAATGCTGCCCAAATTTCTGCAAGCTTCAGAAGAAAGGTTTCAATTTGGAAAATGTATTTATATATATGAACCTGTGAAAATCTGACATTGTTGTGTGTATGCACAAATAACATATTATATGCCATATTTTTTTCCGGTTTCCTGTGGAAAAAAATCAATATTATATATAAATACAATATATATTTAAAATAGACTCCAATATGCCAGGCATTCTTATATACTTCTAACATATGTCACTCAGTATTCACATCCTGAAAAAAGAATATTTCTTAAACTAATTTTCCATCTCAGGGATGTCAAAACTATAAAAGGGATAATGTTAACAAAATTATACTTAACACCACTAAGTATAAATGTGCAGGTAGTATTGTGAGCCATCTGGAGCTCCCAAGGGATGGCTATATACCCTCCCTCACACAAAAACACAGACACTCCTTCTCTCTATGGGAAACAGAAAACATCTGTTTGGTTTTTTGAAAGGTTGCCAAGTATGCATTAGAACAGGTAGCATCAGGTTAAACTGTGTAACCCAAACAAGCAGTAATCGCATTTAACATATACACATTTTTTAATGATCATAATGTTTCATGTCAAAGGAACTTTTAAATATTGTTTTTGAAACCTTAGAATTACATGCAATGGGAACAGTTTTAGGAGAAAATATACTGATAAGAGAAACTGAATTGAAATATTCAGAAAGTTTTAACTAGTTATCACAACTTTGATTAGATTCTCTGGATTTTCTATTTTTATTCCCCTTTTTTCTTTGCTGTTAAACATCTAGTGTCTCAAACATTTTTTTTTTTTTTTAGATCATACTGGAATAAATTTGTGCCAAGATATTATTTAACCTCTTTCCTCCATTTATTTGGGCACTTAGTACAAGAAGATAAATTTAGAAATCAATGGCACTGTTTCCTCAAGTCTAATGAGTATAAATAATATCATATGACTCAAATAATTATTGTCAAGGAAAACTATGTAATTTAAAATGTTACAAAGAAAACTTACATGCCAGAATATTTATCAGAAAGCCCAAATGTCCAGGTACAAACTTATCTGTAAAAGGTATATTTATTAGAGGACTATACCAATATTACAAATAAAAGAGTTTCTGATTATTTTATGTACAGTTTAAATAGTTCTCCTAATACATTTTCTGAGACTTGAACTTATATTTTTATATCTATGTTTAAATCAGAATAAGAAGTTTAGAATATTTGTAATTTTTCACTTTAGTAAATATCCAATTATTATATCATGTTTAGCTATTATCATCTTGAAGAGCCATAAAATATTCTATGAATAGTTCTTCTATTTTGGATTATACACTGTATTTTTATTTTAGTATAATTCAACATTTTAGAAACTCAATATTAGTCAAAGAGGGTCTGCCTTATTCTGCCATATTTTCTTTAATGTTTCCTCCTATTATTTTTTTAATATTTTATTTATTGATTTGACAGAGATCACAAGTAGGCAGAGAGGCAGGCAGAGAGAGAGGAGGAAGCAGGCTCCCTGCGGAGCAGAGAGCCCGATGCGGGGCTAGATCCCAGGACTCTGGGATCATGACCTGAGCTGAAGACAGAGGCTTTAACCTGCTGAGCCACCCAGGTGCCCCATGTTTCCTCCTTTAAAGATATTTTCTATCAAGGATTATTTTTAAACTTCAAATATGTTAAATTAAATAGATTATATATTAAATATATTTTCTAAACAAAGGCATTTTCTTTCACAATCTTTAGTATGATTAGAGACACCTCTAACATGGAAGTTTGAGGAGCCCTACAGATTTCTCCCTAGTAAGACAACCATAACTGGTGAATATTACATAAAAATATAAAAACACACTTAAAGTCTCTGGAAACTGTCCTAATGTGGCATCGACAATGAAGAAACAAGCTTCTAAATCTTAAGAACAAGAGTCCTGGATTTAAGCCACTAAGCTTCTCCTTTACCCTCCTGTTTCTTTACTCACTGAGATGAAAGCTCTACCCCTGGCAGATGAAGCCTAGAATACAGGATGTCCCCTAGGTCCATCCCAGTGAAGGGTTAAGGTATCTCCCTGGGAAGGGCAGGTCAGAGGACTGAAATCAAGGGGCCTGTAGAGCAGAGGCCTTGCTTACCTCTCACTGAGTCTGGGGGCCTTTGGCATTCTGTGGCTTATGGATGCATAACTCCAGTTTCTGGTTCCACTTCCACATGCCTTTTTTACTCTTTTTGGGTCCTCTAATAAAACCTTTGGATCTAAGATCCCTGCTAAATCTAGAATGATTTCTTTACTAGATCTTTAACTCCTTACAACTACAAAGATTCTATTTCCAAATACAGTCACATTCTGAAGTTCCCAATGGACAGCAATATTTGGGAAAACTGTTCAAGCTACTATATGCATGAAAATCTGAATAGTGGAAATTGCAGAAGTCAGAAACACTGGTTTGACTCCTTTTCCATGATTTACTGACTGTGGGATTTGGGCAAAATACTTAAAATGGTGAGCCTCAGAAATCTTACTGGGGGTTAAAAAATGGTGATCATGATTCCTATCTCAAAAAATAATATGAGGATTAAACATTATGCATATAAAATGCTTTCATGCTCTAACTTAAAAGTAAGAAATATTTGATAAATGAGAATTTCAAAAAATCGCTTGTCAAAAGTAAAATTTTAATAATAATAACATCTGGATCAAGGCTTTGAATCCATGTGTCCCTGACTCAAAAAACCTTTGTCTACAGATTTTGTGATTGTATTCTTCCGGTACATGTAGAATTGCATTAAAATGTTAAGTCATACTAGAGGACTGTTCAGATGAGATCTTTTTAAATAAAGTATGTTTATATTAATATTAGTTATGGTTTGTGGTTATTCCATTTAGGATAAGTTGTTAATGGCCTCTTACTCAACTTTGCATAAACAGGGCAATGCGCTTATCATGAAACCCAATTGGAGGAGATCCAGAACCACAAACCATGAATGATTCCAAAGAATCTCTTTCAAGGAAAATATACAGTCAAATGCTCATTAAAAGTAATAATCAAAATAAAAATACAATTTTATAAAATGGGAATCTGTATTATCTTTTATTATTATTAGATCAGAAAATTTTTAAAAACTATGTTCAAAGGGCTAGAATTAAGACAACAGAACTAGATATTAAATAATTGAGAAAATTTAATTCAACTAATAACTGGGGACATTTATGGTGATTTCACTGATACTTTTCTGAATATGCATGTTTCATAATTTTTTTAATTAAATTAATTTATTTATTTTCAGAAAAACAGTATTCATTATTTTTTCACCACACCCAGTGCTCCATGCAATCCGTGCCCTCTATAATACCCACTACCTGGTACCCCAACCTCCCACCCCCCCCCGCCACTTCAGACCCCTCAGATTATTTTTCAGAGTCCATAGTCTCTCATGATTCACCTCCCCTTCCAATTTACCCCAACTCCCTTCTCCTCTCTAACACCCCTTGTCCTCCATGATATTTGTTATGCTCCACAAATAAGTGAAATCATATGATAGTTGACTCTCTCTGCTTGACTTATTTCACTCAACATAATCTCTTCCAGTCCCGTCCATGTTGCTACAAAAGTTGGGTATTCATCCTTTCTGATGGAGGCATAATACTCCATAGTGTATATGGACCACATCTTCCTTATCCATTCGTCCGTTGAAGGGTATCTTGGTTCTTTCCATAGTTTAGCGACCATGGCCATTGCTGCTATAAACATTGGGGTACAGATGGCCCTTCTTTTCACGACATCTGTATCTTTGGGATAAATACCCAGGAGTGCAATGGCAGGGTCATAGGGAAGTTCTATTTTTAATTTCTTGAGGAATCTTCACACTGTTCTCCAAAGAGGGTGCACCAACTTGCATTCCCACCAACAGCGTAAGAGGGTTCCCCTTTCTCCACATCCTCTCCAACACATGTTGTTTCCTGTTTTGTTAATTTTGGCCATTCTAACTGGTGTAAGGTGATATCTCAATGTGGTTTTAATTTGAATCTCCCTGAGGGCTAGTGATGATGAACATTTTTTCATGTGTCTGATAGCCATTTGTATGTCTTGATTGGAGAAGTGTCTGTTCATATCTTCTGCCCATTTTTTGATATGTTTGCCTGTTTCATGTGTGTTGAGTTTGAGGAGTTCATTATAGATCCTGGATATCAACCTTTTGTCTGTACTGTCATTTGCAAATATCTTCTCCCATTTTGTGGATTGCCTCTTTGTTTTGTTGACTGTTTCCTTTGCTGTGCAGAAGCTTTTGATTTTGATGAAGTCCCAAAAGTTTATTTTCGCTTTTGTTTCCTTTGCCTTTGGAGACATATCTTGAAAGAAGTTGCTGTGGCTGATATTGAAGAGATTACTGCCTATGTTCTCCTCTAGGATTCTGATGGATTCCTGTCTCACGTTGAGGTCTTTTATCCATTTTGAGTTTATCTTTATGTACGGTGTAAGAGAATGGTCGAGTTTCATTCTTCTACTTATAGCTGTCCAGTTTACCCAGCACCATTTATTGAGGAGACTGTCTTTTTTTCCACTGTATATTTTTTCCTGTTTTGTCGAAGATTAATTGACCATAGAGTTGAGGGTCCATATCTGGGCTCTCTACTCTGTTCCACTGGTCTATGTGTCTGTTTTTATGCCAGTACCATGCTGTCTTGGTGATCACAGCTTTGTAATAAAGCTTGAAGTCAGGCAAGATGATGCTCCCAGCTTTATTTTTGTTTTTCAACATTTCCTTAGCGATTCAGGGTCTCTTCTGATTCCATACAAAATTTTGGATTATTTGCTCCAGCTTTTTGAAGAATACCGGTGGAATTTTGATCGGAATGACATTAAAAGTATATATTGCTCTAGGCAGTATAGACATTTTAACAAATCAATCAATGTGATACAACAAATTAATATGAGAAGAGAGAAGAACCACATGGTCCCCTCAATTGATGCAGAAAAAGCATTTGACAAAATCCAGCATCCGTTCCTGATTAAAATGCTTCAAATATAGGGATAGAGGGAACATTCCTGAACATCATCAAATCTATCTATGAAAGACCCACAGAAAATATCATCCTCAATGGGAAAAAGCTTGCAGCCTTCCCGTTGAGATCAGGAACAAGACAAGGATGCCCACTTTCACCACTCTTGTTCAACATAGTATTAGAAGTCCTAGCAACAGCAACCAGACAACAAAGAGAAATAAAAGGTATCCAAATTGGCAATGAAGAAGTCAAACTCTCTCTGTTCGCAGATGACATGATTCTTTATATGGAAAACCCAAAAGACTCCAAACCCAAAAGACTTTCTTTCTTTATTCTTTATATGGAAAACCCAAAAGACTCCACCCCCACATTGCAATTCAGCAACGTGGCAGGATACAAAGTCAATGTGCAGAAATCAGTGGCTTTCTTATACACTAACAATGAAAACACAGAAAGGGAAATTAGAGAATCGATTCCATTTACTATAGCACCAAGAACCATAAGATACCTGGGAATAAACATAACCAAAGAGGTAAAGGATCTGTACTTGAGGAACTACAGAACACTCATGAAAGAAATCGAAGAAGACACAAATAGATGGAAGACCATTCCATGCTCTTGGATCGGAAGAATGTTTTATAATTTTACTAATCAAACCATTTCACAATTTCCTGGGTTCCTTTCCTCTTACTTCATATTATCATGTTTTGTCACCTTCACGAGGTGGGGATCCTGGTGATCCGGTCCAAAGTGATGGGGGCACTATCGACTGATGATCAGTAGACCACTTTATTTCTTACAATCACTTCTTTTATACCTTCCACAAGATCTGATTACAAACAGGATATAGATTTATGTGCAGGGCATGGGCTACATGTTAGATGTGATTTATGTGCAGGCAATCAAGTGAGACAAGTGAACAACAATGATGATCTCTTAGCTTTAAATGACAATATCTCTTAGCTTTAAATGACAAGAGCAAGTTAAGGATTCTCCACACTTATCAGGTCTATCTAAAGGATGACAGAAAAACACTCCAGGGATCCTCCCATGTTTATTCCAGAGTTGGCCCAGGAAGACTCTTCCCCTCCATTGCCTGGAGTTTTCTCACAGGATTGGACATGACCCCAGTCACATTGCTGAGGATTCGGGTTGCGTTCCAGCAATGTTTAAAGAAAGTATATTTTGAATTTTAAGATTAAGTACAAGAGACTTTAATATTGTGCTTTTTCACACATTGAAATATAATATGGCTGTTCAAATGAACTAAATTAACATGTATCAACATGAATAAGATTCAGAAAATTAAGTTGAATGACACGAACAAGTTGCAAAAGGAGTTATTACGTCTATGTAACAAGAAAATGGCAAAGCTACATATTCCTTATATTTACGAAACTTGTGTACTAGAAGTATGAAGCATGAGTGAGACTGGGCACACAAATGTCACGGTCATAATTACCTCTGAGGAGGTTAGGCGGAGAAAGGACTGGGAGTATATGAAATGTTAGCACTTAATATTTTATTTGACACAGAGAATGAGAGAAATTTGAAGCAGATATGGCAAAATATTAGCTCATTTCTGCTGTGGAATTTTCTGTATATTTTATATATATGATCATTTTTAGTATGACATAGGTATAGCCATCAAATCTAGCTGGCAGAATTCCTGTCTAATGAAAACAAAACAAGCAAAAGCAAAACTAAAATAAAATGTGTAGTGGTGTCAAACCCCAAAACATTTCTTTTTGTGTTGAACAATTACAAATCATATAACCAAATTCTTCTCTGCAATTTTAGAATAAGAGAAAAATGTCACTAATTTTCATATAGCCATTCTTTGTTTTATTGTGTTTTGCTTTATTGCACTTTGCAATGCCCGTTTTTTACAAATGGAAGGCTTGTGGCAACCTTGCATCAAGAGCGTCTGCAAGTCCCTTTTCTCCAACAACATTTGTTCATTTCATATTTCTGTGTCATGTTTTGGTAATTCTCATAATATTTCAAGCTTTTCCATTACTATTATATTTGTGATGGTGATCTGTCATCAGTGATTTTTAATGCTACTATTATAATTGTGTCAGGGCAACATGAACCACATCCATATAAGACAGCACATTTAATAGATAAATGTTGTTCGTGTTCTGACTGATCTACAGACTAGACATTCCCCACCTCACTTCCTTCCTCAGGCCTCTGCATTTCCTGAGACACAACAATATTGAAATTGGGTAATGAATAAGCCAACAATGGCCTCTAGGTGTTCAAGTGAAAGGAAGAGTCCACTGATGCTGCAAACTTCATAATTTTATTTAAATTATGGCGATTTAAAGCAATCGCCACCACCACCTGATCACACAACCAGTCATCAGTATCATGGTAGGACCCTTTAGCAGCAAAAGATTGACTCCCTGAAAGTTCAGATGATGGATAGCATTTTTTAGCAATAAAATATTTTAAAATTAAAGTATGTAACTTTTTTAGGTTTAATGCTATTGCACACTTAGTAGACTACAGTATAGTGTAAACATAACTTTTATAAGTGCTGGGAACTGAAAAATTCATTTGACTCACTTTATTACGGCAGTCTGGAGCCAAATCTGCACTATATCTGAGAAATGCCAGTCATCCTTTTGTTCCTTCTTCTTTCTCTTTCCCCAGCCATGTAGTTACTCTTAACTTTGAGAACAAGCTGACCTAGGAAAAGCCAAGCCACTGGCACTACCGATGTCAGAGAACACCCTAACTCAGGTAAACTAGAGCTTAGCATCAGAAGTGAGTGTGGTTACTAGACTGATCTTCTCCACTCACTTCTAGAGTGTGTGAGTGTGTGTTCACACAAAGCCTCCTTCAGAACATCATCTGTACACACACAAGGTTACCTTAGGATGAAAGATTTTTGGTCTTTGTGAAGAAGGTGATGGGAAGCAGAGCCAAATGAGAGTGTGAAGAGGTTTTCCCAATGTGGAGCTTGAGAAGTGTTATGGATTGATGTTTGTGTCCCCCTCCAAATTTTATGTTAAAACCCTTCCCACCAATTTATGGTATCACTAGGTTGGATTTTTGGAAGTAATTAGGATTTGATAAAATCATGAGAAATTGATCAAAATTAGGAAATCAGATTTATTTTATACTATCTAGTAAAAATAATTGCTTGTATCTTTTTTGGTATATTGAATTTATGGAGAAAGAGGTGTCCATATTTTTTCTTTAATTAGTTACTCAGTTGCAGCTAATATTACATATATGTATATGTATATAGTGTTACATTTATACTGATATATATACTTAGTTTACATACATACACAGTGTTATATTATTAATGATACATATAGTAACATATAGTTAGTTAGGTTCCACCTATTTCAGATGACAAATTTGCTTTTTTAATTCCTATCTGATTCAGAATGATAACAATGATTTTTAAAAACTTGGTTTGACTAGTATTTGAATTAAGGCTCTAATCGCATTGAGTCTTTTTATACTGAAAATTGAAAGTATGACTAATAATTGAAATAAACCTAAGGATGTTTAGAGACTAATCACCATACCTGACTTAGAATGACATTGGATTAATTAATTTCCACATTTTCTATGTCTGCTAAAACCTAACCTCATCCTAAATGAGAGGGGATAGCAGTAAGGGAAAGTACAGAGTAGAGCTTGGCCACTTTGGATCCTTGGGGAAATTTACTGAGCTAATGAAAATGTTTACTAAGCCAGCTCTAATTTCCTTCAGAACTGCTTTTAAAGATGTTTTCTTGAACTACTGCCTATCAAACTTAACATTTTGGAAAACCATTTTAAGACTATTTTCCAAGGGTTTTTACCGCCAGCCCCGATCATGTTTTTTATTAGTTTTAGCAAATACCATAACTTATATAATACAAAATATACCTAGTAAGCCTATAATTTCTAGATCACTGTTATTATTGTAGTATTTTTCTTTGCTTATCTTTTTTGGAAGAATCTTTAAGGGCACACATATATATGATTTGATAATCATTTCAATGGATTTTAACCTTTTATGTTATAGTCTAAGGCATTCAATAGATTTTATATTGTTTCCTGTTTAGGATCAATAAATTTACATTAGAAATGACATGTGGCTATATGAACCAATAAATCATGTATTAGAATTATAATTCTATCACCAAAAGACACTGAGAAAAGTGAACATGGTAGAAAAGAACTTGATCTGTACACATTATTAACCCTAATGTCACTTCCCCTTCCCCTCCCCTGATAGAATACTGGTTCTCTCAGAGTTCCTCAAACATATGAACTCTTTCCAGTTTTGACCTTTTATATTTGCTCTCCCCTCTGCTCGGAATACTCTTCATATGGCTCAATATTTTTGTTAATCCATCACTTGCATAGCCACCTCCATCAACATTTAGATCGCCCTTAAAATGCCACTTCTTCCATGAAGACTTCCATGACTATGTGTCACACTTGTCACTGTCTGAAAATAATTATTTCTTCATGTAGTTATTATAAGCCTTCCCTTCCTTTCAAAACCCTCTGCTCCATCCAACTAGAATAAACTTAGCAAAAGCAAAGATCTTGCCCCTTATTTTCTACTTTCTTTCTAGTGACTAAATAATGCTAGGCACATACCAGAGACCCAATAAATTTTGTTGATTTCTGGAATAATTTTTAAATAGGAATATATTATATTATTGAATGACCTTAAACATTACCTCTTTGCTCTACTTAGTCATAACAATCTTTTTTCCAGTTTGCATCGCTATTTCCCTTATATATAAATATAAATTTAAACGGGCATTTAGAGCCAACAAATGATGTTATATAGATTCTACTCTACTTTATCTACATTATAGTCATGGAAACAAAAGACAAGATAGTACATTACATTTTCTTTAAAATTATACCAGCTAAAATCAAATACGAGACTAGAACTATGCTCTCTATCAGTCCTTTGTTGTTTTCATAAAACATGCTGAAATCTAGTTTAAAAGCTAAATGAATCCTTCAGCCTGTTTTGAAAAAAGAAAAGTCAAATAGTAAAAATGACATTGGATTCAAAAGAACTGACTTTCTTTCTCTGTTGCATTTCTAACTAGCAGTATAATCCATGATATTTAACTATTCTAAGACTCACATGCTGTAAATGGAAATCATAGCATGGGTTTGAGGCTTAAGTAAGAAAATATATTCAAAGTGCCTGATAGAGTCCCTGATAATTAATAGCCTCTCAATATATGGTATTTTGCAGTCATCACCTTAACTAGTGAAATAATCTGCATGGTTCTCATGATTCTAGCTGATTGGCATCAGGAACTGCAACATTGTGTTTCCCAATCTTTTCTCTGTTACAAAACTGGGAACATTACCCATCACTGCCTCAGGTTATGCCATTTGAACACTCATTGTTACCTCCATGGCTTCATTATAGCACCATGAAGTCCTTAAATTAAATAGAAGTAGAAGGTATAAAGATTATTGTTCATTAATTACCTCAATTCTTGTTTATTAGCACTTTGTTTTTGCCTCATTAAATTTCAATCAAAACTTCAACTGATGGGAAGAAAAGGTAGTGGTTCAATTTCTGTGGGAAACGGGAGGAGGCTACCTGAACAAAATCCCTCTGTCTGTAAAAAGATGCTGAGAGTCAGGAGGGAGAATTCTATCCATTTATCCAAGAGAATTTAGCAGGGCTTGCATTGCTAGTTCTTTCTCAATCTTCTAGACCTTTGACCCTCCATTAAATGCTGTTACGTATTGAATAAAACCTAAATCTTTTACAGAAAGAGTTATGAGAATACCATCACTTAATAAATTGCTTCCTAGTTATGCAATACTACTATTGTCTCTTTGTTGGACCAGTGAAATATATGGCTGAAACAGACATGAATTAAAGCGTGGGACTAGTGCATCTAAAAGATATGATATTTAATATGATCTTCTGAATGTCAACGTGAAGCAATTATTCTTACACTGTGTACAAATACTTAGAATAAAAGAGGAGGTTTTCATTTTTTTTTTCTAATAGCCAGTATATGCATGACCTTCTTTCTCTTAAATGCTTTTTTTTTTTTTTTTTTTTTTTGGCCTGTATGGTCATGTATGATGTTCATACTGGCAAGATACACGTTGTCCTGTAACTGCCACTAGCTGGTAAAGCACAGACTTCAATTCAAATTCTCTGAATCCAAGGCTCATGGAGTAAGGGTAGTTTTAATTTGGGAAAGGAAAAGAACAACCAAGCCTTATAGGTAATGATTTAGTGCAATTTACTTGGAAAGTATTTAATTAATGATACCAATGGTATAATTTCGCTTTTTGGATATTTAATGTGTGGACTTTGAAGTCCCCCAGCTGCCCCCAAAGCCTAACATCCAGCTTCTGGGTTGCAGCCAGGCAGCATTCAAAGACCACTGCTTCAATTAGCTCCCCCCTACTTAGAACAGGTACTTATTGCCAGTAGTGATAAGTTAATCAACTAATGAGTCGATTAAAGAAGTAATTAAAGTGTAAAACAGCAGGAAGGGACTTGCTTTTAAAAGATGCTCTAATACTTAAGGTTAAGTCAAATCAGCTTACTTATATTACATCAGGCCTGTCTAAAATAAAATCTTCATGTGGCTCATAAAGCTGGTGAATTCTGCTGAATTAGTTAATGTACTCCATCTATTTACTGTTGCCATAGAATCAGGGGAAAATTTACTCATTTTTAAAAACTTCTCTGTAAGGGTCACTCTGTGCTAGGAACTAAAAGGTATGGAGGGAAAAAATAGATTTAAAGTACCCATTGTTTTAGTAATTGTGTCAAGAATATGTGGATCAATTGTACATTTAACTAACTTCCCTTATAGCAGCACTGTGCGGAAGAATAAATGCATGCAAACTACATTTTGACAATATCTACATGTTCTTTGAATGATTCTTAAGTTTGATGTTTATTATATCTCACAGGCAATTCTTTTATTTGAGTACTACTTTGAAATTATAATGGAAATCAATGGAACTGTATGATTAAAGACACAAGTACTCAATATGATGCACATATTTCTAGACTGCGTATTTGTGGTCACATTCCTCAACATAGTACATTATTACTTAGAGGCTGGAGATGTTCTTGTACTAGTTCCAAAAATATTTTAGACCAAATGAAATTAGTTCCCATATTAGGATAATCTTTAATTTTATGTCTTTATTAATTCCTGTAAACACAGCAATTTTATAGTTATCCCACTCTTCAGATTAAGAAATCTGGGGTAAAAGGTAATCATGAATCTTGCTCAGGTTAACAGAAGTTTTAATAGGATTAGCAAGAGTCCATAGACTCATTTCAAGTTACTTGAATATGCTATTAATCACTGGGTTTTGGTGTTAGCCAAACCCTGAAAATGTCACTGTGAGGAAATTCTCATTTTTAAAAAATATTTTTGATACCTTGTAGTAAAGGATAACTTTAATGAGGCAGAGAATCTGCTCACTCCTTTCTGCCTACGTAGACTAAAGATACAAGTGTGCTTGATGTCCCTTTACCACGTCATGTTATTCTATTAAGCCTGATTGAATATGTTAAGATTCTAGTCTCTTTTCTTGAGATCAATATTTAATCTGTATTACATCTAGCTGTCATAGTGATTTCCTCTTACCATTGTCTCTCTCCTTAATGATAACACAGTTATTTCTATCTTTAAAGAAGGTATAAAGGGCCACTCTGTAAGGGCCACTCTGTGCTAGGAACTAAAAGGATATCAAACGATATCATATGTATATACTTATATATATAAATTCCATCCCATCATGGTCTAGAGCATTGGCTCTCAAATGTGGTGTATATCACAATCATTTGGAGTGACTGTTTAACAGATTGCTGTGCCAGCTCCAAAGTTTTGGAGTTAGTAGGCTTAGAACGGGATCTAAGAATTTGCTTTTCTAATAAATTTTCAGGTGATGTTGGTGTTATTGGTTGAGAGAACACATTTTGAGGAACAGCTGTTCGGAAGAAAGAGCAAGTTATTTGGAAATGGAATGTCTGGGGTGCCTGGGTGGCTCAGTGGGTTAAGCCGCTGCCTTCGGCTCAGGTCATGATCTCAGGGTCCTGGGATCGAGTCCTGCATCAGGCTCTCTGCTTGGCAGGGAGCCTGCTTCCCTCTCTCTCTCTCTGCCTGCCTCTCTGTCTACTTGTGATCTCTCTCTGTCAAATAAATAAATACAATCTTAAAAAAAAAAAAAAAAGAAAAAAAAAGGAAATGGAATGTCTCAGTGAATCTTATGCTTACTATTCTATGTGTATAGTTTGGGGTGAGATATTTTATTTCTATAAATCTCAGCTAATTTAGGGGATATTATCTTTTGGATTGCTTTCTCTAGTGGTGTTTTATAAATAGTTTTTGGTCTATTAAGCATATTCCCCCTTCATTCATTAGGTTGCATTCATTCATTAGGCTGTATATTGTATTTAAAGTTTGTCATTCTTTTTTTCATTTTATTTTATTAACCTTTTCTGATATTAAAGATATTTTAACCCATTGAGCCATCCAGGATCTCCTATTAAAGATATTTTAATGGTAGCCAAAATCAATATATTCCCTTATTGTTTATTTTTTTCCTTTATGGTTTACTGAAGAAGTCCTTTGCCTTCAAATTAGTGATGCACCCTCAGCCATGTCTTCTCAGGAGCCTTCTGATGGACTTCTTTGTCTCTGATATGGCAATCTTTATAACTAACATTTATATTTAGCTCTTCCAGTAGTTTCATATCACCGCTGAAATACCTCTTCATGTCCTCTGCCTTTTCTACTAGATTTTAAAAACATATTTTTCATAATTATTTTTAGAAACCTGTGAGATAGATTCAATATTGGGCCCATTGCAAGCTTTATTATAGGTTTCTTTAACTCTTGGAAGTGAGTTGTTTTCCTTCTCTGTCTTAGTTTCTAAGGTGTGCTTTTTACTTCTTAATTAAACACTGAATATCATTTGTACCATGATATTTGAACAAATGGGTATACTTCTTCTCTCAGACCCTTAATGTGGAACATTGAGTCAATCTAGTTAGGAAATGATTTGGATTTGGGTTATCTCTCTCTTTATACAAAACACACACACACAGCACATTACCTATATATCATCAGATTGATTAAAGAATAAAAATCAAGACAAAGATTAACTAAAGGCAATATGAGTAGATATTTATCTATTACTGAATATAGGCCCAAAAAATTATCTAAAGTGAAACATAAGGATAATGGTATAAAAAAATAAAGTGAATTCAAGAGCTGTGACACAATATAAAACAGTCTAAGATACATGTAATGGTAGTTACAAAAGAAAGAGAGAAAAAGGTAAGTTAGAAAAAAATTTGAAGGAGTCCTAAATGAGAATTTTCTAAAATTAATGACATAAAATAAGCCATGCATCCAAGAGCTTTAGAAAACCCTATGCAAAAAGAATTCTTTAAAGAAAGTAATATCATAGTCAAATGACAAAAGGACAGCTAAAGAGGGTTAGGGTGATAAGAAACATCACATTCAAAGAAGCAATGATAACAATAAGAGACAACTTTTAATTAAAATGATGCAAGCCAGAAACCAATGGAATGACATTTATTGAAAGTAAAATACTGAAAAAAAGAAAACTGTCAACTCAGGATTTTATACCCATAAAAAATATTATCCTAAAATGAACTCATATGAAAGGCTTTGTCAAATAAACAAAAGGTGAAAGAATATATTTACAGCAGCTCATACTACAAGGTATGCTCAACAATTTTCTTAAGGTGGAAGCATTACAATTTCATTTTAAAATCTTGATTTGTACAAGGAAATTAAGAGTGGCAGAAGTGGTGAAAGGGAAAGTCAATAGAAGAGACAGTATTTTCTTACTTTTCGTTGCTTGAGAAAATAACTTATTGTCTAATACAAAATAGTAATAATTTACTCTAGGGTTAAATAATTAATTTATTGTAATTAATGAATTAATTTACTATAGAATTAAAATGTGTAATAAAAGTGACAATTTATGGGAAGGCAGAAAAGAAAATGTTTTTCAGTGCACTAATGTGAAGTAGTATAACTCAGATTTATAACACATATATATCTATTTATGATATTAAAATCTATTAGATATTCCTTTTTTCTGTTGAGACATTAATTTTTTTTTCAAAAATTAATTAATTTATTTGAGAGAGAGCGAGGGAGAGAGAGTGGAGGGAAGAGGCAGAAGAAGAGGGAGAGAAAGTCTCAAGCAGGCTCTCCACTGAATGTAGGGCTTGATCTCACAACCCAGAGATCATGACCTGAGCCAAAACCAAGAGTCAGTCACCCAACTGACTGCACGACACAGGTGTCCTAAGATATTAGTTTTCCAAAAGATGTGTGTTAAATTCTTTATCGATATGACATTTTATCACTTTTATTCAATTTTTCCAATTTAAATTTTATTTCAAATTTTATTTCATAACTTTTTCTTTCTATTTTTGTACTCATTGAATAGACAAATATTTGAATGTTACACATGCTATAACAATATTCTTTCACTGGTTGTAGGTCACATTTCAAATGTATACTTACTATTTTCCATATTGTTTTCTTAAACATATTAATATTTATGTCCTCTTCAAAAAGCAAGCATTTTCACTCATAATAGCTGTCCTTGTTGTCCTTTTTTCTATCCCCAATGTTTCCTTCTGAAGTTTAAATGTTGTATTATTACAGTCGAGTACTTTTTATGTTTTAAAACCAGTTCTTAGTTGAATAGTGAACTTTCCAAATTAGTTATCTACCATTCCTCACTAATTAACTAAGTAACTAAGTAACTAATGCTCCAAGGAGTACATCCTAAGGACCTAATTGTATTTTCTTTTTTTTTTTTTATTTTTTCCCTTATATACCAAGTTTTATAGTCTATAAGCCTTTTAGAGCTGATACCATAATCTTTCATTTTATGACACCTTCAGTTAGGATTTCTTCAATTAATTTTTATCCTTCATTTGATTTTTCCTTTCATTAAGGAACTCTGGTGATGTACATATTGACATTTCTAATTCTAGTTTTTGTTTTCACTCTTTTTTATTTTCTAGCAATTTAACTTTTTTCTAATTCATTTTTGGCTGTTCCTTGACTTGACTTTTCAGCTTACACATTTTACCATTTGGCTATGTCAGTTTAACTATTCAAACTACCCAGTGAGTTCTTTATTTTAATAATTATTTTTATTTTGATAGATCTCTGCTTGTGTCAACTTAAAAGTCATCTAATGCTGTTTTATGGTTTTCTTTAGGATATTGTTTATTTTAAATTTCTGTCTTTTCCACACTATTAACTCTGCTTTCATGGTGGTAGATTGTTCAGTGCACTCTCCTATTTTTATAGTCTTTGTGATCCTGAGATGTCTTATTAATGCACTTTAGGAGTTCATGCTACCCTGGAAGTCTCAGCTACATACTTTGTTGGGATGTGGGGAAGAGAACATAAGCTTTGGACTCATCCCTTCTAGCAGAGTTTGGGAAATAAATGGGGATGGAGATCCTCAAGGCAAAGCCTACTGTTGTTAGAGTATGTCTTTTATCTTTTTTTAACATCCCACCAAGTGACTGGGTTCCATGGGTATATACCAGAGCCTCTGCCCCCGCCACCAATGTTACCAAAATTCTCTGTGGATTGTTATTATCTAGTACCTGGGGCAGGAGGGTATTGGGAGGAGGACGGACTCCAAGGCTGACCTCTGAGCATGTTTTTGATGACATCCCTCCCTACCCCAGCTGGGTTTCAGTCTTTAAATGTACCTGATGTGCTTTTAGCAATCCTGGACTAGCATGACTGCCTGCTCTGTGGTAGAATTGGACCAGCTGCATGCAGGCACTAAGGGACAGAGAAAAAGTCACAACCACCAAGTTCTTCACCACTTTATCTTCTGCTCCCGATAACCTAGCTATTTTCTATGTGAGCTCTTGTCACCAGAGTACATAGGAACTTATCTTACTTCTACCTTCCATGAGGATTTTTACCCTATCATGTCACTTACATGCTAATGACTGCTCATGCAAATATTTTTTGAGAGTTTAATATGTTTGTGAACTCTTTTAGTTTTATGATCTGTGAAGTAAATCTCTCTTAATTTTCCAGGGAGAATGACAAAAGAATAAAGCTTAACATGATTTGTGGGTGTTTTTTTTCCTTTGGAACACACACATGCATGTGCACACACAATCCCATTATCCTCACTGTTATGTAGGCAGTTGTACTCTTAGCTTAAGTTGTAAACATCAAGTGTTTTATTCTGAGAGCATTACTAATAATTTCTGCTATGGACAAATGGAATCCCTAGACCATTGCCTTTTTTTTTTTTTTTTAATTTTTTATTTTTTATAAACATATATTTTTATCCCCAGGGGTACAGGTCTGTGAATCACCAGGTTTACACACTTCACAGCACACACCAAATCACATACCCTCCCCAATGTCCATAATCCCACCCCCTTCTCCCAAACCCCCTCCCCCTGGCAACCTTCAGTTTGTTTTGTGAGATTAAGAGTCACTTATGGTTTGTCTCCCTCCCAATCCCATCTTAGACCATTGCCTTTTGAAATATTTCAAATAACATTGTTCAGTTTAAACCAAGGCTTACATGTTTAATATCTTTAATTATTTTTGAACTATCCAACTATAATCATTAATTTAATGTTTAATGGGCATTTCAGGTATTTAATCAAGATTTCCATTATTTTTAATATACAGTATAAAGTCTTCATTCTACACCCTTAAAATGCCTTTTGAAATTTGTTGTCTCTGAATAATCAAAAAAGTTTTATTAGCAAAGGAAAATATATATAATTTATTATAAAAATAAACATAGGTGGGGAATGAAATACCCTAAAATAGCCTTTATCTTGGCTAGGATAACACTATTATTTTAAACCCAACATAATGAAGGTTTTGACTTTTTTCAACTTTTGAAAAGCTTTACATGCATGTATACTAAATTTTAAATTATATCCTAGTATGAGCATGTGTTTTAAGAGTGCTCATTTTAATATGCAAAATATATCTTATCCTAGCTTTTGAAACAGTTTATGTTCATGGAAATTATACTAGGACACTTCTTACCAAAAAAAAAAAATCCACAAAAACAAATACCAGATCATTTGCTTGGATTTACATATAACTATTGTCACTTTGTTATGATTTTTCCCAATTAACTTAAATAGTAATAAAAAGGTGGAACTGAAAAGAAAATTGACCCCTCACATACATAGAGACTTATTACATCGCATGGATACTGCTTAGCTGTAACTGTTCTCTCACTGGAAGGGAAAATTTAAAAAACAAGAATTATCTTCTCTTAGAGAGATGTGTTAAATGAAATGTGCTAAGAGATGTGGTAAAGAATGTGAAGGATTAAGAATAATGATGGGCTGTTAGTGTTTTCTTCCTACTTTTGTTTACTCTTCTTGAATTATGCTTGATATTATTTGGGTATCAAGTTTTCTTATGGGTTGCACTGAAGTCAAAATATATTTTACACAAATAAAAGAAAATACGGGGAAAAAGGCAGTGAAAACATGGCTTAGGGATAATATCCAAAGCTTGTTTGTTTGTGAGATTTGGGGGCTTTGTAATTTAAAAAGCTCCTCGTGATGTATTAATTAACTGAAAACAGGAACGTATTGTGTCCAAACAGTGCATATATTGCGATGGTGCCATGTGCTGGAAGGGCCTAAGTAGGCAATTGTGTTGTGAAACCACAATGAAGAGACTTAGGCAGAAAACAGCTTTCTGAAAATTGCACCTTTTGATGTGTTGGTGACATGAAATTGACGGAGTTAGGTGGAATAATGACTTTAAAGACTAATCCTTCCTCTCCTCCGACAGGCAGTATCTTGAGGTGCTCATTAGGTCTCACATGGAAAGAGGATTTAGCAAATTCCTTTTTTTTTTTTCTAACCTTTTACAAAACTGCTAAGTATTTTCGATATACATGATTTCTCTGCTTGGGAGTTATCCAGAGCTAGTAAATCTGGGAAGAAGCTGATCAGAATCACACTGCTTGACTCGAGGAGAGTCTATACTGTGAGGTGTTGCATGGTGCATGGTACACACGAACTCAGCTCTGACTGAGCCTATGGAATATTTAATCGAAAAAGCCAGGCTTTTAGGTTTGAGCCACAGCCTTCTCTTCACTATCTTGCAGCCAAAAGCTTTCTTTCCTAATGGCTGTGATTCTAGGCCTCTGGGGTGCTTCTGATGTCAGGGCTTCTAGAGGAACAACACTATCAATGGTGTAATGCAGAGAAGTAGAAAGACAATGCGTTCAATTTGTGTACATACACTAGGAGTTGCCAAGAGTTTTCAGATCAGCTTTAAGGAAAATTGGTATATGTTTATTGATAACGTTTTCCCAGGGAATTCAATTTTCTTTTCCATTTGCAGCATTCATAAGAAAGGTATATATGTGCCAATGACCTCTCCTATATAATAAAGACTGAACAGTTGTTAAGTGAGTCAACATACCATCAAAACCTCCATAGTAAACAACCGCATGGTTGAGCCTCATGACTTTCCTTATACTATGGTTTTAACTAACATTGCAATAGATGTTTGAATAAGAAAATCACTGTGTGTGGGTCTGTGCGTGTGTTTCTTTATGTGTGTGTGGGGGTGGGTGATTTCACTGATGCATAATCCTCTAATAAGAAGGGTCATCATGCTGCATATCTAACATCTTAAGACTAATATAGCCACAAACAGGAGTGATTTAGTGTTAGAATTATGAAACTAGGTGAATAAGAAAGGCCTTAAAAAGTTGGCTATCAAAATTAAAAAATCCAAATGGTTTATCTGGGACTAATTTTTAGATTGCTATCTGTGCTTCCACAACAGTAGTAAAATTTTCCTTTTCTCAGACTTGAAGTGACCCTCCCCTGACAGAGTTTAAGAATGGAAGTTTCCAGAGTAATCTTTCTGTGAAGAAATGGCCTATCTGACCTAATTGTGTAGTTTCTCTTTCTCTCTTTTTCTCTCTCTTTTCTACCACTTGGAGAAAAGCTGCGTGGGAAGCAAAAATTCCTCTTCTCACTACGTTTTGCACATTGTCAGAATTTATTAACACAGTATTTTCAAAAGAATGACAGGGTTATTAGACATTTCATGGCAGAAACTCAAAAACAATTCTGCATCCTGTTTGGTCAAAACTTGTAAAATTTTCAAGAACCACAGAAACAAAAATGGTCTTCCAATGCGTGTATTAAAGGCAAATCTGCCAAAATGATAGAACTTGAGATTGAAGGAGAAAAACAGAAGTCAAGTGTATAAAGTCATATTATGCTTTAGCATGTGTGGGATAGATGGTATTATAATTTAGAATAAACAAAGGCTCACAAAAATACACCAATACTTTCCTTTAGAAAGCCTAACCTATGGACATCCCATATGGAATATGATCTGTGTCTATACCATGCCAGAAAAATCAGTTAAATATTTTTTGTAGTTAATAGATTGATGAGGGTTTTTTCCCCTTTGTTGGGGGTGGGTGGAAACTTATCTAACCTCTTTTATTCCCCCTAACTTTGACTAATAGTTTCATTGAATCAATTTGATTAATACATATATTGTTCAACAATATGAATACATAATATAATCATTTTTGGCCTACCAATAGCTGAAGAGTCTTTATAATCTCAACAGAAGCTATTATGTTTCTTCATCTGAAAAACTATAGCTAAAGTTTTACAGTTTGGTTTTCTTTTTACCAGGTTGCTCTGAGCACTCAGCGAAACTACTTTATTGTTCTATTCTCTGGTTTCAAATATGTTGCTTTAAAAACATCTATGGAAAAATTAATCTGAAGAAAAATAAAATAAGTTAAAATAGATAAAATAAAGGTGACTGTTCAGCTTGATGGGGAAAGGAGGAAATACTTGTTATGTATATGTACATTTATATGCATATTTACATATTTCCCAGGTATTAATTAAAACACTAAATATTTAGCAAGTACTTATTTGTGTTGACCACATGGTCTAGATACTGACAGATTCAGGAATGCAAGGTTAAATGTGACTTGGTCTCTCTCATCAGGAAATATGATACAAAGAGAAATAGAAAGAGAAGAAATTTGGGGAAAGAAGTCCTAACTGTATGACATAAGCCTGTGCACATTAAAGTAAGGTACAAAGAAGGTAGTGAGCAAATTCACCAGGGCTCCTAAGGGGTAGAGCTCTTCAGAGACATTTCAGTGATGGGGTATTTTACTTGATTTTGAGTTGACCTCTGTGGAAGTGTATGACAGGCCAAGAAAAGGGCACACTAGAGAAAGTCAAGCTAGCTTTACCATTATGGTCTATAGCAAAAAGATATACTTAACACTGTAGGATGAGACAGTAAGAGAAAGATAGATGTAAGATCATAATATAGAATGATTATTAGCTTATGTCAGAACCAAGAGCAATCATATGACAAACTTATGAAATTGTTCATTTTCTTTGGTTATTTAGACTATTGCTCTCCTGGTTATACTCCCCATTTTTACCAGGAACCCAGAATTCCATGCTACCAATGTGTTATACTCATAAGTCCCCATTAGAATTGCTCTCGCTTGGTTCTCACTCCATCTGATCTCTTCTGCTTTGTGCTCCATTGCTTCTCACTTAGTGGTTGATGAAAAGCAATCTGATAAGCTAATTCTTACTAAGGTTTAATTACTTAACAGCTTGATTATTAAATCTCTAAGGGTATTTGGATTTTGAATAGAGGACTATTGGATGTTGTCTTAATTCAATACAATTAATGAGGGGTTTTTGCTGTTGTTTTTGTTTTTTTTTTTTTTTTTTTTTTTTTTTTTTTTTTTTTTTTTTTTTTTAGCAAAGAAAGACATTTTATTGGGGCAACAAAAGGCAGTAGAGAGTATTCCAGAAACACTTTGTATTTTTGAGGAATAGCAAGTTCCAGGAGAAAAAAGTATTATATTTGGAGCTAAAAATCCCATACGTGTCACTATCTAAATTTTTACTTTAAAATTTTTACTTTTGGGACGCCTGGGTGGCTCAGTTGGTTAAGCCGCTGCCTTCGGCTCAGGTCATGAATCCAAGGTCCTGGGATCGAGTCCCACATTGGGCTCCTTGCTCGGCGGGGAGCCTGCTTCTCTCGCTGCCTCTGCCTGCCTCTCTGCCTGCTTGTGTGTACCCTCTCTCTATCTCTGGCAAATAAATAAAATCTTTAAAAAAAAAAATTTACTTTTAAATTTTTTAAAAATCACTGTGTCTTTGAGTCTCAGTTTTCTCAACTTTATAATAGAAGTTATAGTAGTTATGCTGCCAAACAATGCTAAGCTCAAAGGAGAAACAGGAAGTTTTTATGAGATAAAAATTCACATTATTATTGCCTCATTCAGAAAAAAATCAGATTTACCTACATTAATATCATTTTTTCTTTAAGGTTTTCTTAATTCAATCAAGTACCTATAAGAACAGCTATAAAGAGATAGTAATTAAAGAAGTTTGTCTTGAGTAAAGACACATGGGTTTCCTAAATATACCATTTGTACCTTAAAGCTTTTTTTTTTTTTTAATAAAATCATCAACAAAACATGGGAAGAGGAAACTGTGAATAAGAATGAATTGAGAAACAAAAATACAGTATGGCTTTAGGGATGGTTCTAGGATGAATAAATATGCAAATTAATTATTAATTGAAAAACACAAAAGGAAAGTAAATGGGAATTAAAGTTGTGTACAGAATCAAAAGACATGAGTAAATGTAAATATATTAGTATATATGGTATAAATAGTGTATAAGAAGAAAGCTCATTATTTAAAATCCTATTGTCAAAGGTGGTATAAAAGGATACAACATTAATGCTCTATTACAGGTAGAATACTGTGATATAATCTACCAGGCAATTTGAGAATACTGATCAAAATTTAACATGCATGTGTGACACAATTAATTATTTGTTTTTTCCTCATTAAACTTTTGTTTTAATGAGTCCAAGAATTCTGTGATAGATTTTTGGTCAAGTTGTTTCCACTAAAAACTCCAATTTTTTTTTTTTTAATTTTGAAAAAGATTTATCAATTTACTTTAGAGAGAGCATGCACGTAAGCACACACACACAAACAAGAGGGGACAGAAGGAAACAGAATCCCAAGCAGACTTGACACTGAATATGGAGCTCAATGTGGGACTCATGAATCTGAGATCTTGACTCAAGCCGAAACCAAGAGTCACTCAACCAGATGCACCACCCAGGGATCCCCTAAAATGTATGGATTCTAAAGCTAATAACCTAAAACCACTGCACACGCACAAAAAACAAATGACTCACAAATCATTCTCCTTTCCTTCTAAAGGTTTTACAATGCACTATTAACCAGTCTTTCACTATTAAACTTAGATGGCGAATTGACAAAACAGTTCTGAGACCATTCTTCTACCACTGATTAAGTCTGGGGTGACAGGTATTGAGGATAAAATTCATTTAACTTTCTCAGCTTTATGGGCAGAGTTGGCAACCTTGCCAGCTCTAGCTGCCTTCTTGTCTATTCCTCTGATAACAACCACAGAAACCAACTGTCTTGTGTCACAAACAGCTAAATGGCCCAGAGGAAGATAGTTAGAGAAGCTCTCAACACACAGAAGCTTAGCAGGAACCATATCAATGATGGCAGCAACACCAGATTTCAGGAACATAGAGCCATCTTCCAAGTTTTTTCCAGAATAATGATCGATCTCCTTCCCCTCAGCAAACTTGCAACCAATGTGGGCTGTGTGACTACCCAGCACACATGCATATCCAGCACTGATTAAGCCTGGATAGTTCAGGATAATCACCTGAGCTGTGAAGTCAGCTGCTTCAATTGGTGGGCTATTTTTGCTATCACCAGTCATATTGGTGACATCTTTGTCAGATATGTTAAGACATTGAAACTCACCTTGTCCCAAGGAAGAGCCTCACTCAAAGCTTCATGGTGCATTTCAACAGAATTTTTACTTCAGTTGTAACATTGACTAGAGCAAAGGTGATTTTCATGCCAAGTTTAAGAACACCTGTCTCCACTCAGCCTAGGGGGACAATACCAATACCACAAATTTTGTAGACATCATGGAGGGGCAGAGGCAAAGGTTTTTCAGTTGGACGAGCTGGTGACAGAATGCAATCCAGAGCTTTGAGCAGCATGGCTCTACTGGCATCGCATGTTTACAGGTGACTTTCTATCCCTTGAACTAAGTCATGTTAGCACTTGGCTCCAGCGTGTTGTCACCATTCCAACTAGAAATTGTCATAAATACTACTGTGTTGGGGTTGTAGCCAATTTTCTTAATGTAAGTGCTGGCTTCTTTAATGATTTCCTCGTATCATTACTGTTGGGTGGCTCAGTGGAATCCATTTTGTTAATACCAACAGTTTTACATCCAGTGTGTAGGCCAGAAGGGGGCGCTCATGGGTTTGCCCATTGTTGGAGATACCTACTTCAAATTCACCAATACCAGCAGCAACAATCAGGACAGCACAGTTAGCCTGACATGTGCCTGTCATCATGTTTTTTGAATAAAGTCTCTGTGTCCAGCAGCATTAATAATGGTCAGGTAGTACTTGCTGGTCTTGAATTGCCACAGGGAGTTATCATTGGTGAAACCATGTTCATGTTCACCTTTAGTTTATCCAAGACCCAAACATACTTGAAGGAGTCTATTCCCATCTCAGTAGCCTCCTACTCAAATTTTTCTGTAGTTCTTTCACTGACCCCACCATATTTGTAGACCAGATGACCATTAGTAGTCAACTTGCCCAAATCTATGTGTTCAATGATGACAATGTTAATATGAGTCTTTTCCTTTCCAATTTGGTTTAGGTTTAGTGTAATTCTCATGACATCTGTGTTCTGGAAGTAAACCCTTTGCAAAACATCTGCTTGTCTGTTTTCTTACAAGTATGTGAGCACACAGGGCAGCTTGGTTTTTAACAGTGGTTATTTAGAGACAACTGAATATCAATTGCTCTCTACAGAGAGCAATGTTTAAAACAACCTCAAAACTGAAAAGGAGAGAATGTGACAGATAACATGCTGGCAATAGAACAGCTACCTCAGAAAGAGCTCATGGTTTCCAGGCAGAGAAACACTGCCTGTGAGCATGCTGAAAGAGTAGTCAACTGGACAGTCTCCATAAATGACATTTTGGTAATCATGGAAAATGAGAGAGAAAACTGTATAGATGCTCTCACTTACATCAAAGGGGATAGATTCCAGATTCAATAAACATAAGTAGGAGGGTTCTTCTACAAAATTATATCATGAATTTTCAGATATGTATGTTGCTGATGTTTTGATATGATGCTAAGACATTTTTTGTTTAAACTAATGTGATTTATTTTCTTGACAGATTTGTTAAACTGATGGATCAAAGAAATGCCACACACAGTTTATATTTTCACTCAAGAAAGGCATTTGGCAATATCACTCATTCTCTGGGATCACTGAGGAATAAGGACTCGATAATCACATAGGAAATATCTTTGGAATGTGAACATAGGACACAGCGACAGCATCACTGCCAGCAGAATGGGCAGGATGTCAGCCACAGAGAGAAGAGAGGCAGTGAGGTAGCAGCTACACTTTGAAACTGAACCTGAATAGGAACCCAGGTTCAGAAATGTCCTGCCTATTCAATGATGGGTCATTTACTTAATCTCTGTAGGCCTCAATTTTTTTTCTTATGTGATTTGAGAATTAAAATATTGCTGACCTTAAGGTTGTTGGGAGAATTCAAGAGGAACTAAATGGATGGTGTTTAGTAAGATGACCAGCATCAAGTATTATGATACTAAAATGAATACATAAAAGTTGTAAGTAATTAGAAGCGTTCAGGCAGAGTAACAGAGTGTCTTTGTTTCTTATTCCACAGCTGTAGCAGCAGAGATGGAAAACCTTTGAGTTATCATAATATCATATCATATTCTAAGGAAGAAAGGAAGCCCTTTCCAAGAAGGATGACAAGCACAGGACATTCTCCTGTTGGACTAAAGAAGATTGTAGCTGAGACACTTAAGTTATTGAGTATCTACAGAAACTTGCCTTTTTCTCTAAGAGGCTTGTTATAGAACTCGGTTTTCCACTTAACATTTTCTTCAAGTACACTTAAAATAAATCTCCAATATCTAAGGTAAATTCAGAATATGTGTTTCTTGTCTCCTAAGAGAGGCTAACATAATTATTAGGTAAAAATTCAAAAAGATGAATCATTCCAAACTAACAAAATAAACATAAAAGGGTTAAAGGTATTCCTGCCATATCTTTAGGCAGGGTTCTCAGCTTCTTGTGACTTTTTTATCGTTGCTGTTGATAAAATTAGGGCTATGGTGATTTTAAATAATTTAATCAAGGTAAAATGCATAGTGCAGTCATTGACTAATAATGAACAATCATGAAAATGTGGTTATCATTCTTATCAGATGATGAAATTGGTAAACACCTAATATTTGGAACAGAAAAGAATGATTCATTTAAAAACCCTACACATTGCACTCAATGGCAAATGCATTGTGATCCAAGAGGATAAAAACACCATGAAACAGATCATGGGATCTTCTATTGCATTAAAAAGAAGTATTGTGTTTCATTAAGAGAAATAATTGTTTTACTTTATACAGTTAAGATATCATCTAGAAAATTTAGTTATGGTAGTAATACTTTAAGAAGGACTTGAACAAATTATAAAGACGGTAAAGAAGCTAGAGCAATTAATGACTTGACTTGGGAAAGGGAAATATCTAAAGGGAAAAAGAATGCTAAATCTGGTATCTAAAAAAATTTCATGCTTGAAATGCATAAAAGATCAGGATTAAGTGGAGAATGTCATAAGGATCAGATTCTGAGCAAACATGTAGACAAATATTAAGTGGATCTGTGTTGGAGTACATGGGTGGCTCAATTGGTTAAGCAACTAACCCTTGATTCTGGCTCATGTCATGATCTCAGGGTCCTGGGATAGAGTCCCAGATCAGGTCCTCTACTCAGAGGGGAGTCAGCTTGCCTCCAGCTCATCCTGTTCCTCCCCTTGCTTGAACACACTCTCTCTCTTTCTCTGAAATAAATAAATCTTAAAACAAAAAACAAAAAACAAAAACAAAGAACAATTGATCTGTCTGACAACTCAGTGATGTTTTAGGGACTGGAATCTTCTTTTTGACCAGTCTTTAGGGATCTTTAAATTTAAACTAAACAAAGGAAGGGAGTACATCGCATGCTTACGAGGTTCCCATCCCAAACCTAGGGCATATATTCTTAGCCAGCCTCTCTTCCCCATTGGACGATAGGTATCCTTTAATCTATAATCCTGATAGAATCCTTTAAATTTCATTTTAGACAACCACTGCCAATCAATTGGTGTGCCATTTCTGTCTAAATGATCTATAAAGTTTTATAAATCCTAATCTCATGATATTAATGTTTGAACTATGTTTTATCACCTAGAATACAGAGCATTATGTCTTTCATTTACTTATATAAAAATAAAGGAAGTAAAATTTTCAAACAATATTGTAATGTCTATTTCTAACAATAAATGATTTTTAGATAATTCTCAAATCTCAACAGAACTACCAGATGGTATGTTTTCTAGACAAGTCATATTTATAACAATGTATTTTTACATTTTGCAATACAACATAAAGCCTAATAATAAGATCTGAATTCTGCAAATACTAGACAAATCTGCAAGTATAACATTCTTCTCTCCTAGCGAACATCCTGTGAATTCATAAATATTTACATATTACAAGTTATAATTATGTAGCACTGGGGAAAAGGGAAAATGTAACTGTATATTTATATCTATAAGAATATAAAAGAACATTCATAAATTACAAATGTGCATTGTTCTAAAAAGAGTACCTACTGAGCTTTTGTATCTTAAGGCCAATACATAAGACAAATTTCTACATTCCCTCCATTAGTGGAATAAAAAATTATAATTGTAAGTTTGAATGACTATTGATTGCTTATTATAGTTTCTATTAATAGTTGTAGATGATTATGTATGAGCACATCATTGTAGGTATTTGATAATGTAGAAGGGAAAGTTTGTATTGCTACAGGGATAATCCTCCTTAAGAAACTGACAAGCATGATTATAAAAAAAATACTGCAAAGTATGTATTTGCTTTGAAACAATTACCTAAAATAGTGCAGTTAAATGCTATCTTGTTCTTGCTTTTTACACCAGTCAATATTCCACAGTAAATTCTATATCATAGATTCATCTGCACACTAATAAAGTTCTGCTAAATAAAACAAAATGTTTTAAGAAATCTGTTGTGCCTGTTACTTTTGAGTTATCCCAAAGCTTTAAAAAAGTGAAAACTAGAAACTGGTTTCTACACTTTTGTATTGTTTTTTACAGAAATTATCATCATTTACATCCATATTTTTTAAATGTTCATACTCTCCTTTTCTTACTATTTTTACCATAAAATATTCCAACAATTTAATTACTTCATAACTATATTTTTATTCATATCTCTGCAGGTACATTTATATATTAGAGTAAATTCAGCTCTTAAATAGTCTCACCTCTGAGGTTGACAGCCCTTATGTAGCAGTGACCTCCAGTCATCTGATCAAATTTTGGGTTACTTACTAGCTATAATCAAATATATTCTCATCTCTTATTTGAACAAATCATACAGAAATTGAATACAATTTTTATGAACACTAGCAATATGTTCACTTCTCTGATAATTTTGACATTAAAATTCCATCTTAATAATCCCATCCTTCAGGCTTTGCAGACTCTTAAGGTATTAAAGCAAAAATTATCCTAAGCAGTTAGATTATAATGTATTTAAAGATTAGACATTTCATGTTGAATATTAACTGCTCCACTTCCCAGGAAAAGAAAACTATGCTGATTTTCTTCTTCTATAATTTATACATTTCAAAGACCAGCTATCCAAGTTTCAAATCATATTGCAGGAAAACATTCTTAAAATGGACTTGAAATCTGCATAGATTTTCAAAGGTATATGAAATGGCATATTAATATATATTAGAAATGTTTGCAATAATTATTTAATTTTATTTCAAAATAAGATACTATAGAATTATTAGCAAATTTTAGCAAATACTTAATAGACAAAAAAAATAGTTAACTAAAGTGGTTAAGTTCTCTATTGAGAAAATTAAATACCCTGTTAATATAAATATAAATATAAATACCCTGTCAGTTAATAGGTAAGATATTTATTGGTCATACTCTTTATTATTTGGAATGAAAGAAATTACAGACAAATGTGAACTAACAGATGAGAAAATGACCTATTGTAATGTTTCTCAGGCTTAAAGATAAAATAAAATATCATTTTTTTAATCTCTAGAAATTATGTATATGACTTGTTCACAAGTATGAAAGCCTGTCGTATTTTGAATTCTCTAAAGAACAAAATTTTGAGCCCATTCATACATTGCAAAACCACTAACTTAAACAAAAGTCAACATCTTTTTTTCCTAAACCTTGTCATATAAGGTTTTATGACCTTATAGTTCTATAAGGTCTGACTCTTCAGTATGACCAACATTTACTCATACAGGTACTCTGTAGCACCTGAATGCTTGTGAGCCCCCCCCACCCCAAGTTAATACCTAATATCCTATGTAACCTGATGATATTTGGAGGTGGACCTTTCAGAGGTGACTAGGTCTGAGGGTAGAGCCCTCATGAATGGACTACTGATCTTATAAGGGAACCAAGAGAGCTCCTTTACAACTTCTACCATGTAAGGACATGATTAGAAGGTACCATCTACAAACCATGAAGTGTATCTTCACCAGATGCTGCATCTGCAGCAGCCTTGACCTTGGACAACCTCCAAAACATGAGAAATGTATTTCTTTTGTTTATAAACCAACCAATCTATGGTGTTTGGTTATAGCAGCCTGAATGAAACAAGACAGAGGCTTACAAAAATAATAAAGAACATGTTTCCAAGGGCCCTTGTTTCCTGCCTCTATCACTACTGATCAAGGAGATTAATAAGAACAACTTGAATAAAAAAAAAAAGGATAGAAATATCTACAACATATATCCTTTTGCACAGTATATGTCAATGCCATTATCTTATTTTGTACCCATTAGCAAATTACTTCTATTCACCAGGCTTTATTTTTTTATCCCCCCAAAAAGATAGAAATAATAATTCCTCATGTTTTGTCTTTTTTTTTAACCCATTCATGTGTATGCATGTGTGTGTGAAAATTGAATAGTGTGAAATCCCATTTTTATATTGCTTTGACTTTATTTCAACATTATATTGTTTGGGTTTGGGCTCCCCTGAAAGTAAATTCTAAAACTAGATTAGAGTGCAGGTTTTTTATTTGGAAGGTCATAAAAAAAGAAGCACCTGCACCGCAAAGGTACCCAGAGATCAGGAGGAAAGGTATTTTAGTCTTAGTTTACTGTGTAGCAAATCACTCCAAAAGTAGAGGCTTACTACCATTTACTGTATCTCGCAATTCTCTGTGAGATTAGCTGCTTGGTTTTTCAGTTGGTTTCACTTGGGACTTGTCATGGATATAGTACATTGGAGCTACATGAAGAGGTTTGCTGTGGGTAACAACAGGTTGAATCCTGCTGGGAATCATTGGAATATGGATAGAACTACCTCAGATTTTCCTTGCTCGAGAGGTGTAGAGAGCACAAGCTGGGAGAGAGTCAGAGGGAGAGGGAGAGGCAGGTTCCTCGGCTAAGCAAGGAGCCCCATGTGGGACACGATCCCAGGACCCTGAAATCATGACCTGAGCCAAAAGCAGACGCTTAAACCGACTGAGCCACCCAGGCATCCCAAACATCTACCAATTCTTATTGGGCTTTGTGAAAGCAATGCTTTTGCTGAAATAAAGTTCCTGGCATTTCAGGTCTGCCACATAGGTGGGTGGAGGGCACAGTTCATGCAAGAGAAACTGCTGTTGAAGACAGTTGCAAGAACTTGCAATAAGTTGAGAGAAGGCATAGGAATACAAAGTCCTAACGAGATAGGGAATAAGTGTATATTTGTACAGCCTATAAATGTAACAAAATGAACACTCAGACCAAGGAAGAAACTTCATCAGTTTAGTCCTTGTGTTTCTTCTCTCCATTCATATTTCCTCCCTACTCCAAATAAATATCCACTATGGTAAATTCCATTTTAATCCTTTCTTTGCTTAAAAAAAATACATATATTTCTCCAACAGAATTTGTATTTGTAAAAACTACATTGCTTAATATTACCTATTTTGGAAATTTATAGTATGCAACATACCCATTCCCTGTACATTCTTATGTTTATCTTTTAAACTAAAGTACATTTATTTGTTCTGTAGAGTTTCATTATATAAATCCATTTTATTGGTGAGCAATGTTTTTGATGAATCCCACAGAAAATAGAAAAGCATGGATTCTGTTACCTCAGGAGGCACTAACTCCATAGCACTTCCGAGTTTGTGCCCCCATCCCCTACAGGAAGATGCTGAAGAAGTGGGATTTCAAACTCTGCAGGGCACATTCTCCTAGGGGCCCAGGAGTACAGACAGAGTCAACACCCTCCACAGAGTACTTTCGGTTATGCTTTGATACTGAAGATTTTATATTACATTATTAAATAATTGCCTGCAACAGTTTTAATAGATAATTTCTATAAAGTTAGGGGATTTTCAGTATATTTGTAGTATGTGAACACTTTATAATAAAGGTATACACAATATCATTGAAGAGTTTTATCCATCTATTGAGAAATCTTATATTTTTTCTCATTTAAGATGTGAATATGACAAGTTACATCATTCCACTTTTATTTTTTATTTTTTTTTTTTACACTTTTAAGCTTTGAAATGACTCTGCATTTTTTGAGGTAGAAATAATTTGGACTTGATGTGTTCCACTTTTAATGGATTGCTAATATTTTAGATTATTGCTTCTATTTTCCTGAGTGGGATTAACTTCTATCTTTTTTTTACTATAAAAATTAAAAATACTTGATCTATTTGTTTCTGCTATTAGAAAATTTGGTAGAACTCACTCTTGAATTTCTCTAAACCTCAGTATGTTCTTATGTTAAGAGCTTTTTTAACCATCTAATTTAATTTCAATGATATGGGAATACTCATGTTTGTGTTATTTCTTAACTCAATTTTGATAAATTGTATTCTTATAAATTATCAACCATCCTATTTTTAAGTTATATTGTAAACCTGGTATTACCAAATTAATCTTTATATTTTCTGTAATATGAAAACTCTCCTTTGCTAATATTGTTTATTTTTTTCTTTTTAATATAACAAAGTTTGACTTTTTAAAATATTTTTATCAGAATCATTTTTCACTATTGGATAATTTTTATATTTTGTTTTCCATTTTATTAACTGCTAAGATTATTTTTTATTACTTCTTTCTACTTTTCTGCATTTTAATCTGTTGCTTACTTTAAAATTTCTGAAGAAATTAAATACTTAGTTTATTGTTTCCTAAATATTTTGTTGTTTCTAATTTAAGCTTTTAAGACAGTAACTTTTGTTCTAACAATTTGTTTTAGCTATATCTTAAAAATTTTAGTCATAGTATTCTTGTAGTATAATTGTTATATAATTGTCAGTATAATTACATAATCATTAGTTCAAATTAATTTCTAATGTATATTGTTATTTTTATTAGAATCATGTTTTTTTTCTTTTTAGGGATATGGTTTTGCTTTTCCTAACAGAAGTGTCTTCCTATGTTATTATGTTTTAAAATCTCTATTTTAATGCCAGTGTGAGCAAATAATGTATCCTGTATGCCATGTAAAATTTTTAAAGTGAGCATATGTTTACTTTTTGTAAAAATTGCATGTTTAAAAATAGTATGTGTTATCTAATGTTTGAGTGTACTGTTTTATGAATGTCCACTTTATGATGAATATACATTGTACCATTCAGCTCTTCTATATTCTTACTCATTTTTAATCAGTTTGTGAAAGTCAATTATTGAGGGACCATGGAAAACATTTAATTTCATCTTGTAATTACATTGGTTTTCACTTTATAGATTTTAGGTTATATTATTGTGTGCATACAACTTAGAATTATTATCGTATCTATTAAATTGAATATTTTATCATCATGTAATATCCCTCTTAATCTCTAATAATGGTTTTTGCTAGGAGTCCATTTGTCTGTTGCTAATACAGTTTCCACATTTCCTTAGTAAATTGCCTGACCTGTTATCAGTCCTTTGACTCTCAATAACCTGTGTTTTGTTTTAGGTATGTCAAGCTTTCCTTTAACTGGAATGTTTATCCCATGTCCATTATATTTGATTATTGATATGGTGTGATTGAACTACATCATATTACTATGTGTTTTCTATTTGACTTAATATTATGATTTTTTTTTACCCCCTTTTTCTGGTCTCCTTCTTTTCTCATCAATTATTATTTTACTTTTTAGAAGTTACATGGTGGATCTTTTAGTTATTAGTTATTTGACAAGCATACTTAATCAAGTTTAAAATGAATCAATTTCTGTATATATGAAGGGTATTATATATGTATGATATATATATGTCATGTCTATATCTATATATATGTGATATATTCTAGGTATGTGATTGTATAATCTATATACATATCTGTAGATTTATTATATAGAATAGCTTCATGTGGTTATGGTAGAAGACCCAAAATCTACAGTAAGTTAGAGACTCAGGACAACCAATGGTATAGTTCGTTGAAGCCTGAGACTAAGAAGCAAGAGGCCCAAGGTTTTAGGTGCCAGTCTCAGTCCAAAGAACTGAGAATTAAGAGAGTTAATGGCCTGAGTTCAAGTCCAAATTCAAGTCAAAGTTAAGAGAAACCTGATATCCCAGGACGGTGACAGTCTGGAAGAGAGAGTGAACTCCTTTACTCAGACGTCTGTTACTTTTTGGCATGGAACAGATTGGGAGAGGTCCACCCACATTGGGTATAGCAATCTGTTTTACTGAGTCTACCAGTTTAAATGTTAATCTCCCTCAGAAACACCTTCACAGACACAGCTAGAATAATGTTTCAGCAAATATCTGAATCTTGTGGCCTAGTCAAGTTGATACATAAAATACCTGTGTGATATAAGGATCTTAAAATATTCTAGATAGTATTATTCAATTCCAAACATGTGTTACTCCTGTCCATAATTTACCTATATTCTTCTTGTACCCTCAGATAAGATATTGTTGTTTTTGTTTTAAGTAAGCAAGTTTGTTCAAGTTTACATATAATACTATTCACTCATTTCTATTTCATCTGGATCATTTATATTTAGCCTCTGATCCCTATTTTCGAACTCACATTAGTGAAATTCTCTTGGTGGTCAACCCTTTTATTTTATATTTTATACTAATATTACACACTTGTTCTTAAAACCTGTTTTTCTAGGTGTATAATTAGAAACAGCAAGTTTAGCTTTTATTTTATATTTACAGTTCTGTTCTTTCAACAAAATACAATGCTAAACATAAAATTAATTGCCATTTTTTGTTTTACCAGTCTGTCTTTGAAGCTGTATTATTAATAATAGTATTTAAAAATCTTCTCAGTTTGTTTGCTGATCACTATTTAGACAAGAATTTCACTCTTTTATGTTGTTTGGATTCTATTTGAATTTCTGAATTTGCAGATTTGTGTATTTCATAATTTATGAGCAATTATTTACCATAATGCACTCAGACATTGCCTCCTCCCTTTCCTTTTACTCCTTTTTAGAATTCTGGTTATGAGAATGTTTGGCCTATCTCATTCTTTCCTCCACATCTCTTAGACTCTTCCCATATTTCTTCCTCTGTATATCTCTTGGCTACATTCCAGGTCATTTTCACATTATTTCTTTCTTCACTGGATCTAATTTGCCCCTTCAATAGCTAGTATTAATTATTTTTTTTGTAAAAAACCCTATAATCTTTTAATTTTTGTTTGGATCATGCAAATTTTCAAGTTTTGATGTTATTTCCTTAGACATATGTTGCATAAAATTGTTTTATAACCCATATCTGATAATTACAATATTTGAAGTATTTACTAGTATCTTTTCTATTGCCTGCTTTTGATACTAGTTCTCATTCCTAGTGTTCTATTTGTGTGTGTATGTGTGTGTAAGGTGTTTTGATGATTATTGACTGATACTTCCTTTGGCATATTATCTTGTACAGTGTTTTTCATGTGGGTTGAAATTGAGTTCCAATATCTATTTTCACAATGCCTTTCCCTTAGAAGCACCACCATCTTAAGGCCATTTTAAATTAAATTATTTACTTGAGATTTTCAGGATGTGAATCATGAATCCAGAAAACAAAGCTGCCTGAGGACCAGTTTAAGATCATGAATACTATGGGAATAGTATTTCCCCTGGAATCCGGTGTCAGATTGGAGAGAGGTAACTCTGACGTGCTGACTTCAAGACTGGGTTACTTCTTATCCCTCCTTCTCATCTAAGTGTGACACTTTGGGCCCCAGATTTATGTTCAAGTATCCTATTATACTCCTTTCCTCAGTTGGTCTCTAGGATATCTATTCCATTTCAGCTCCCAATCAACAATAAAGTGGAAACACAAGAGCTCCAGGATTTGACAGAAGCACTCAGGATGAAATCAAACTTTGGTACATATCTGTCATCCAGGATTCCTACATTAATTTCATAGTTTAGCTTTGTAGGTTTCTTCCCTTGATGCCAGCTTATAGATGCATTTAAAAAAGAAAATCTATATTCATTATACAAAAATTTAGCTGGATGGAAGTGCTACCTACCAAGGTCAAGAAAGAAAAACTGGAACAACATCACTTATTTTTATGCAAAGAATTCAATATAAGGAATTGGCTAGAGAGGCTCTGGAGTACAAATGAAGCAAAGTAGAAACACCAAGGCAATGTGGAGATGAAAAATACAGGAAAGAGCTGACAAGTTCAGGACTGGAGAACAAAGAGTAAATGGTGGAGTTATTAGAACTTAGAAATTTGGAGCAGTGGCCCCACAGAACTGAGACTCTTCTCTTTGAGGAAGGGAGGGTGCCCGGCTAAAACTGTGTCTTGGAAGCTCTGAGTAAGACCCTAAGGAGTTATAACCACTACGAGGATCCCTAAAAAGAGGATGATCTAAGAGGCAAGTACTTTGTAGCTGGTTCTTGTGCATTAGAAGCCCCAAGGAGGCTCTCCATAGAGCTGAGAATCAGATTAAGAGGAACTGCCATCCAGCAAGTGTTGGTATATTTGAGGGAAGAGAATAAACTGAGTCTGGAAATGTGGGTGTGTGTGGGGTGGTGGGGGAAGTCCTGGAATCTAGAAGTAACTGAACCGCCAAGATAAAGAGCAATGGCTATCCTCGTATTAACAGGAACAGGAAGCAAATAGAGGGAAGCACATTTTTGCTCTTGTCCAAACTTCTAGAAAGGCTTGCGAAAACCTAACAAGAATCCGTTGGATTTGCAGAAATGGGATTGTACAATATTATTGCTAGCCCTAGTATACAAAAGTGTCAATTTAAAGCTGGGAAATAATAATCTGATTAATAACACAAAATAATTTTTATACTGTAGGAAAAGAACACGTGTTAGTTGCATTTCCATTGTCATTATTTTCTAAGTATGTGTCCAAGTAAATTGATTAGATGAATCTGATGAGAAACAAAGTTATGAAAATGTGAATCAGTGAAATCATTCCACTGAATAAACATATAATTCATGTAATTCCCAAGAATGTCAACCTATAATTCTCCATGCCACTGTTTCTCACTATCATAGTATGGTTTTTCTGTCATCACCAGAAGAGAAATACAACCAAAAGTGGAGGAACCAACTCTGCTCTGTTAAGTCGGAAACATGGTTGCTTACTCCTCTACCCCAAGGCAGTTATCAATAAGAGGTAACCCACCTTCACAGATTCAGGTCTGGCAACAACACTTAAGGAAGTCTTGGAAGCATCATATGCTGCTATTAGTTTAGTGTCTCTTGTTTATGATTCAGACTCAGAAACGTCCCAGGAGAACTTGAGTGATGTCTGAAATACTTACCTTTCTTCTATTCTCTCCAAATATGTGTATTCTAATACAAAAGAGCTTAATTTTTTATATCCATTCTAATCTTTTCTCTGCTAAATAATGAGCCTCCATTGATTATAGGGACAGGAAATAATAGGGTTATTTTTTTTGTTGTACTTTGCAACTACATTTTTACTGTATTCAAAGATGGTACAACACTGAGATGGTGAAATTATAACATCACTTCTCTCAATTTCCAGGAAAGCTCAAAGCCAAACATTTTCTATAGAGGACAAAGCCTGCTTAATATTCAAAAAGTATATTTCCTCCAGGATAGGAAGCATTTTCTGTATCATTCCGTGTGTTGATGAGTGTTTGGACATTCTAAATCCAAGTGTATTTTTATGTCTTACCAGGAATAGTCACCAAGATTTATTGACAATTGAAATTTATAAAAACCAGTATATATCTCAGCTTACCAATTAAAGGAGTTTTATGGTATTATAAACATACCATATTTGAAGCAAAAAATCATTTTATGCCTTTCATGATTGGTACCACTGTAAAATTTTGAAGTTTTATTTATTTCAAGTTTGATGCAGTATAAAAAAAAGTTTTCTACAAATGTGGGATCAATTCACTCAATATATATTCAAAATACAATCTATTTCAAACAGGTTTCACTAAATAGGATGTGACATTAAGCATAAATTCATTTGAAATAAAAAAAAATTCAGCTTAAGTGCATAATTAGCCCTCCAGAAATTTTGTGTCTTATTATAAGCATTTTTCTATCATCTCCTGTGTCAGGAAATAAGCAATTACTTTAAAATATTAGGGTGAATTTTAGTATATGTGCTGCCGAAGCGAGTGCTGTGAGTGCTATTAGGGTGAATTTTGTAAACTCTCAGTATTTCTACATATTAAGTCTCAGAAGAAACTCGGGCATTGCATATGAACTATAACTACATAAAAGGGTGATCTCATATTACTGTAGGATCACTATTTATCTTTCTGAATATAGATGTTTATTAGATATTTATTATTGAAGATATTCAGCCCACATTTCTGAAGGCACAATCATTTTTTGCTGTCTCACATTTAATCAAAGATTGTTAAAGTGCCTTGTTTTCATGTTGATTTCTGTTTACATATCTTATTTTAGGTCATTCTACAATTCTTATAATTTTAATCAGTAAATTTTCAACAATTTTATAAGGATACTCCAAAAAATGGAATTATTGTGTTTTGTAAAAATGTACATTCTATTCCTATGAGCTGTGAGTTGATCTGGGCCACATCAAATCATAACTTGGAAGACTTACTTTCAGATATAATATTTTAATCTACAGCTTCTGATTTATTAATAAACAATAGCTTTGCAACCAACTTTATTGCTATTTTCACTAATCTTCAGAAGTTAAAATTCAATTTTTAAGGCTAAGAATATTAATTTTTATTTGTATCAATTTCTTTTTATCTTTATAAAATAAAATATAATAATCCAACTCATTTTGTAATGTTACTTCATTTTCCTGAAAGCATTTCTTTATTCAGAACTTATTTAAGAATAGTTGGTTTGTAAGTTCTTTTAACCCACTGAGCCTTTTTTTTTTCAAGATTTTATTTATTTATCTGACAGACAAAGATCACAAGTAGGCAGAGAAGCAGGCAGAGAGAGAGGAGGAAGCAGGCTCCCCGCTGAGCAGACAGTGGGGAAGTGGAGCTCCATCCCAGGACTCTGGGATCATGACCTGAGCCAAAGGCAGAGGCTTTAACCCACTGAGCCACCCAGGCACCGCATAAGTTCTTTTAAATTCCTGAGTACAAATATTATCTAACAGGGCTTCTTCATTCATTCATTTTTACTTTTTCTACATTCATTTTTGTACCGTGAGAGAATTTTTTTCCTATTTTACTCTTTAGATTTTCCTTCTTCGAATAATTGTTTAGAAGCTAGTGGATCCGTTCAGAAGTCTGATATTGACTCATTCATCATTTAGTACAAATGGCTTCATCAGCTTTGTCTCTATCTTAGAAGTCTTTTTATTCTAGCCTGTTGAGAGGCTTGAGATGTAGGTTAAATGGATGATTAGAGTAGACTATTTATTCCTCTCACCAAAAATGATAAGTGCCTTTTTGCACTGGGCAGTAGTGAGTGATGGTCTGGTATGTGATGTTTGGTTAACTCCATCAAGCATTTGTAAAGAAAAAAGAATGTATCTTTTTTCTGTGGATGTAGGAGGCATTTTGTACTTGTCCTCTACCCTCTTGTTAAAATAATGCAGGGTCTATACAGGCAGGTGGGTGTACTGAAAAAGATAAAAAGGTTTTTTTCTGAAGATTTGCTGTGTCACTTTCTTAGGGCAAAAGTTAGTAACTCCTGTAGTTTTAGGACCCAGGCACATGAACTGTCCAAGAGAATGTCACTTATGTCAAACACGTTTGCTTTCTTCTATTTTCCACAAATGTGTGTCCTAATACAAGAGAGACTTATATATTCTTTGTATCACTAAAAATATTTTCTTTGTTAGGTAATGATCCTCTATTTATTATCTAAATAGAAGAAGAAAAGGAAGATGACAATGTTCCCAGAAATTCTGTTTTATGCTCTCACGTACTTTATTTCACTTAATTTAAGCCTCACAACCATCTCGAACAAAATGATTTCCAAAACCATTGCCATAATTAAAATTTGTGGTATGTGTATGATTTTTATGTTTCTAAATTTATATGATGTTGATGGGTATCAGTATTTTTATGGTTGTCTGTTTTTCTAGTAGCAGAAATAGTTATGGCTGTGAGCCCATATAATGCATCCTTTCTTGGTTGTAACTCACCATATATTCTCCATTTCTACATTGTTAATGTGTATCCAATTCTAAACACACACACACACACACACACACACACACACAACTTTATGTGTGTTGGAATGTTCCTTTTCTTCTTCCCCACTATTTGTTCAACACGGTGACACTTTATAGAGATAAGAATAAGTGCACATTTCAGTTTCAAGATATATGCCTTTTTTAAAATCCTTAATAGAATCTAACTGCCCAATAATACTGAAATAACTGTGGTCATAAGACATTTTTTCCCTTTGATTGCAGGCACATGAGGGACATTGCTCAAAAGCTAGTATATAAGTTATTACTACCTTGTGTAACAATGGACTGTATAGATCCATACTCTCTTTTGTGAATATATTCTGAATGTTTAGTAATGTTTAATTAAAAAATAATTTTTGCCTGTTCACAAAAGGAGGAAGGAAGGATATATGCGTATTTATACACACACACACACACACACACACACACACATATAAATAATCAGGGGTGTATGTTTTACATATGAGAAAATATATTTGGAAAGCAGGCTGCAGATATAAGGTAATAAGGAACACTCATATGAGCTCATCTAAAACAAAAGAAGGATGGGACTTCCCCCAGAACTCCTTCTAGAGTACATCTCTATCACAACTCTGTGCCCCCCCCCCATATTGCGGCACTCACAGTTCGAACAGTTCTTTTGGAAGTACTCTGTGCATGAACCTTGTTAAACCTTCTGAAAAGGTATTGCCTTTATTCTCACACTAGGGAAACTGGAAAACAAAGTTGACAGTGTGTTACCGGTCAACATCTATTTTTCTAGTTACAGCTTTTCCACTCTAAACTCCTTGCAGCAAGAACAATGACTTTTCCATCTTTTTCTTCCCAGCTTGGCCTTAGGATGCACAAGAAGCATTTGCTAACTAGATGACTCGAGAATGCCACACCTTTGGAGTTTAATACTCAGTGAATCAAAATAAGTAAGTCGTGCAAACATATTTAGCAATGCATCTATGGCATGAAGAAAGTCATCGTTCTCAGTAGGAACAAGTGTCTGCATGGCAAAATCATGATCTTTTCTCCTTCTGTCTTCACAACACAATGCAAAGAAACTTCATCAGTTGGAGGTAGAGGAATGTCTCTCTGTTTGCAGGCCAGGAGTGGATGCAGGCACGTCTGTTTTAAACCTCCCTGAGCTCTGACTTTCTCTTCTCCAGAGACTCTCAGCTCTGACAAGTGACCTCTTTACCTTGTATTGGACATATTGATCCAGAAACTACTCAAAAACCTGCCCTGATACTTCGCTTTCCAAACCACAGAGGGCTCCAGAGCTGACCTCTACTCTCTCTAGTGTGGTCGAGCGCTACCCTTCCCTCTGGCATGTGATGGATATGCCCTGACCCTATGATATTTGATGTTTAGAATCAAATTTCCTCACTATGCGCATTAAACGAACAAACAGTTTTCTGTCTTAAAGAGCCAAATCTCTGTTGTAGAAATAAACATAGAGAACCTAGTAATTATAGGTTGATAAAGAGTGAGACAATGAGGAAAACTTCAGTAAATGGGAAATGGGGGTGATTCAACAGCAACCTTTTTAATCACAGCATTTAGTTAATGGAAAAAAAAGAGAGAGTGGCATGTCCACTAGGAAGTTCATGCAGCTGCAATATTGAATTAAGATTCTGACATTTTATTAGAGAACTTTTTTTTAAATGGCACAAGTTTTTGAATAAATTTCTGAAGATTTCTCATTAACCCAACAGAATCCGCATTTGACACCTGATGTT